>NW_012149729.1:13506079-13508132 GCF_000956105.1 Propithecus coquereli | reverse complement strand
AAAAAAAAAAAGAAAACAGCATGCAATGTTTTTTAAATTAATTAATAAGTCATCGTGTACTTGCAATACAGGCTCTGGCTTTTTTGTAATAACCAGCCAGACAACATCTATTCTTCTGAGAGATGTTGTGTGAAAGAATTGTAGAAGGGATGAGAAAGATCATTAGTCATCATATACGGCTTCTTGATACAGCAGTTGTATAGCAAATAGAAACTCAGGCAAGCATCAGTGATGAGAACAGATACATTTTACTCTTCACTTCGTGGTTAGGAAGTGCCTATAATTTAGCTTTCAAATAAGAGAGTAGGTATGTATAGTATACTCCCATAGAAGTATGAAATTTTACAGGTGAAAAAGACCTTGCTTAATTGGTCAGCTATTGCTGTATAAAAAGCCACCCCAAAACTCGGTGGCTTAAAACAACATATATTTTTGCTCACATGTCTGTAGATTAGCTGGGGGTTGGCTGATCTAGACTGGGATCACCTGGGGTGATTCTGTTCCATGTGTTTCTCCTTCTTCCTTAATCACAAAGAAAACAATAATAATAGTATTTTTTAAAGTTGCCATCTGAAGGCCTCCTATGTGCTAGATTCCATGCTAAAAACATTTAAAAAATATATTATCTCCCTTATTTCTCACAAAAACACTATGAGGTAGGTAATATTATTATCCTAATTTTACAGATGAAGAAACTAAGGAGTGTTGCCAGGCTCATGAGGCTAGTATATATTGACCTGGAACACACAAGCACAGGTCCACCTGATACCAAACTTTATGTTCTTATCTACTCTGATATATTCTGTTTCATGAAATATGTTATTCTGTTTTCAAAGAGTTCTAAATGCTAAAAGGTTGCTCTTTTATATTCAGTGAAAGTCTTTTCTTTGTAACTTTCAGTCACTGATCTTAATTTTGCCCTTGGGCACAAACAGGATAAAGATAATATTCATAAATTAAATGATATAGTGAAAGTGCCAAACAATGTGTTCAACAAAGATTAATCTAAATCATCCCCACAATAGGCATAACAGTGATTGATAAAATATTCAACCAGGCAGGGCCACCACTAATTGCAGTCTCACCCAGTTGGCACTTATCCTATTATACAGAAAACTATCAGACAAAGATAAATGTTTAAGTTTAAGCCTAATGTTTAGGTCCAGGTGTACTGTGTCCATAACATTTCTTTAATTGACCAGCCCAGTGATCTTGTCAAAAAAAGAAATGAGCCCAAGATTGAATAAGCAACAGGCAGTTAGAATTTGGTGGGGGAATAAGGGAAAATTAAATAATGCTTTTTGGAATTAATAAGCATATATTTTATTAACAACCAAGTAGGCAAAACCTACTAAATATTGATTTTCTTTGTAACAGGAAAAAAATTGAATTTGTTCAAAGGTAAAGTGTTGCTTAAAGGTTTACCTAATATGACGTGAGAACTGAGTACGTAATCACTACTGAGGATAGTAAGTTGTTAAAGGATAAATCTCAAAATGACAAAGCACAAATATTAAATGAACATATGTGAAGGATTTTATTTACCTCATTAATTAATGAGGAGACCTGTATGATATTACAACTTGTTCAAAAAGAATAGGAACAGTTATATGTAGGCAATCAGGAATGCTGAAGCAAATTTGCTAATAGATGCAAAACAATGGATCCTAGAGGTACTAAATTATAATGTTTGGAATAATCATTTTTATACAGAGGAAATCAATTGTATCTCTATGATAAAATTCATTAGCATATCTATAAAAGAATAATCTGTATTTTACTATCAGTCAATTTTCTTCCTAAGTTGTAAAATAGGTCAGTCGAGAACAGTCCAAAGCACAGGCCCCAGTAGAATCAGATAACCTGGAAGGGTAAACCAGGCAATGTCAAACATTCCACTGGAAGAACACCCAGTATTCATCCCCATTTCAAAATCTTTCACAATTCTTCCTGACAAGGTTTCTAGAAAAACATCAAGCAGAAAAACTGGGAAAACCTTGCTGATTAAATGAAAATTTACAATGTTGGAAATATTTTATAATTTAAAAAAAAA
>NW_012149729.1:13467462-13496379 GCF_000956105.1 Propithecus coquereli | reverse complement strand
TTTTTTTTATAAGAAAACAATAAACATTTGCATGGCATTGCTATATCCTCAGTGCTTCTAGTATAATTTGTTCATATTTCTAGTATTACATTTACTCCACTACATTCTAATTATCATTCTGTCTCCCCTTTATACTGTGAGTTTCTTGAAGGTAATGCACCATTTTTATTCTTATTTGTATTCAATTACCTGGCACAATATTCAGCACTTAAGCAATTTATGTAATAACTATTGGATGAATTGCAATAACAATAGTGGTTAAGGGCCCAAGCTTTCTAGCTAGACTAACTGGGATAAATCCACATTTTATTGTTCATTAGCTTTGTGACTTTAGGAAAATTACTAAACCTCTCTGTGGCTCAGTTTTCTCACCATAATGTGAAATAATAAAGACCCTTGTCTTGGTCAGTTCAGACTACTATAAAAAAATACCATGGACTAGGTGGCTTAAACAACAAACACTTATTTCTCACAGTTCTGGAGGCTGGAAAATCAAAGATCAAGATGACAGCAGATTCAGTATCTAGTGAGGGCCCCCATTCTGGTTTGCATACAGCCTCCTTCTTGCCGTAACCTCACATGGCTGAGAGAAAGAGAGATTATCTCTGGTGTCGCTTCTTAGAAGGGTACTAATCCCATTCATGATGGTTCCCCCCTTATGGACTAATTATCTCCCAAAGGTCCCATCTCCAAATACCATCACATTGGAGATTAGGATTTCAACGTATGAATAGTGGGAGGACACAAACATTCAGTCTCTAGCAACTCTCATCATAAAATTATTGTGATGATTAGAAAATAATATGTTCAAAGCACTTAGAAGATTAGTAAACATATAGTAAGTGCTCAATAAGTGATCAATATACACATATGTCATTGAGTTATTAAATAAAATAAAGCCTTCAGGCATTGCATACTGCTGTCCAATGCTACTTTCCTTGTTATTTTTATTTCACATCTTCCTATTTATTTCCCTCTTGGAAATTTCATAATTGCCATAGTTTGGTTTGTTTGACCCTTCCAAATCTCATGTTGAAATTTGATCTCCCATGTTAGAGGTGGAGCCTAATGGGAGGTGTTTTGGTCATGGGGATGGATCTCTCATGAGTGAATGAGTTTTCACTCTATTAGTTCCAGTGAAAGCTGGTTGTTTAAAAGGGCCTCCCTCCCCCTACCCTTCTCAATTTCACTTTCACTCTCAATTTTTATCAATTCCTCTCTCACCATGGGATCTCTGCACATGCCAGCTCCCCTTTGCCTTCCACCATGAGTGGAAGCAGCTGGAAGCCCTCACTGGAAGCAGATGTTGGCACCATGCTTCTTGCACAGCCTGCAGAACTGTGAGCCCAGTAAACCTCCTTTCTTTATAAATTACTTAGTCTCACGTATACCTTTATAGCAACACAAATGGACTAAGACAAAAATCTACAAATTAATTTACTTGACTACTGGCAAATAAATTTAATGAGGGCAAAAACTTTATTGAATTCTCCACTCATTCCATGCCTAACACAGCATCGATACTCAGTGGAGATAAGTAACAGTTTGTTAAAGGAATGAATTGATGGATGATCCATTTTTACCTTCTGTAAAGTCCAATTTAAATCTTTCTTCGGCCAGGCGCGGTGGCTCACGCCTGTAATCCTAGCACTCTGGGAGGCCGAGGCGGGCGGATCGTTCTGAGCTCAGGAGTTCGAGACCAGCCTGAGCAAGAGCGAGACCCCTGTCTCTACCAAAAAATGGAAAGAAATTAATTGGACAGCTAAACATATATGTAGAAAAAATTAGCCGGGCATGGTGGCGCGTGCCTGTGGTCCCAGCTACTCGGGAGGCTGAGACAGTAGGATTGCTTGAGCCCAGGAGTTTGAGGTTGCTGTGAGCTAGGCTGACGCCACAGCACTCGCCCCAGGCAAGAGAGTGAGACTCTGTCTCAAAAAAATAAATAAATAAATAAATCTTTCTTGTACTGCTAACACTGAAACTTCTAGTTCACAATTAAAAGAAAAATAAGGCTTAGTAACAACAGACTTTCAGGAAGATCTGGGAAAGAAGGACTTCATATTATTTCTAGGACAAACTACCTGAAAATAGGATAATAACTTGCATCACTACATTAACATACTCATTTTTATAGTCTTCTGTTTCTGAGGGTAATGATTCCAATCTCACACCTTCTTTCTTGACTTCGATTTCCCATACTGCCAGTGTTTCAGGGCAGTTTTGACATTGGAATAACTAACAATAATATCACATTCTTAAGAAAGACTGATCTACTCGCTGGAATAAAGTTAAAGTTTATTTCATGTGAATTTTCTTGTTTTAATGTGATTTATATAGAGGGAGAGTCAATGTTGAAGAATTGGCTACTTTTAAATTGATCCCTCTGTTGTAATACTAAAAAGATTTGTGAAATGAACCCTAAGAAAATCTTTATACATTAAAGATTTCAAAACCAAAATGCAAAAGACTCATATTTAACATAAAGCCCTTCACATGGCTTTGATCTGCCATCCTTCTATACATTTGCCCAGAGAGGACAGCAACAAAGAAAGAATATGTAAACACTTTAATCATTTCTAACTTGCCATCTGTGACAATTCACCATGCCGAAATCAGAAAGGATGGAATCGCTTTTCCATTTCCTTAAGGTCACCAAGGACAGACAAGCTCAGGACATACTGTATTTGTCAGAAGCAAAAGAGATGACTGGTGAGGTGGCAGTGACAAATCTGTCCTAGGTTCAGCTCATTTTACTGAAGAATGTGTGTCCCCTTCTGACATTTATCAAAAGAAATTCAATTTTATAAAAAGAAGGATGTCAAATCATAGCACATTGCTAACACTCATTTTATTGCTTTCAGAAGGGCAGATGGGGGCAAAAAGGGAAAAAGGTGGATGGAAGAGAAGGTTATTCCAGCAAGAAACAAACAAGGTCAGGCTAAGAATATATTTATAGGCTCGAATACATTTCTAATTAAATCACCCACTTTTGAGATCCATGTTAGTGCCTGATTCACACTTTAGAATACCGGTTTTCATTTTCACCAGATATAAGGAATGGCACAAAGTGGGTTTTTGTTTTGTTTTGTTTTGTATTTTGTTATTGTTTTATTCCTGTTCTGCTGAATCAGGGAAGAAAGCTAATGAAACCTGGTAAAACCCCACAGCACCAGGTACAATGACACACACACTGTGGGCGTGCAATCGATATTTCTTATGGTGGTGATGATGATTTTTTTCTGGCAGAAAAGGATGTTCTGGGTCAAAAAATAAACCAAAGATTGTGACACAGGTAGCAGAAAAATAGAAGTCAGATTATGATCAAAGGAAGAAATTCTATCAGGAGACTAAAAATGAAGTTGACAAAATACGGTAACAAGTAATAGAGTTTTACCATACTGCATAAAAATATTGGATTAAGGTACAAATTAAATCCCTTTCTCAGTGAGGGGTTTCTTCAGGACATAAGCAATTAAGCTGCTTCCTGGAGAAGACAGGAAATTTGATTAACACATCCAAAAAGACAGCTAGGGAAGATAGGTTTAGCACTAGGAGGTGAAACACCAACTGTTATGCAAATTGACTTTTCCCAAAATGTTGGATAATTTCAATCAAGAACTGAAATATACTTTTTTTTCCCCAACATCAGTGTTCTCTGGTCTTAAACAAGTTGTTGGGTTTAGCAATAAGAGCCAAAGGAGGTTCTTATTAAATAAATGCTACCGTTGCATTATATGTTCCAGTCACAGTCTCCTGAGGTGAGTATAAAGACACTACAGAAAATTTAAACGTGAAATAGGGTTTTGCTTCTTTGCAACAGATTTCAAATATTAGGAGGTGCCCTAGCTAAGTGTAACTGAGCAGGCAGCTTCTGGTATCTAGTGAAGGGTACAGCAGACAACAGCAGTGAAGTGTTGGAGTGTGACCTATTCTGAGTCCTGGAGTCTCTGTAAGGTGCCTAACCGATGCAATCTAAGAGTCTTGTTTAGAATAGGGACTCTAAGAAGCTGCTAAAATCAGGCAAAGGAAAATCACTTCCATGCATTTTTCCTACAAATAAGATATCATGCTAAGCCCATGGGCATTAAACAAGGAAACCAGTAAAAACCATGACTATTGTATTCAATCCCAAACTTTGCTTATTGACTTTGAAATTTTCAAATTCAAGGTCCTAAAAGTTATGCAGAATATTTAAAAATTTATCTGTTACCAAGCATTTTTCATTGAACAAAAATAAATCAAACTCAATAGTTCATAAACCAGGTCTTTCTGCTCCTTCTTGGAAGATTTTGAGAAGAATTAATGTCATGGAGACAATCTTCTTCACGGTATTAAAATAGTCATCTTCACAAGCAATATTACCAGTACAGTTTTCAAGGTTTGAAAATTTGCATTGGGCTTGTCTGAAACATTTGCATAAATCTTTTTGAATATAGAGAATAAATAATAAATTAAAAAAATAAGTTAACATACAAATTTTAACCCTTTTGAAAGGTGGCATTACTAATAACCTATCTAACAGAGGAAAATAAGCTATGTAACAGAAAGTAAGAGAATCTCACAGCACATAATTGCCCCTTTAAAGAGAAAACTCACAACACAACTACGCCCTTTGTTTTGTTTTAATTAAAATACCTGTGCCCTAACTCATTATCTCTACGTTTCATTTTCTCGGCCTTGAAGAGCTCTAACTGGACAGTAGGGATATGAACTCCCCATTCCAGCTCTCTCAGTTCCTGCAAAAACCACATCCCAAGGATAAACCTGCTTCCAGGGGAAAGAGGAAGTGGGAAGCCAACTCCCTGACATCTCATAGCCACTTCCGTTATCAGTCTGCAGCAAATAAAAAAAACCATTTTTATCTTTTATAAGCTGAGCAGCTTTTCCTCAACTGCCAGCACCTTTCCACTCTCCTTGCTGTGCCATTTTCTTTCTCTCTCTCTTTCTTTCTTTCTTTCTTTCTCGAGAAAGTAAATAAACTTTTTACTTTTATATACCCTAATCTCTCCGTGAGAAATCTTTCTCCACCTGTGGCATGAGCACCTAGTGAGCTTGCCACACTTATACCATTAAATTAGGGGTAGGCGAACTTTTTCTATTAAGAATCAAATAGTAGGCCAGGTGTGGTGACTCATGCCTATAATCCCAGCACTTTGGAAGGCTCAGGTGGAAGGACTGCTTAAAGCCAGGAGCTCGAGACCAGCCTGGACAACATAGTAAGACCCTATCTCTATAAAAAACAAAAAAATTATCTGGTGTGGTGGTGCACGCCTGTAGTCCCAACTACTCTGGAGGCTGAGGCAGGAGGATCATTTGAGCCCAGGAGTTTGAGGCTGCAATGAGCTATGACTGAGCCACTGCACTCCAGCCTGGGTGACAGGGCAAGACCCTAGCTCAAAAAAAAAAAAGAAAGAAAGAAAGAAAAGAAAAGAGTCAGATAGTAAATATGTCCCACTTTGCATTCCTTACACTCTCACAACTATTCAACTCTGCTACTGTAGCACAAAAGAAGCCATAGATAATACATACACAAATAGGGGTGGCTGTGCTCCAATAAAATTTTCTTTATAATAACGGACTTTTTGTTTTTGGCCTTCAAGCCATAGTTTGCCTACTCCTACTTTATATTGAAGGAATTTAGAAATATTTTACCCCAAAATATGGCATTTTGACATTCTGGACTCTCTGAAGAAGCCTCAAGTTCTCTCTGACCTTCCCCCACCACCAATGCCATTGACTCCCCCCAAATCATTGAAGTTTCATTATCTGCCTAAGATCTGGACCCACCTAGGAGAATAATTGTCCTTTTTTTCCCCATCCCTTTAAGACCAGGGGTGTGACCACACCTAAACATCCTCTTTGAGAAGATAATGTCCCATCTCTCAGACTTATTTAAATTCCAAAAGGGAACTATAATATTTACCAGTTAATCTTCCTTCCCCACTCACTCATCCTCCCTGGTGGTCCTTTGTTGCTCCTAGACAGAATTCATCTTCTCCCCCTCCCATAACCCATTTTACTAGAAAGACATGTAAGTTTCTGAATCCTCGTTTTCTGGGAGTTCCCATGTATATGTATTAAATAAATTTGATAACTTTTCTCTTATTAATCTGCTTTATTATGAGTTGATTTTTCAGTGAATCTTTGAAGGGCAAAGGGGAAGTTTTACCTTCACCCCCTACAATATCATCATTTCCTCCCCTTTCATTTCTTTCATTCATCTTCTATCAGAGTCACAGCCCTGCACTCAAAATGCAGCAAAGCTGTGGCTACCCATTAAATTTGGAAAGATTGCAAGGGGAACTTGAGAATCAGCTAAAATTCCATGCTAAACCCTTAATGATATATATCCTGGGAAACATTAGCATTAACAAGCCATTCCCCATCCTGCTGCCTCAACCATCTTTCTAAAATGCAAAGTTGAGCTCCCTACCTTAAAATGCTTCACCTACAATAGCTTGTCACAATAGGCTCCTCTGTGGTGGACAGACACTGCTTTCCCCGCCTCGTCCTCTCTTGCCATTCCTTCCTTTTCACATGTTATGCTTCAGCTACATGGAAGGACTTGTAATTTCCAGAATGATACCTGCTCCCTTGCCTTTCTACCCGTGCACTTTTTACCCCCTCGGCCTGAAACACTCTCCCCACACACTCCTGGCCTTGCTAACCCCTTGAAGGCTGAGCTTAGCTGTCTCAGGTGACTTTGACTCTCAGACTGTGCCCCTAAGACACCCTCTGCATACCTGTATTATAATATTCTCACCACTATCTGTAGATGATTATTGCTATAGGTAAATTTTAAATTCTTGGAAGCTGAAACTATTTTTGCAAAGCATGGTACCTGGCACATTGGGCATAATCTATAATGACTATTAAATGAATCAATCAGTTATTTCGTTATTTTAATAAGCTTCTGGCCCCTCCACTGTAGCCTATAATTTCATTTGTTCACAGCTGTGGGCAATTTATTTTCTTTTGCATGTTTTCTAGAAATGATATCCAAACTAATAAAAATTTTTTTCTAAATCAGTTAAACTGATAATTCAATATCAAACTATAGCAGAGGAAAAATAATTTTATCTCTATCCTCCATAGTTCTTAGCTGCAACTCCCTGTCAAAAAAGACAGATTAACAAGAGAAAAACAGATTGAAGTTTAGTTATATGTATACCTCCCATATACATGGGAGATACTCAGGAAACTCTCCAGTGGTAAATCTCAAGAGTAGATCTCAGAAGGGTGGTTTAAACTTCAGGCTTTAGCACCATTCTTTGTTGAAACAAAAGGAGCAGTGTCTGGGGAAATGCTGATTATGGGAGACAGTCAGGCAAAGTAAAGTGAGCAAGAACAAGGTTCGTTGTGTAGGTTTAAGGCAATGCCTTCTTCAGTGATGGAGTCTCCTGTGTCTTAGTCATCCTTCTCTTCCTGGTACTGAGAGAGAGATACCTGTACAAATAGAGATTTCCTTTATATTATAGATGTAAACTTCTCTCACAAAAGGGTAACTTCTACTCTTGCTTTCAGAGCTTCTCCTGTTTCTTCTGTTTCCCAAAATAATCAGCTCAAAATAATCCTTATGCCAAAGAAAAAAGCCTTATTTGAAGTAGCATATTCTGGTCTCTTATAGTTGTATTTTTAGGTGACATGTCCTAAACCTCACCAATATACAGGAAAAAAGCTTTTTAACTCAATTAAAATTTTTTTTCATATTGAAATTAGACATGTAGCTTTATGTTGTTATTATTGTTTTGTTTCTTAAGATACAACATTAGGACCAATTGCTGCATTATCCATCAATATTAACGAAGTTGCAGCCGGGCGCGGTGGCTCACGCCTGTAATCCTAGCTCTCTGGGAGGCCGAGGCGGGCGGATTGTTTGAGCTCAGGAGTTCGAAACCAGCCTGAGCAAGAGCGAGACCCCGTCTCTACTAAAATTAGAAAGAAATTAATTGGACAACTAAAAATATATAGAAAAAATTCGCCGGGCATGGTGGCGCATGCCTGTAGTCCCAGCTACTCGGGAGACTGAGGCAGTAGGATCACTTGAGCCCAGGAGTTTGAGGTTGCTGTGAGCTAGGCTGACGCCACGGCACTCTAGCCTGGGCAACACAGTGAGACTCTGTCTCAAAAAAAAAAAAAAAAAATATTAACGAAGTTGTTTTTCATTTACCCTAAAAGTAGGAATCTAGTCTCAACTAGTCATTTAACAGCCAGGTTTTATTTGAAAAGCAATTAAACATTGATGGTATAACAGAGGTAAAGGTCGGAAAAAGGGCAATGGAATGTTTTTCAAGTTGTCTCTCTAACCCCCCGCCCCTTTTAGGTATTAAAACTTGCATTCCATCCCAAGGCCAGTGATCAAAGGGGCAGAAAAATGTTCTTTGCTGTTTGTTCTTTATTATTTTAAAACAGGATTGTCTGGACAAGGACAAGGACCACAATGTCATAGTCAACGGAGATAAGGTCATGATGGCCCAAGACCCAAGACTGAAAACACCAATTATAGTTGAGCAACAATAGCTGGAAGCCGTGACATGTGACACTGTTAATGCAGGCCTGAGCTCCACTGCCAAACCCCCCCTTTTAAAAAGCCCTATATTTCTGCTTAAAGCGGGGTTATTAGTCTTTGAGACACTGGTCCACTACCCTCCCCATTTGCTGGCAAATTAATAAACTTCTCTTTCCTTTTCCTCAAACCAGTTGTCCTCCTTCTTGGTTCTCATTGATTCGGCCTCAGGGACAAGAACCAAACTTTCAGTAACAATGGGGTATACAGGAGACATGAACAAATGCTATATAAGGAAGTAAAAAAAAACAGACTAAAGAAAAAATAAATTTGTGTTTCAATGGATAACAACTAGGCATTATCTATCTATAGTATACTCTTCTTAGTTATTAGATTCTAACCTTTCATAATCTTTGAACCATGACTCTTTGTAAATTGATGGTGACAAAGACTTACCCCTTAGTCAGGCTCCTCTGAATCCTCTTTTTGACTAGGTCTTACCCTTAGGCTCTGTTCTTGGCTCACACAGTCCAGTTTTAGCAAGAACCCTGCTGACTCAATTTGGCAAAAAACCCCCACCCTTGGTATCTGATCACCCTTGATAGTTGATCAAATTCCTCTTCCCTCACCCTCTACATCTTATCATCTGCCTTCAGCAAGAATCCTATTAAGTCTGTAACCAAGTCCAAGCTCATACCACTCACCATACGACAGCCAATAAGTCTAGAGACAAGATGTTTGGGCAAAGAAAATGACTTTCATTTGGGAAGCTAGCAAACTGAGATGGCAGTTCTAGTGTCCCAAAGAACCATCTTAAGTTAGTATGAACTTTAGGCTCCTTTTTATGTTAAGAGAAGACAGAAGAGAAGGGAGTTGCAAGACGTGACTGATGACTACAGACATCTGGGCATCAGCGAGGGTCTGAGGAGGTTGTGAAAATTCTTCGTTCTTGGTCAGTAAACTTTGGATAACATAGGTCAGGTCATGGATATTCCTATATATTAACATAGCATTGTTACTGTGTGCATATTTTCCTTATCTTCCCAGGAGTTAGTTTTGGGAAAGGAACGATTCTCATCTTTCTTTTAGAGTTGAATACCAAGTAAATTCTTCCCATAATTAGCTGTCCTATGTGCAGAGATAAGCAGAACCATTTAACCTAAAGAATGCTACCACAGGAGGTAAGATACAAAATGGAGCCAGTCATACTAAGCCTCTCTTCTGCTGTTATAAGTCAGTCTAGCAATAACCTCCTTATTCTTGATGTTTCCTATTAGCAATTTTCCATCTAATGACCTCCACCCAGTTCCTTGGCTATAAATCACCACTTTTCCTTGTATTCAGAATGGAATTCAGTTCCATACTGAGATCTCTTTTCCCGTATTGTAAAATTTCCTGAATAAAATTTGCCTTCACCACTTTAACTTCTGTCTGGCTCTGATTTTCTTTGACCATAGACTTGCATTTTCTGTCTTGTCTGGTAGAATTCAATTGACTTCCCATCCCCTGTGGGGAAAAAAACTAGTTTTGCCTCTATTTTTAATTCCATTCCTTTACTCCATAGAAATTTGTGCCTTTTGACTTTTTCTTTAAATAAATTATGATATATACCTGGTTCCCTCATTGAATGAGTAAAATAAAATCTTTAACACATGTTCATTTTTAGACCCATATGAGAATCATGATTTTACCTCTTCTGGAAAATTGTCTTTTAACAGTTTTGGAGATTGAGATGCCCAGTGGATTTACCTACCAGAGCCAGGTAACCTTCACAGGCAGAGAAGTGCACTTCATGAGCAGTGTAAGCCCTAGTAGTTCTTTTCTTGATTCACAGAGGTGAATCCAAGGTGGCAATAGAATTTTGCTCATTCTCTGTTTTTCTCATTTTAATTTTACCTTGTACTAATTTTATATTTTAAGTTTTGGTTTTTGTTTGTTTGCAGTCAATAAGTTATTCCCCATTGCTGGCAGTAATGGTTGGGAATTAGGTTTTATGACTTGATTATTTGATGATATCTTTAAATGGATTAATGGTTTATAGAAATATGCTAGGTGAGAGATGGCAGAGATCTGGTGTCTTAGTCTTTTCTGGTTGGTCTATTTTGAACTATTGCAAAAACCAATTCAGAAATGTTTTAAGAATTCAAGTTCACATAATTTAGGTAAATCTTTGGCAAATGAGACAAGTTTAATATTATTAGGTTAATAACAAATAGCTATGTGAGAGGCAAGCTGGCTGAGTAGAGTCACCAGATAGTCTCGGAAAGAAGAAAAAGTTTTAGTTGAATAAAAACATAGCTCAGGTGTAACCATGAGGGAAAAGTGCCAAAACCTACCAGAGACTCCACAGGAAGAAGTTGCAGAGCAGAACAAGAAGGACCAAGATTTCACTAGAAATCAACCCCTGAGAGGCTTGGAGCCATGGAAAATGCTGCAACCAGCATCTCAGGGGCTCCAGGCTGCAGAGCAGATGCAGCACCAAGCAATCCACAGTGGAGCCATGTGAGGCTGCCCACACCCAAGCCCCAGCCTACACATGCCACTGCTTGGTGCCACCAGTCCCCAGACAAGCTGCCACCACAGGGAAGGAAGCCGGCTCCAAGCAAGTTGTGAGCACTCCTCTCTGACCAGAGAGAAGCTTCCCCTGTGTTCACTGGCAGCAGTAGGCATGGGGTCCAGCCGCCACTGCTGAAAGAGTTTATGCTGAAGCCACCATCAAAAGAACTCAGAAGGGAAAAAAGATGATGGACTAGAAGCAGCCCACAAGCCTGCAGCGCTCAAGGAAAGAAGAGTAAACTTCAAGCAGGTGCCTATCTATGGACAGCTCTTCTCTGAAGAAACATTGTGAAATCACAGAGAAGCAAAGCAGAATACTCAGTGGGGAAAAAAAGAGGTAACTAGATGCTTGACAAGATCTAAGTATGTGTGGGGAAGAATAGGAGTATGGAGTACTGGGGCGCCACACTGACCCCGCAGGTGCTGTGGCCAAGTTGTGAGAGGGCTCCGTCCACTGCCACAGAACCTACCTGGGCAGACTATAAGGCTATAATAACCAAACAGCATGGTATTGCTACCAAAATAGAGGCATAGACCAATGGAACAGAATAAAGAACCCAGATATTAAACCATCTACCTACAGTAAACTGATCTTTGACAAAGCAGGCAGCAATGCACACTGGGAAAAATAAAACCTATTAAGTAAATGGTGCTGAGAATATTGGATAACCACATGCAAAAGAATGAACCAGGACGCCTATCTCTCACCACTCACAAAAATTAATTAAACATGAATAAAAGAATTCAATGTAAGACATGAAACCATAAGAATTCTACAAGAAAACATTTGTAAAACTCTTCTAGACATTGGTCTAGGCAAAGAATTTATGCCTAAAACCCCAAAAATAAATAAATGGCATTTGATTAAATTAAAAGGCTTCTGCACAGCTAAGGAAATATCAATAGAGCAAACAGACAACCTACACAATGGGAGAAAATATTCACAATCTATACATCCGATAAAAGACTAATACCAGAATCTACAAAGAACTCAAACAAATCAGCAAGAGAGAAACAAACGATTTAATTAAAAAATGGGCAAAAGACACGAACAGGAGCTTTTCAAAAGAAGATAAACAAATGGCCAATAAATACATGAAAAAATGCTCAACATCGCTAATCATCAAGGAAATGCAAATCAAAGCCACAATGAGATATCACCTAACCCCAGTGAGAATGGCTTTTATTAAAAAGTTCAAAAACAATAGATGCTGGTGTGGATGCAAAGAGAAAATATCGCTTATACACTGTTGGTGGGACTGCAAATTACTACAACCCTTGT
Source organism: Propithecus coquereli (assembly GCF_000956105.1). NCBI lineage: Eukaryota > Metazoa > Chordata > Mammalia > Primates > Indriidae > Propithecus > Propithecus coquereli. Next base: position 13,484,035 of record NW_012149729.1, on the reverse strand, counting down.
GGAAAACAATATGAAGATGCCTCAAAGAACTAAAAGTAGACCTACTATTTGATCCAGCAATCCCACTACTGGGTATCTACCTAAAAGAAAAGAAGGCATTTTATCAAAAAGACACCTGCACTTAAATGTTTACTGCAGCACAATTTTCAATTGCAAAGATGTGAAATTAACCCAAGCGCCCATCAATTCATGAGTGGATTAACAAAATGTGGTGTATGTATACCATTGGAGTACTACTCAACCATGAAAAAGGATGAATTAATGTCTTTTGCAGCAATATGGAAGGACCTAGAGACCATTATCCTAAGCAAAGTATCTCAGGAATTTAAAAAAAAAAAAAACATGTACTCCTAATAAATTGGATCTAATCGATGGACACACAAATGCACAAAAGGAGGTAGAAATCATAGGAAATCAAGCAGGGGGCAGAGGGGAGGAGGAGAGGGAAAAAACCCACCTAACAGGTACAAAATGAACACTATTTTGGGGACGGGCAGATTTATATTCCGGATTCAAGCCATGTTTCAAAAAATTTGTATCCCCTTCATATTTTGGGAAAAAAATAGCTATGTCTTCTGATTTATCAGAGTATATGAATAATATAAGTGTAGATATTTATGCTACTTGGATGTGTTCTTCCTAATCTTAAGCAGTTTAACTGAATAAGCTTGTCTTACTTCTACTTAGTGTTGAATATTATTAAAAAAATATAAATTTGTGTTTACCCAGATTGAATCATTATTCCGATAAACTTTATTTCAATAGTAATTATGTTTTTCTTATGTCAGCTTGAAGATAATTTCCAAGATTTATAGGTAACTTAAAACCTTGGACTGATGCTAAGTGAGTTAATGAATGGACAATCATTAGATAGACCATAAGATAGTATCTCAAGATAGTAAGATAGAATACTGAAATGCTCATTGCTATTCATAATTTTGAGTTTATGTCCTTTTGCTTCTCATTTTTATGGGGCTATCTATTTGGGTCTATAATGAAAGTGCTCATTTCTGCCACTTTGAGAAGTATATAAAAATGATGTGTATGCTTGAGGAAAGCTGTGTTGTGTGTATTCACAAGTTCTGCTCGTTTGTTGCGAAATGCTATCGTGACGGTACACAATTATCCACTCCCCAGTTCTCTCTGTGACATAAAAGTGTGTTACTTTCACTAAATGTTGTCATGATATGTGTCTTAGACTATATTTAGGAGCCATAGTTTCAGAGAAATATAGCTGTGTGTTTCCATTTTTTGAGGAAAAAAATAATTTTGTCCTAAAGGAGCGAAATATTGTCTCTAAACCCCTTTGTGCTCTCCAAGTTTATTGAGAACCCCAAAGAAATAAAACTGCCTTTGAGATCTCCCAGAGGACCTCCTGTAAAGTCACAGAGATTTGTTCTTTCATCTTATGAAAAGAAACCTGACAGAAGTAATTAGGTGAATTTGAAATCGTTGGGGCTCAGAATACAATACTCAGCTTTGCCATGCTGAGTACTTTGAACTAAGGCAGCCTTAGAACCAAGGTCTCTCTAACCTTTTTCCTCTCTCCTGTCTCTGACCTTCCGCCTCTCCCAAAGCACAGGGAGGGATATTCTCTGAGGTTTCCTTATTTGAGTAAAGGAAGTCACTCCAGCAGGAATGCAGTTGTCTTGGGACCCTCCCTATAACCTCATCAAACAGAGAAGATTAACTCCCTGGAAGGAAGACTAAAGTTGCTACCCTACTCAAAGCCCAGAGGAACTTTGTCACAGGCTATTTTCTGTTTTTCCAGCTCATTCATCTCCGCTAAAAATCATTTACTCGTCCTCTAAAATTGCCTACATCCTCCACCCTCTCTCCTATGAAGAGGGTATTTAAGCTTCAACCATCTGGCCCTTCTTTCAGTTTCGTATTTTGTGTGACCGCCTTGGGCTTGCATGTTAATAAGTTCGCATGCTTTTTCTCCTATTTATCTATCATCAGTTCATTTAATAAGCTCAAATTCTCAATCCTTTAGGGAGTGGGCAAAAAGTTTCTTTCACCCCTACAATATATTCTTATTAATGAGTTACATAAAAAGAGTTGTCAAATCAGAAAGATGCTTATCCTTGCCAAGTTTAGATTTATATAGGTAAAATCACTACAAACAGTTCAGAAACTCAAGTCTGTGAAGTTCCCAGAGAGTTCTCAATGCCCTCCTACCCATGAATTGGTTCTAGTTATCAGCATTATGGTGCAGCTTTGCCTGATAATAGATAATAGTATACTATTGTCCGTCATAATTTTAGTTATTTTTGTGTGCCAGCCTTATTGAAATATAATTCACATACCATACAATTTCACCACTTAAAGTGTACAGTTCAATGTTTATTAACATATAGTTATTCAACCTCAGCACGATCAATTTTAGAATATCTTTATTACCTCAAAAAGAAAATCTGTATCCATTAGCAGTCATTTCCCCACTAATCACCAACCCAGGTTTGTCTATTATGGACATTTTATGTATTTTTTTTTTTTTTTTTTTGAGACAGAGTCTCACTCTGTTGCCCAGGCTAGGGTGCTGTGGCGTCAGCCTAGCTCACAGCAACCTCAAACTCCTGGGCTCAAGCAATCCTACTGCCTCAGCCTCCCGAGTAGCTGGGACTACAGGCATGTGCCACCATGCCCAGCTAATTTTTTCTATATATATATTTTTAATTGTCCAGATCATTTCTTTCTATTTTTTAGTAGAGACGGGGTCTCGCTCTTGCTCAGGCTAGTCTCGAACTCCTGACCTTGAGCGATCCACCCGCCTCGGCCTCCCAGAGTGCTAGGATTACAGGCGTGAGCCATCGTGCCCGGCCTATTATGGACATTTTATATAGAAGGAATCATATCAATGGGTTTAGGGCACTAATCACACCACACAGGCCTCATCTCCTAATACCATCACATTTGGCATTAGAATTTCAACATTTGAATTTGGGAAGGGGAGGGACATAAATATTCATTCCATAGCAAAACCCCTCAATAAGGCTGTGTGTACAGACTAGATAACATGAACTTGACAGTTTTCATCCCAGATTTATTTGCTATTCAATATACATAATTTGTAACTGCTTTCTATGTACCATAAAGCTAAAACAAGATGAAAGAGGAGTATTGTAGAACAAAAATCACACAAGGAGACTATGTAAATTTTTATTTTATATTGATACATAATATTTGTATATATTTATGGGGTACATATGATATTTTGCTACATGCATAGAATGTGTTAATGATCAAATCGGGGTATTTAGGATGTCCATCACCACAAGCATTTATTTATTTCTATGTGTTGAGAATGTTTCAAGTTCTAATTTCTAGCTATTTTGAAATATACAATACATGGTTGTTAACTATGGTAACCCGACTTTACTATCAAACTTTAAAACTTTTTCCTTCTATTTAACTGTACGTTTGTAACTTTTAACCAACCTCTCTTCACCCATTCCCCCTGCCGCACCCTTCCCAGCCTCTGGTAACTATTATTCTACTCTCTACCTCCATAAAATCAATTTTTTTAGCTCCCACGTATGAGTAAGTACATGTGTTATTTCTTTTTCTGTGTCTGGCTTATTTCACTTAACATAATGGCCTCTACTTCCATCCATGTTGCTACAGATGACATAATTTCATTCTTTTCTATGGCTGAATAGTATTCTATTGTGTGTGTGTGTGTGTGTGTGTGTGTGTGTGTGTGTGTGTGTGTATCACATTTTCTTTATGCATGCATCTGTTGATAGACACTTAGGTTGATTCCATATCTTTGGCGTTGTGAATAGTGCTGCAATAAACACGGAGGTGAAGGTGTCCCTTTGATATGCTGATTCCTTTTCCTTTGGATACTCAGTAATGGGTTTGCTGCATTGCATGGTAGTTCTCTTTTTAGTTTTTTGTCTCAAATCCTCCCACCATGGCCTCCCAAAGTGCTAGGTCTTTTTAGTTTTTTGAGAAATCTCCATGCTGTTTTCCATAATGGCTGTTTTAATTTGCATTCCCACACATAGTGTATGAGAGTTCCTTTTTCTTTGCATCCTAGCCAGCATCTGTTATCTTTTGTCTTCTTGATAATAGCCATTCTAACTGTGGTAAGTTGATAGCTTATCGTGGTTTTGATTTGTATTCCCCTAATGATCAGTGATGTTGAGCATTTTTTCAAATACTTGCTGTCCATTTGTATGTCTTCTTTTGAAGAAATGTCTATTTAGATCCTTTGCCCACTTTTTCATGGGATTGTTTGAGTTTTTGCCATTGAATTTGAGTTCCTTGTATATTCTGGATATTAGTCTCTTGTTGGATGAAGAGTTTGCAAATATTTTCTCCCATACAACAGGTTGTTTCTTCATTCTGTTGATTGTTTCCTTTGTTGTTCAGAAGCTTTTTGGTTTAACACAGTCCCAGTTATCTCTTTTTGTTTCTGTTGCTTAGGCTGCAGTTGTTAGTGGAGGCTGGTGGTGGCAGTGGTGGGCCAGGCGGGTGGGTGAGTCCTCCAGCTCCTGAGCAGCATGTGTGTTGCGAACCTAGGTAGTAGCAGCGGTGGAACAACCTTCGGGCTTCAAGGTGGCATTCACCGGTGTTAGCCAAGGCTGCAACGGGCTTTGCTGCAGCTTCCTGGGACTTGATAGGTGTATGTGATGCATTGTGAGTGCCCCCTCTGAAGCAATGCCATCCAGGGGCTCTCTCACCCTTCCCCCGACTGCCCCCAACCTGCATTGAGGAGCCTCTCCAAGCTCCTGGTTGATCCCTGCTGGGCTGTTTACCTAGCTAGCCTCCCTCTGCTTGAGTTCCTCAGGTGTTTCCTTCACTTCTTTGCTGAATCCATCTCTGAGATGTTCTATTCAAAGTGTGATGACTCACTATTTTGGTTCTTTGTGGCACAGTGGAGAGTCCTGTGCCTCTGGTCAGCCATCTTGATGCGTCTCTATGCAAACTTCTTGACTGTGGTGGTGTTTAGCTTTGTTCTCTGTGATCTAACTCTTCTCACATTGCTTCTCACATTGCTTAGGCTTGGGTTCTGAACAGAGTAAACAAACGAGTGGATGCTATTAAGACGCCAAGAAGGTTGGAGTAGGCACAAAGGGATATTGGAAATTCTATTACCGAGGAGGTCCTCAGTAAATATTTATCCGCCTGGAGTGAATTATTGGTAGAGATGCCCTTGAAGCTAGGACACTAATTGGTGGCACCATCAGGACTGTAATTCTTGAGAAAATATTTTTTCCCCTTCACGGTTGGTTATAACATTAAATAGTTAAATGCAACTTCTTTTGCTATGGTACTTGTCTGCCACCCTCTCTTTTAGAGAAACTGATTTCTGAATAATTTCCCTTGTACATGCATTTTAAAGGTATGTAATTAACTTGTAACAGGTTGTTAGGTAGCTGATGAGGTGTGAACCAGCCACTAATTTGTTTTCTTTATTTACAACTTCCCTTGCACTTGAAGATGACAGCATGGTGTTTTTCATTCCCTGCTTACTTCACCAGATTAAAAAGTGATTTGTGAAGCCATTTTTAATTCCTCAAATTCCATTAAAAAAGGAATATCCAGGGGAGTCTTAATCAAGACATAATAGGCACTAAAATGTGATCACAAAACAGCACTTCGAATGTGGCCCTATTTTATCTATAATGTTAAGGGTTTGCCTGCACTTAACTGAACTCAGCCCTAACACTGACCTACAACTTCTGAAATGAAATAGCCTCTATGCAGTTGGCACTGGATTTATTGCAAATGCTTGCAGCTAACATACTTTATTGCTTTAGAATTTATCATATAACCCAAAGGAACAATTTGTTACACAATGATTATTATTGTATTATCAGTAAAATAGTTTGCCTTCTCCTTCAAATTGCCTTGCCTCCTGTTTAATAATACATTTTTTTTAAAAAATCAGTTTAAGAAATTAAAATGGAAACATAATGAAATGAGAATTGCTAAAAACACAAGGCTAGAATACTGAAAGTGCAGCTGAAACAGAAAGGGCTAAATGTAGAATCAGTATGTAATCAAAAGAGGTAATTTGAAACCAGGGAGCATATTGAGTTATCGGATGAGTTTGAAAAGAGAAATGAAAATAAAAACTCTATCCTTGCATTTTTAAAAAATATAACCAAAAGTAAGCTACAGAATATGTAAAAATATATACTGTCCAGAACTGCCCACAACCCTTGGACTGAGAGTTAACTAACTCTGTATGCAACTCTACGCAAGGAAGCAGAAATGTTAGGTAAGTAGCACGTTTCCTTTCTAGCTGTCTGTACTTCCATCTACAATGCTGTGGCCTCCAGGATACTATTTTCCAAATGCAAATATGTCTCCAGAAGCTGCTATGGTGAACACTTTTGTATGATAATAACAACCAACTTACTGAGCTCTTGATTTATGGTAAGCACTGTTTTAAGTGCTTTATAGTATTAAGTCATTGAATCTTCACAACGACCCTATAAATCCTGTTAGGACCCTAAGAATACTATTAGAATTCTTATTTTATAGACCAGGGAACTGAGGCCCAGTTTTACAGTTAAAAATAACTTGCCTAAGGTTACATAGTGTTGGGGAAATTAGAAACAATATCTCCCAACCTCTCAACAGAGACAGAACAGAAAGAAAATAGTTTTATTATTGAATAAGTGCTAAACCAGAATGTGGTACACATCACAGGCAGTATGCTAAGATATTGCAAAGACAGAAGGAAATATAACCCTTTTATGTAGCCATATAGGTACAACCCCTTACGTAAACGTTTTCAAGATAAACAATTACAGTAAAAGAACTGATAGCACAATTTCTCACGTAAGTTCATCTGAATTTTACTTGGTAATTGTGGTATTAACTAATTGGCTTCATCCAGAGGAAAAACCAAGCTATTCATATCTTTATGACAGAGTAGTTTTGCAACTTGGAGCAAGGTATCCACCAAAGTTAGGCTCCTGCCCTCCCACAGAAGATAGGGCATTATCTCCCTTGATTTTTACAGCACAGAGAGATGCCTCCCAGGCCCTGAGAAAGACATTCATGCCTCATAAAGGTAACAAAAAGCCTATCTAGTCTTCAAATGGATTTATATACATTTCAAAGACAGGAGGAAGTCCTTACAACTAGGAGTTTGCTAAAGTAAATGATTTAAGAAAAAGAAGGGGAAGGAAATCTCTTCCCTTATTTTCAACTGGAAGAATTAAACCTCTTATTTTTACTTTGTATTTGTTCTCACAATAGCTAATAAGTGGTGAAGTTAAGCCCAGATAGTCTGGCTTTAAAGCCCTTTAAAAAATCATGTGATGTACCATTTCTGTAAGCTTCCTACTTGGAAGCCACTTGTCAGAGGTGACGCACTAAGGAAACTGATATACATACTCAACCCCTGTGTATGGGGCACCTACTATTTATATCAGGCATTTTGCTAGGCATTAAAAATGTAATTATAAGTAAGAGAGACAATGGTTTTCCCTCGTGGAACTTAAGGCCTAGGTGGAGAGACTTATATTAAACAAATAGTTTTTCAAAGCCATCAAACAAAATTAGGGAAATTGAGGAGAATGAAAAGTAAGGTGTCTTAAGAACATATTATAGAGGAAATCTGAACTAATCTAAGTGATCTAGAAGTCTATTTAAACTGTAAATGGGAGTTTTGATGGAAAGGAAAGGTAGATAAAGGGATAAATTGAGCTTTGGGGTATTCAATAGATTGGGAAGAATAAATGAACTTAAAAAGTATACATGCCAGAAACCTTGAACACGTATTCTGCCCGATTGAAATAATAACTTTTGATAGCACATGTTGGAGTGGAAAGGGGGTGAACCCTTTTCTCCCAGCATAAAGGGTCACAGCTGATACCCATTTGGGACTCAGAAACTGATATTTCAAAGTATGGCGCTTTGACATGCTGAACTAAAGAAGAAGCTACAAGGTCTCTCTTCCTCTCCTCCACCACCCTGTCCTCCTCCTGTCTCTCAATCCTCTGTGTCTCCCAAAGCACAGGATAAAGTTGTTCTCTGAAGTTCCCTTATCCCCTTAAAGTCCAGACCCACCAAAGAAGAAAATAAAACTATTACTTCTGACCTCTTCCCTGAGTTTTCATTAACTGAGCTCCTATTGTAGGAAGAAAGACTGAAGTCTGTCAACACACCTGGACAGATTTTTGTCAGGAAACATTGTCTTCTCTGTGGGTCCAGCAGACTTTGTCCCAGGCCATTGTGTGTTCTTCAAGCTCATTGTGTTACTGCCCAACACATTCTTTTCTCTACATATTCAGAAAATTCTTTATAGAGTTTTCTCTCCAAGGTTCAATGCCCACACTCAAAAGAAAGTGAAAACACTGAGATAGCAGGGATTACAGTGGAGAAAGTTTAAAATCACGGGGTGCTGAGGAGGAGATTGAAGAAATTTCTTAAATCCATCTTCCCAAGAATTTTGGGGCCAGGTTTTTAAAGATTGTTTGGCAGACCAAGGGCTAAGGAATTGGGTCTGTTGTTTGGCTGGGGATGAACTCGTAGAGTTGGGAAGTAGAAATTGCCTTCTTGGCACCGAGTTAGTTTCCAAGTAGAGGATTTTAGGACCTGTTGAGTCAGTTCCTAAGTATGGCCATGGGTCTGGTTGGCAGCAGTCGGTCCACCAGCACGCCGAGTCTGGAAAATATCTCCAAGACCAGTCTCACATTTCATAATGGTGATGTTATCCTTGGGAGATATTAAGAAAGCTATGACTTTTATGAGCATAGCACAAGCTAGGGAAAAATGGCTGGTTTATATAAAATTATGCCTGTATCTTTGCAGACTTCAGGCCCCTACCACAGTTCCCACCTTGTGGCCCTTTATTAATTTTATAAAGGATTGTTTCAACTGAATTTCCCTAAAAATCTTTTACTAGCCCCCTAAAATCATCCACACTTCCCCATGTCCCTTTCTCCTAAGAAGGGTATATAACCATCTATACCCCATTGCATGGTGGGGTAATAATCACTTTGAGATTTTCTCCTATGTACATTAATAAAGTTGTACACTTTTTCTCCTGTTAATCTGGCTTTTGTCAGTTAATTTTTCATTGAAACTTCAGAGGGCAAAGGGGAAGTTTTCCCTTGGCCCTTACACCCCTATAACAAAAAACAGATTAATGAGAGAAAAGCATAACAGATTTATTATGCAAAGGAAAAGGAAAATTTCCCCTTTACCCCCAGAATGTTCATTGAAAGATCAACTCACAATAAGGCAGATTAATAAGAGAAAGAGATTACAAATTTGTTTACCATGAGCATGGGGAGAATCACAGAGTGATTATCCATTATCCCAAATGGAGTCCAGAAGTTTATACACCATCATTTTAGAGGGTGGTGGGAGATGAGGAATACAGGCAATTCTGTTTAGGGACAATAATTGGTTACTAGGGAGGATGAAGAGATATTTGGGAGAATGAGTGGATGGGTGGGAAACAGATTGACTTGTAAATGATTCTCTTTGGAAATTAAATTAAACCAAAACATAGGTATTATCTTCAAAATGGGTTGGGCCAGGTCTGGTTGCATTCTCGATCTTCTTTCCTACCATATATTGAGATAACAGGAAGGGAAAGGAAAGACAATTGTTCTTTTTGATGGGTCTGTCTGGTTTTATGCTAGATAGAGGGAAACCCCCTTCCGATGCCTGTTAATCTCTAAGGGCCTTTAATTCAAAACATTCTTTATACCAAGGAGTCATATTTTGGGGTGAAATTCCCTGAGCTCCTTCAACTACCTGTATACATGTGCATGGGAGTCATACCAAATATGAACTCAAATGAGGGCCTGATGGTTGATGCCTAAATATCCCCTTCGCTGGGGATAGGGATGATGAGGGGTGTAGGAGTAAATGATTTTCAGGGGAAATGAATGAGCCCAAAGAACAGGGCCCTGGGACCAAGTTTTTCTGGGCTCTAGGGGGTGGTGTCACAGGTTGTGAGTAAAGAGAGGAGAGCATGTCAAGCAAAGGCTGTCTTTTGATGCACATAAAAATACCTCAGGTAAACTTGGAGCTGCATTCAGTAAGAACAGAAGGTAGCCTGTGGTTGAATTAACTCCGGAGAAAGGAGGGATGCTTCAGAGAAAGCCTGGCTGTTTATTTCACCAAGGTAGATTTTTCTCTACAGATACATATCTCCTCCACAAAAGGTAGCTTTTCAGGGCTGTTCCTATCTTAAGGCCCTCTGAATATCCATTTTGAAACATGTCAAAGAAGTATATTTTGGGATAAAATATTTTTGATTTTCTTTACATACAAAAAATACTGTATCTTAAATTGATCTTGATTAATTAGACAATTTTACAATCTATAGGGAAAGCAGTTAAATTGTAGAAAACAGATGACAGTGTAAATGTTTCTTGTCCATAGTAATGCAAATGATTTTTTTCCCATAAAAATGAAAATACATTTTGTCTGGTAGAGTTATAATTGATTTCTATCTTTTAGAAAAGATAATCCCCAAACATTACATTTTAAGACTTATAGAATATTAAACAGTTGGCACCTATTAACAAGTTCTCTTTGGCCTTTCCGGTAGCCTATATGTATGATTGTTCTTCAAATTTTTCTTTGAACTGTTTTTAACATTTTAATAGTTCTGTTATTAATTAATGTGTTAAAGAAAATACTTTTTTAAAAAAAGAAAATATTTGACATATCTTCATTTTATATTTGGTAAGAGTTATAAGTATCCCTTTTTGAAAATTATAGTTTTTAAGTGTGATATAAGTTCTGATATCAGACATTCAGGCAAGGGCTCTTCCTGGTGTGACAGTAATAAAAACAAACCTGTAATCTTATTTCCATTATCCTCCTCCATATAGATGTCATGTGAAATGATCATCAATACTTTAAAGTCTCACTCCAAAAAATCTTACTCCAAGAACTATTTTTAGGCTTATTTTAATCCTAAAGAAACTTTAAATTTAATATGATCCACAGGGAGAAAAAAACATAAAACAAAAAGAAAAAATAAACTATACAAAAGAACAAGACATAGGCATGAAGGGCAGGCTTTAGATTTCCATAAATCAGTCAAATTTTAGCTAGGTTTGAGAGAGATTACTATTATTTGGCTCATATCCCTTATATCCTATTACTTTTCAGGCATTCCCTCACCCAAACTTTTCAGATTTTAATTCAAATCAGTTCACTGCCTGTCTTCCCCATCTTCTTCTAGCAAATTATTCCACTCCTACCCCTCCTGCTTTTCGTCGGTCACACTGCATTCTTGGGTTTCTTCCAAGTAGTTTTAAACAAAACAAAACAAAACAAAATTAAAAAGAGCACTGGAAGTCCAGCCCATCTTCCCAGTCTGATTCATTGCTTATGGGAAGAGGAGCAATCTGTTCATTGTTGGTACTACTCAGGTTTTCATTTCCTGAAAAACATCTGGATTTAAGATAAATAAAGCCATTATAAAATATTTGAACACCTGGAATCACAGTGAAGTTCTGGAATGGAGTAGACAAAAAGTGAGACAAAATATACCACTACTAGGCTGGGCATGGTGGCTCTCGCCTGTAATCCTAGCACTCTGGGAGGCTAAGGAGGGAGGATCACTTGAGGTCAGGAGTTTGAGACCAGCCTAAGCAAGAGCAAGACCCCATCTCTACTAAAAATATAAAAAATTAGCTGGGAACAACTAAAAATAGAAAAAATTAGCCAGGTGTGGTGGTGCTCGCCTGTAGTCCCAGCTACTTGGGAGGCTGAGGCAGTAGGATTGCTTGAGCCCAGGAGCTTGAGGTTGCTGTGAGCTAGGCTGATGCCATGGCACTCTAGCCCGGGCAACACAGTGAGACTCTGTCTCAAAACAATATGTATATATATATATATATATATATGCATATATAAATATACACACATACCACTACTGTCTTAGTCCTTTCAAGGCATTTGTATAAGGGGACCGAATGGCTTATAAACAACAGAAATTTACTTTTCAGAGTTCTAGAGGCTGGAAGTCCAAAATAAAGGTACCACCAGATTCAATGTCTGGTGAGGGCCTGCTTCCTGGTTCATAAATGGCTCTCTTCTGGCTGTAGCCTCACATGGTAGAAGGGTAAAGGATATCTCTTGGGCCTATTTTATTTTATTTTTTAAAGAGACAATGTCTCCCTCTGTTGCCCAGGCTGGAGTGCAGCGGTGCAATCATAGCCCACTGCAGCCTTGAGCTCCTGGGCTCAAGTGATCCTCCTGCCTCAGACTCCCGACTAGTTGGGACAACAGTCGTGTGCTACCACGTCCAGCTAATTTTTCTATTTTTGGCAGAGGCGGAGTCTCACTGTGTTGCCCAGGATGATCTTGAACTCCTGGCCTCAAGTAATCCTCCCACTTCAGCCCTTGGTCCTCTTTTAAAAGGGCACTAATCCTATTTATGAGGGCTCCACTCTCATGACCTACTCACCTCCCAAAGGCCCCGCCTCCTAATACCATCACCTTGGGGGCTAGGATTTCAACATACGGATGTTTGGGGGACACAAACATTCAATCCATAGCAACTATGGACTACTTGTGTAAATAAGAAATGAAATAAAACATTAAAGGAATAAAATAGAAAAATAGTAAGAACAAGTAAGAATTTAAAATATTAATCAGGAGTAGCTAACTTTAACCGTATTTTAACTTTGGCAGTTAGTACCGGAATGTTAAATAACTTATTTTAAAGTGATTTTTCTCCAAAATTTGAATTTATTATAATATCATCTCTATAGTTTAAGATCCTCCAAATAGCTTCCCATCATATTTTAGAAAAATAATATAAATTTTAACAGAGTTGGCCTATTTTTCTAGCTTTATCTTACACCCATTGTCCTTGTTCGCAATTTGAGAAGTGGAAAATGGGGAGGAAGAAGGCAAAAGATACAACAATAGTAGATTACATCACTTCACTGTACCATCCCTGTCTCCTCCCAGGACAGCATCATAAATAGGTAAATATCAACATATTGGCTGGAACTCTCCAAATTCCACCTCTACTCCCTTCAGGAAAGTGACATTCTCTACCTAGACATCAGCCCTATGTTCTGGAGCTTCTTGTTGTGTGGGTTGTGCCAAGGTTATTTTTCTCTTTAGGGAAGCCCAGTCCACTGTGCGAGTCTCTAGCCAACAGGTAAATTCGCACATCCAGGTTTACGGGAGGGAGCAGGCATTCGCGTCTTATTAAATGGAAAGAGTACCTCAAAATGTTGCCATGCCCAAGCTATCCTAATTCCTAGTATTGAAATCAATCCTATTTTAAAAAGGTAATCTGTTTTAAATAAAATGGATTTCACTTTGGACACACTTAAATGTAAATTTATTGACTAATTGACAGGACTCAGTTACTTTCTTAAGGCCCCGAGGCTTTCTTTCTGCTTCCACCTGTTCCCACACTCAAGGCAATCATTGCAACTCTCCCTCTACTTACTCATTTTCAATGGGAGCCAGGAGTGGAAGCCAAGGTCACCTCTCCCCACCACTCCCGTGGAGACATACCACGTGATGCACATGTGTGTGACACACATGTGGTTTAAAACACTGCTGTGCTCCCAATCTGATATGCTTTGCCGGAAAATGAATCCCACTCGTAAAAATTTCTAATCTATGAGAGTAAAAGCTGAGAGAGGAGCACATGGAATTGGGGAACGTGGAGGGTTGTGGTCGGTGAGAAGACAGGAAAAGGACTTTAAGATAGGGTGTTGCTCAGAAACATCAAGCCTGGACAGGACATGAAAACAAGGGGGCTTGATGGATACTGGAGCCTGGGACAGGAGAGGCAGCTGGAGAGCAAGCCCGTGCAGAGAGAGAAGGCATGCAGAGATAAACTTAGTCCACTTTACATTTCCAACCAGGGCCAGTGTTATTCACTCCCGGGGTGTTCTCAGCCTGCAGGAGAGCAGCTCTGTGAACATAGATGGGTGGCGGGGTTGGGGAGAACCCTGTATCATGTTGCATTTGAAAGCATCTACTGAGACGGGGGTTCCACAAGCTTTACCAGACCGCCAAATGGATCAGTGCCTCAAAAACTAGTTGAAAAATCCATGAGTCTTAACCATTTTCTCATTATTGTGTACTTCCAAAGTCACTTTTTCTTCTTATCAACAATCCCTCTAAAAACTTTTCCAATTTACTCTTTGGGAAAAGCTTTATATCCTTGTGGATCTCTGATACTGTCCTTAGATGCACTTCTTTTTACAAAGTCTGTCCTGGTTTGCACAGACTTTGAAAGAATGGGCTACCTGGAGAGAAATATTCGCAGATTAAGGTGTAGCTAAGGTCAAGTGCCCTATTTCCGTTGACAACATTGTGGTGGACTTGTTGGGAGCATTTACGGTGCATTTAAAATCTGCAAAATAGTTTACCAACGCACCCACTGGCTTTTGTCCAAATGCCAGAGAAGAAAGGAAAAGAAAAAATGAAGGCATTATAAACATGATGGTGTGCGGTGCTGCTGCCATTTATCTCAGGCCGCTCAATACTAACCTCAATTCATCTTCTCCCAGGAAGAAGTGTTTGTAAATTGCTTCAGAATGATTCTGGATTATCAGGAAGGGTGTTCTGCCTAGACTCCTGGAAGCAGTTAGAGAAGCTCTCATTTGTAATGTCATGTTGGTTTCTTATTCTTTAATATGTCAGCCAAGGGGAAAATGCCCAGATATTTGTGGTTAAGCAATATGTGATCACATCTCTTTTGTATGAAGGATTCTAAGAGAGTGACAATTACTTTGAATGCCTGATTATAAAAAAAGATGTGTGTCTGTTATCAAGAGCTCATAACTGTGTGTTTGGTTAACTTTATGCTGCAGATGTTTTAAAGCACACTACTCCATATTATTCCAGTTGTTTAGGTTCAGATTTTAATGGGAAAAGCACAGTTCAAAACACATTCAAAATATTTTAGTGATTAGAGAGCAAGTTTGAATTCTGTTTACTTATGCATTTTGGAAATGCTGGTAAAATATAGTGATTTATTGTCTGCAAGACTGTTTCACATCCTGTCAAGAATATTCAAGAAGAAAAAACAGTTTTCTTTTGTTTCTGAACAAATAATGACTGTTCATTTATTTTGTTTTCTATATATTTTAAAAATATATGAACTAGGCTAAAAAATGTCAATGTAAAATGCATTTAGATTTACCATTTTTTATACTTTCCTAAACTTTTTCATAGTTAATTATATCCTAAGACATAAATTTTACTTGAGAATACAAGAAATCTCCATTATTCACGTTCTTTGGTCTATTGTTTTCTTTGATTTATTTATTGACAGGTGGCTAAAATTTGAGGAATGTTTAAGAATTTAAAACACCTGTAGAGGAGAGGCGATTAAGTTTTTCCTCTCTAGTATTGCATTAACTCCTTCAGGCTAAAAGAATCCTGTTTTCTAGATTACCTTTTCGAGTAGACTTTCCCAAGACCCTAGGATACAGATTAGTGATATTTCAGAGAGTGAACAAGAACATTGAGGAACATTGTTAGAAGTAAAAAAATTAATCAAGAAATCACTCACTCTGAGTTGTCAGGAAAGACATTGGAGTTCAGCCAAAGCCTGCTAGGAAGAAGCCAGGAGGTTGTTCTCTTTTGAGAAGGGTATGATTCTTTTCCAGGACAATTTGATATGGTGTATTAAATTATTTGATTGGAAAAAGTCAAACTCCTCAGCTAAAGTTCCTTTGAGTAACATTCTAAAAGTGAAGGAAAGTTTTGTATCAGGCAGTATTCTTATTTAAAAAGAGTGGTATAGACCAGCACAGTGGCTCACACCTGTAATCCTAGCACTCTGGGAGGCCGAGGCAGGAGGATCGCTTGAGCCCGGGAGTTTGAGGTTGTGGTGAGCTGTGATGACGCCACTGCACTCTACCCAGGGTGACAGAGTGAGACTCTATCTCGAAAAATAAATAAATGGAAATAATAAAATAAAAATAGTGGTATAAATATTACATTCCAAAGTTTTAAGTTTGGAAGTTTTAAGTTTGGATTGGGGTGGGGGTAGGGCCTAGGACATGGAGGTAGTTGCTACTTACAATTAACCAGGTGGTTTGGTGATTCAGTTGGGAAATATTGTTTTATGTATTTCCAGGGACCATAATTAAAATTTTAGGATGAAGAGAAGAAGATAGGAGAATGTCAATAGGCAGGCCCAGTCACCCAGCTCAACATATAAACTAATTAGAATAATGAAACTTAGCTAATTTTTTCAACCCATGCTCCCTTTTGGAAAGCATTAAAATCTTCCCCCTGACAACCCCAGGAAAATATTCTGTTGCTTAGGGAAGCTTCCACCTCCCTCAGTGAGAAATCTCCCAAATGAAGAAGATAAAGTATTTTTTTTAATCCTTTCCAGACAAGAGGATTTTATTAGGCTTTATTTTCTATAGTTTACATTTCAAAAATGCTGGTGTTGGGGGGGGTGTTATTTTTTAAATATAAAGTTATAATGTTGAATATAATTGATGGATACTGGAGCCTGGGACAGGAGAGGCAGCTGGAGAGCAAGCCCGTGCAGAGAGAGAAGGCATGCAGAGATAAACTTAGTCCACTTTACATTTCCAACCAGGGCCAGTGTTATTCACTCCCGGGGTGTTCTCAGCCT
>NW_012149729.1:13457549-13467412 GCF_000956105.1 Propithecus coquereli | reverse complement strand
ATTTTTTTCAAAATCCCCTCCCAACAATTGCATAAAGCAAAACAAAAGATGGGTATCTCTCTACCAACTGACTTTAGAGCCTAAAATTTCCATATTAGTCCAATCTCTGAATTAAAGCAACAAAGGGATCCTATTCCCATGTAATTCTGCTACAGATACTTTTATAGATGTAGTTTATCAGATTGGTCCAAACCTACAGTAGAGTTAACATTTGAGGAGGAAACCAAGATCCATCCCAGGTAGGGCTGCTGGGTGCCTCAGATAAGGCATCACCAAAGAGGGTGCAATGCCTTGAAGGGTTAACTTGGTTATACCCGACAGACTTTTCTTCTTGTTCCTGGGGCTCCAAATATGTCATCTGAGATGGAGAAAGTGGAACTAACTGATTTGGATTTACAGCTCACTACAAATCTGGCTGGCTCTTTTTTGTGCTGTTGGATACGTTTCACTAAGTCAGTTTTCTAGCAGATGTGTAGCATGAGAGGCTGACTACTATTTTTGCCAACATGTTTCCTGCCTTCCTATCGACCACAGGACTCATAAACGTCATTGGGCAGAGAAATGGCAAACAGTATGAATCAGAATGCAGAGAATTGACTGTAGACCCTTCCCATATTCTTGTGTATCCTACTTTGAATCAGAAAATATCTTGAAAAGTTTAAAGACAACCACACTATTTTAAATCAAATAATATTCTGCCATTGGCTTTTCATTTTTAAGATGTATATTCCCATATTACATAAATCTTGAGTTCAAAACATTATAAAGATCTGTATATTTGACAGAAAAAATAAAACTTTATAATTAAATAATAGCATCGAAATGGTTAAATTTTTAAAAAAATATAATTGCTGTACCAAATGAAAAAGTGACTGCTGTCAGTGAAGAATAGGAAAGAATACATGATATTTTTAAAGGTTCTCAAAGAACAATTTTTCTCAGTGTACAATTTATTGTCCCCGTTTATTTAAATGATTGGCTTTTTCTCAGGAATCTTTAAACTAGAAGCAATAATGGTTAACAATCACAATGAAAACTCAAAATCAAGCCAAATAACACATTGCCTCCACCCCTATTCTCTGAGCATTTGCTCTATACAAGGCGCTACGTTAAAGATCTGCATGGATTATCTAATTTTATTCTTACAACAATTTGCTATTATTATATCGCTGGTGCAGACGTACAGAGGAATGACTTACAGAGGAATGAATTTGAAGTACTAATTGGTTGCTTTGCAGTATTTCTCAAAGAATATTGCTCAGACCACCTACACCAGAATCATCTAAGACCCTTGTTAAAAATTCATCTTCTCAGGCACCCAACACTCAGAGATTCTAATTCAGAGGTTTGAGGTAGGAATCTGGAATTCACTTTTTAAGAAGTACTCAGGTGATTCTGGTACACAATAAAGTTTGAGAATTACTTGTGAAT
Organism: Propithecus coquereli; assembly: GCF_000956105.1. Taxonomy (NCBI): domain Eukaryota; kingdom Metazoa; phylum Chordata; class Mammalia; order Primates; family Indriidae; genus Propithecus; species Propithecus coquereli. The sequence continues at coordinate 13,465,981 of NW_012149729.1, read as the reverse complement.
ATTCATTTTTAATACTAATTTTAAACATAGTTTAACATAAAAAATTATACATAGTTTATAGTTAGAAAGTACGTTCAAAAAGTATAATCATCATTAAGTTTCTTGTCATTCCCCAGAAAAATGTTAGCATTTTATGCATATATTTTGTATGGTGTATAAAAAGTGAATCATGCATGTTTACTGTCATGTATCTTTTTAAAACTTAATTCATATAACTCGAGGTCTCTCTATAGAGAGCATATAGAGTTCTAACTCATTCTTTTAAACTGCTGCATAGTATTTCATTAAATATATGTACTAAAGTATATAAACATATAAAGTACATAAACATGTGCCAAGTCACTGAAGAATATAAGCTGAGTGGGTTAGAAACCAATGTGCTGTTCATGTTGCCACATGGAAATGACAAGGTGAGAACTGTGGGAGCAGGACATGAAACTAGATAGGAGATGGTGCTACAGAGGGACATGGGGCCAGGTCATGGAAGGTATTTTTTGTCATGCTAGGAAATTGAGATTTTATCCCGTGAGCAATAGCGAGCAGCCAAGAATTTTGAATAGGAATCTAACATAATCAGATTCACATTGTAAAACATCCTTTGGAAACTGGGTACAGCTGAAATAATCTAGGTCACAGATGCTGAGACCCTGATGAGCTACAGCAGTTCTGGTGCTGGGCCTGGGGATGAGCGGACTCTTCAGAGGCAGAACCAGCAAGTCTTAACAATTGATTAGATGGTGAAGGGAGGTGGAGGGAGGAATTTATGACATTACAAAAATTTCTGGATTGGGCAAATGGGTGTCTGGTAGTATCATTCTTTGAAGTAGAAATTAATGAAAGGGGAACAGATCTTTCCAGAATCTCTTTCAGATGTTCTTCACCCCATCAGACCCAACATACCCTTTTACACAAAAGGAATTTGTCACATTCCCTTGACTACACTGAAAATTTATAGACAATTGCCAGGCATGGTGTCTCATACCTGTAATCCTAGCTACTCAGGAGGCTGAGGCGGGAGGATAGCTTGAGCCGAGGAGTTGCAGTCCAGCCTGGGCAACATAGCAAGATGCTATCTCTCTCTAAAAAAAAAAAAAATTATAGATAATATAACAGACTTATATACATACTTGTAAAACTTTAACACTATGGTTTAACAGCAAGACAAAGTATAAAAAAAGGAAAGTAATTGAGGACAAAAATATAATAAATATATAAATGTTCAGGCATGAGTACGTAAAAGCATAATGAAGTAGTTCAACGTTTGGGCCTATATGTGAAGTCATTGTCAGTGACCCAACCACACATGCAAACTAACACGACACTGTAATGCTTGTCACAAAATCTTGGAAGAGAACCCATCTTGGTTGCAGTATTGGAGAAGACTTCATAATACCAGTGACATTTCAGCTTTGCTTTTAAAGAAGGAATAGAATTTTGAAAGGTAGAACAAGAGGAAGAAGAAAAGAGTATTCCCAATACCAAGAACAGAACAAACAGGGGCTAGACAAAGGAAAATATAGGGTGATCTTTTACTTTGACGATGACAGAGACTGCATGTTGCTGGCATACAAACTAGAGAGGTATGTTCTGGCTGGCACGGAGAGGGCCTTGAAAATCTACCAAAGAGTTTAGATTTTAATAATCCCATTTGAACACTTAGCTTGCTTTGGTAAGTTATTTGCATTAATCATCATCATGAATAATTCTATTTTCCCATAAATATTGAACAGATCATCTTTAGGCCATCCTTGCCCAAATTATCTCAAATTCTAAAGTGGTGACATACAAATTAATGAGATTTTATCGTCCAAATTGATAAAGCTGCATTAAAGAGAGCTTGAAAGTAATGAGTGGATATAAAAATAGATTTATTTTCTTTTCATATAATGTTGGGCTAGAAGGATCAAATGAAGTATTTTGTGCTTTTTCATTCCCATAATAATCTGAGAAGAGGACACTCATGATCTCTCCTGGCAGTGATGTCAGGAGAAGAGTAAAAAGTATGTAGATGATTGTACCGGTCTGAGAGAAGAGAATGAACTCCATCGAACAACTTCCTAAGAGAGGGCCCTTGTTAACTTTCTGTCATTTAAATCACGGAAGTTTTCCTTTCAAAGTTATAAAGATGCATTACATAATAATATTTAACAGTCCTAAGAGGTTTGTTCATTATCCTTGCAGAAAGACAATGAGAGATAAGTTTCACTAAAGCAATATTCTTCTGAGAAAAATTCATCTCTCTCTCTCTCTCTCTCTTATTTTATTTATTTTATTTTAGCTTGAAGTGTCCCATTAGGCTTTCAAAGCCATATCTACCTGGCTAAGGAGCCATAGAAATCAGGACTACTTCATGCATTTTAAATCCTTTAAATAATTGAGATATAGTTGATGGTTGCTAGGCTGCAGTCAAATTCCATTTTATTCTATCCCATTATAATGTAATTTAGATTTGTTTGGTTGTGGGTTTTTTTTGTTTGTGGTTTTTTTTTTTTTTTTGGCTTCTTTTTAATCCTAAAGGGAAAAGCTTTTGATGACTGAACTGCCATATTTAATTGTAACTATTCTAAGGCAATGACTTTGAGGTATTTCATGCCATTTCTTTTCATATCTTCAAACAAAAGAATCTATAGAACTCCCATGCTGGCTACACCACTGATAAAGTTAAAGAGAACGAAAATGAGTGGGGCCTGAAAGTTGCTCTCTTGAGTCCCAAAATGACTGTTAACTTTGAAAGACACTCTAAGGAGAGGGCACTAGACTAAGTTAGATCAGTTCCTCAGGTGGAAATCTACAACAGGTGAAGAGTCAACACTGAAACATTGTAGCATCTTGTCCTTTTGGCCCAGGAACACCAGGAAAGTTCCATCTTCAGATGGCAATTCTGATTGGTGGTAGGTATCTAGAGCAGGCAAACTACAGACCAAAGTCCATGGACCATATCCAGCCGGTCACCTGTTTTTGTAAATAAAGTTGTGTTGGAACATGGTCAAGTTCATTTATTTTTGTATTGTCTATGGCTGTTTTCACCCTACAACAGCAGAGTTGAGTATAGTTGCAACAAAGACGGTGTGGATTGCAAAGCCTAAAATATTTACTGTAAAATATTTACTGGCCTTTTACAATAGATGTTTGCTGACTCCTGGTCTAGAATATTACGTTGGGAAGGCTACTGAGGACTGAACTAGTCTCAGAAGAAAAGAATGCTATGATTGAGTTTTTTATGCCTGCCACATTCATGGATGAGGAACGCCAAATATTTATCAGCCCCATGTTTTCATTCTGTTTCCAGAAGTAAGAGCAGCATAATGGGAAACGGGAGATGTAAAAGAATAGATTCCGCATCAAAGCTAAAGCCTAAATATCTCCACCAGGAACAGGAGGATATTGAATAGTATTTCAAAAAAGTTGGTGGCAAGGAAGTAGGAAATGATATTAGGGAAAATACAGGAATTGTCACTGGGATGATTGAAAACTTGTAAAGCCAAATCTATCATTACAAATGTAAGTCATTAAGTTTAGTTTTCTATTGTATGGATTGAATTATACTCACTGGAAATATAGAAAAATGTGGAGGCAAGCTCTCTCCAAGAACTTACTAAAGGGAAGAAAGAAGGCATAGTGGTAGGCAAGAACTTACCTTACCTTGAAAAAGTGTGGCTGTCCCTTTCTCTGCATGGTCTTTCACATACGTACACAGACACTGACACACTTAATCCTCCCTATCACACAAAGCTGTCGATCTCCTGGGATTTATGATACTGCTTCATACTACAATGTTGGAGTCAGAACTGGAATAAAAAGACAACTCTTATCTAGTGGCCAGCAGTTATTTGTTTGAAGTGAGCTTAAATACACCACTTGTGAATGGACAAAGGGAATATTTTCACTACTCCTTAGATGCTAATGGCATATTCCTATACCTCGTGGAGTTAGAACAGAATCTAAGAAAAGACAATCTAAAAGTATCTTAAGGTTTTTAGAGTATAGTGTTAGGGATACTTGTTAGTTGACATGCAAAATCTCAACTTGTGGGAAGATAAAAATGATCCATGGATTAGCAAATGAACAAAATAAGAGCTGCTGGGTAGTCACCAACCTGCCTTGAGGAAGAAACCAGCTAAACAAATTTAATTTCTTCCTTTGGCACACTGACAAAGGGGAAGCAATAGATATAATAGACCCAGACTTCAGTCAGGGTTTTGAACCATTTCACATGACATTTCTTTTCAACAAGCTGGTAATACATAGCTTGTATCACAGTGCTGTCAAGTGGCTGAAGAGTTGCAATCAAAGAGTAGCTATCAGTGACTTCTTGTCATCCTGAGGACATTTATCAAGGGGTGTCCATCCATAAGGGCTGGTTGTGGGCCAGAGTTATCCACAGGGTGATGGAAGTGAGAGCAAGTTCAATAAATTTGCTGATAACACCAATCTGGAGCAGCTGCTTACACCTGGCAAGATGGGAATAGCTTTCAACGACTTTGATGAAGTCAGGCTGGTGGAGTGAGACAATCTCAGAGCCAGGATACCAGGCCAAGACACAGTGGGCAAATTTTCCATTCAGGAAGGCTTATGGCACCTTGCAGTAAAATTGGGCAGTGTTTTATTTCAAAAAATTTCTAAGCACTATAATTAATTAACAGTTCTCCATAATGCTGGGTAGTTTAGAGCTACTTTTATTATACTAGTTTCCTAATTCATAAAATGGAGACTCAATGACCTGTCTCACAATATTCTTTTAAAATTTAAATAACCTCCAGAAAGTGCCTGACAGACATTATGTGCTGAATGTTAGTTCCCTTCCTTTTCCCTATTTTCCCACCTTGTTCTAGAGGAACCAGCACTGGGAAGGAAAATACAGAAATTCAAAAGGAAAAAAATCTTCCAAGAAACAAAAATATTGTCATTGAACCTTAAGCCACCTTCTGGCATACGAAGATATTACCATTTAATTAATAATATTTTAACCATCAACTAGAATACTTTTGAAAGGATGTTTCAAAGTTATACTAGTGGGTGTAAGAATTTTAAGAAGTTCACCTTCAGCAATTGTGGAAGGCAGACAATTAATGCTTCCTTTACATTGTGGTTCCTACAAAAGATTAATTTCATGCATGGTGGGTACTTAACAGCTGCTTGTTTTGTCTTGTTGGTTGCTAGAAGGAATGGATTTAAAAAATCAGCACTTGGCGACAATTCTAAAGCAGGTGTTCTTAACCCATTTGGGGATTAGATATTCCTTTGAGAACAAAAAAGGAGTAGGAAGAGCCAGTGAAAAAGTTAGGACACAATTTTACTCATAAGTCCTTATCTAAGGCTGGGTAGGTTGTATTCCCATTAGTAAGGTGACAGGACTGATCCTGGTCATTGGAGCAGCAGAGTGGTGAGTTAAGTAATGGGAAAGCTGGCTGATGTTCACGGCCAATCTTTCTTCAAAAATAAACTAAAAGGAGCCAAGATGGCAGATGAGAAAAGCCGAAAGTCAGAGTGGCTCTGCAAAAAAGACAGATTTTAGAAGAAAGTGAAAAAAATAAACTAGCAGAGAAACAGATCAGGTGAGGGTCGGAAGGAAGGGTGCCTGAAACTGCAGGAGACTCCACGGGAAGATGCTGCGGAGGAGAACTGGAAGGAGAAATGTCCCCGAGAGGCTTGGAGACCAGCGACAAGGGTAGGTGGAGCAGATAACTTCCCCCTCCCTTGCATCTCGCACTGCTGGTGGCTCCTGAGCGGCTGGAGAGACCTGCCGACACCAGCCCAGAGACGGCTGCCGCCAGTCAGTAGTGGCCTCTTGCGGACACGACACTGGGCTCCCAGCTCCCTCGAGGCACCTCCCCGGGCCCAGACCCGAGCCTATCAGCAGACGCCATAGTGCTCCATTCTCTTCTCCTCACTCCGTACCCATGGGTGCCCAGAGAGACAATTTAGCCGCCACATGGAGGCATCTCCAAGGAACGGGACCTTTCCTTTTGGGGCCCTACAGCAGAATGAGGGATACTCAGACTGCGAGCTCCCTACCCGCCAGCCCTCCCAGGTGCTGCTTGCCTGGGGACTCCAGGAGAGTGGGGCAAATCCCGAGGTGGAGAGAAATCGATCCAGCTTGGGCACCCTGTAGGTGATTCAAGACCAGCACCCCTCCCCCTGGCAGGGTCAGGGATTGATCTCCAGTCTCCAGGGGACAGGCCTGCAGACCAGACCCCGTACACCCAGGTCATGATCACACTGCCCCGGGGCACAGGAGGGAGATCTGTGAAAGAGCCTACTGAGGAGTGTGCGCCTTCAGGGGCAGATCAGCGTACCAGAGCAGAAACCCTCCTCCCAACAGAGGGCTGTGCACCCAGCTCAAGCTGTGATCCTGGGTAGGGAACCTCCTGGCCCACATCACAGCCAGGGGAGATCCATCGGCCTGAGGTCCCGCTTGCTGGCAGAGGCCTGGGAGAGGCCACAGAGAGGGGGAGGGTGGAGGTGAGCGACACTTGCTCCAGAGTGTGGGTCTCAGACAGCCCCACCCCCCAAGCCCAGACTTTCAGCTGAGTAGAGCCATTTCAGCCCCTTCTGGCAGCTTTACACAGAAGCAAAGACGAGAACTTTGACCCCTGCTAAGAGCAGTTGTGGAGCCTGAGGGCAGGCTTACCCAACCCAGCCCCACCCAGACTCACTCCCGGTCCTGCCCCCACTGAGGTGGATAATGAGGACACACCAGGAAGTCCCAGGGCCCCACCTACCACCTGAGGCACAAGAGGGCCTCTCCAGAGGAACAAGAGCTGGTTACAGGACCCAAAAACAGCACTGCAGTTCGCTCCTCCCAGTAAGTGCCACCTACTGACAGGGAGGTCATCCTGCACACCCTTTAACTGCATCTACTGATTCATCATAAAGAGCATGGTCGAATCTCACCCACAAATACCACCTACTGGCTCCAAGACTAAACAGGGTATGTAATTATCCAAATGAAAATCTGAAGGCAAGAAGGAAAAACTGATCCAGATGGGAAGGAACTAGTGAAAGAACTCTGGAAGTATGAAAAATCAAACGGAAAGCACACCCCCAAAGAGGAACAACAGCACCCTGGCAATTGACATTAACCAAACTCAGAACACTAAAATGACAGAAGAAGAATTTCAAACATGGATGTAAGAAAACCTCAATGAAATGCAAGAAAAAATGGATAACCAACACAAAGAAACCACACAAAAAATTCCAGGACTTGGAAGAAAAATTCACTAAAGAAATTGAAATATTAAAGAAAAATCAAACCAATCTCCTGGAAATGAAAGACTTATTCAGGGAACTACAAAACACAGTGGAAAGCCTCAAGAACAAGGTAGATCAAACAGAAGAAAGAATCTCAGAGATTGAAGACAACTCCTTCCAATTCAATAAGTCAGTCACAGAAATCGAGCAGAAAATTAAGAGAAAAGAAATAAGCCTACAAGAAATGTGGGATTATGTGAAAAAACCAAACCTGATAGGGGTTCCGGAAGGTGAGGAAGAAAACATTCAAGGGCCGGATAAGCTATTTGAAGAATTAATAGAGGAGAATTTCCCAGGCCTTGCTAAAAATCTAGATATACAGGTACAAGAAGCTCAACGGACCCCAGGGAGATTCAATGCAAATAGGAAGACATCACATCACGCAGTCATCAGATTGACCAAAATAGCCACTAAAGAGGCCCTTCTACGAGCTGTAAGGAGAAAGAAACAAGTAACATACAAAGGAAAGCCCATCAGAATAACTCCAGATTTCTCAACTGAAACCCTACAAGCAAGAAGAGAATGGGGCCCCATTCTCACTCTTCTAAAACAGAATAATGCCCAGCCTAGAATCTTGTACCCTGAAAAACTAAGTTTCATATATGAAGGAGAAATAAAGACATTCTCAGATAAGCAAAGACTGAGGGAATTCACCAAGACAAGACCAGCTCTCCAAGAAGTACTCAAAACAGAATTGCACAAGGATCAGCACAATAAACACTCTCGAATGTAAAACCACTCAAAAGATAAAGATCAAAGATTCCACCATGGCTCAAGAGAGAAAACAAAGCAACAAAATGCAACCCAACAGAATGAACAGTAATTCACCCCACTTATCGATTCTCTCAATCAATGTGAATGGTTTGAACTCCCCTCTCAAGAGACATAGACTGGCCGAATGGATAAAAAAAAAAACAAGCCAAGCATCTGCTGTCTCCAGGAAACGCATCTAACCTGCAAGGATGCATTTAGAGTCAAGGTAAAGGAGTGGAAATCAATATTTCAAGCAAATGGAAACCAAAAGAAGGCTGGCGTGGCAGTTTTGATCTCAGATAACTTAGTTTTTAAATCAACAAAAGTAAGAGGGTCACTATATAATGGTGAAGGGTACAGTTCAACAGGAAGACATAACAATCCTAAATATGTATGCATTCAACTTAGGTGCACCCAGATTCATAAAG
>NW_012149729.1:13428390-13454123 GCF_000956105.1 Propithecus coquereli | reverse complement strand
GGGGGTAAGGGCAACATACGTAACCTAAACATCTGTACCCCCATAATATCCTGATATAAAAATAAATAAATAAACTAAAAGATGTCCTTAGTTGTAAATATCTTCTTCTTGAAGAGGATGACATGAAAAGGCTCCTGCTCCAAATGCCTTAAACTCAACGGAGGAAAACAGAGAACCACAGTCAGAAAATAAAGTTTCTGGTATTTAACACCTCATCCTCTCATCCTCACTCTTGGCTTACTGCTTTTATTTCATTGAAATCAATTGACCCTAATCAGTCAGAGAGAGCTTCCCCACATTCCCAACACCAAATCTACCAACCTATGTGCATGTATACCCAAAACTTTGTCTTTTATCCTATCTAAATCCAACTTCGGGCACTGATTCTATTCCTTCTCACCCCCGCCTTATCAATTGCCCCTGCTCTGTTGGATCTTCTCCATTAACATACATGTATGTCCTTAAATCTCTAGCCTGTGGGAAATGGCTGGATACTGTAGAAAAAAAATCTCTAACCTGAAAAACAAACACAAACAAAAACCCTTTCTAGGCTCCTCACTAGCTAACATTGCCAGCACTTCATCCTTTAGTGCCTCTACTTCAAAACTCCAAAAAGATTGCCTATATTTTGACTACATTTCCTCTTGTCTATGTCACTCTTCAACATACTCTAATTAGTCTTTTATTTCCTCTACTGTACTCACACTCCTATTTGCAAGATACTAATAACTGTTGGTTAAAGCCAATGATTAATTCTCAGTCCTTGTTTTGCTGCACCTGTACGTAGATCACACCCTGCTTATTTGAAACCCCTCCCCCACTTGTCTTCCAAGACCCCAACTTCTCTGGGCTTTTCTTCCACCTCACTGGCTGCTCCTGCACAGTCTTCTTTGCTTGATGTTCCTCCTTTCTTTTTCTTTTTTTTTTTTTTTAACTAGCTTTATCAGAAAAAAGCAAATCCATCACAAGCTCAGCCAAAAACCTCTTCTGACCTCTAAACACTAGAATATCCTAAGATTCTGTCCTCAGACTTCTCCTTTTCAATTTTTATATTTACTCTCTGGGAGATTTTATCCAGTCTCATGACTTTATAAACTACCTATTTGCTGACAATTCCTACATACATATCCTCAGCTGAGACCTCACCCTTGAGTTCTGCATTCCTTTATCTAACTGCCTTCTTGACATTTCCACTTAGATGTCTAAGTGACATATCAGATGCAACATATCCAAAGCCATATCCTTGATCCACATCCCTTCCCCAATTGCTCTTTTCCCAGAATTTTCCATCTCAATAGAGTAAATTTCATTCTTCTAGTTGCTCATGTCAAAAAATATGGAGTCATCCTTGACTTCTCTATTTTTCAGTTATGTTGGCTCTACTTTAGAAATATATCCAACTCTACAGCTTCCCCTAGCACCATTTCCTGGTAGATTTTGCAATAGTCTTCCACCAGTTTCTCTCTCTAACCCCTGAACCCCACCATACGCGCATACACACATACACACACGCTAGTCTTCGGAGCAGCCTGAGAGAATCTAGTAAAGTTTAAGCTAAATTATGTAAAACTTCTGCTTAAAACACTCCATTTGTTTTCCATCTCATCCAGAACAAAATTCTCTCTTTCCTCTGATCCACAAGTCCCCACACAGTCCAGTCCCGGGAACTTCTCTGGCTTTGTCTTCACTCTCTGTCAGTCCTCTCCCAGACACACTGCCCTCCTTGTATTCCTCTAACACCCTGACAATGCTTATGCCCCAGAACCCTTGCCCTTGCCCTTAGGCACTGAGAGCAGTGCCTAAAACCCTTCCCATTCATAAATTTGCATGACTCTTTCACTTCATTTAGGTCCCCATTCAAATGTGACTTACTCCAAACATCCTGTGTAAAATTGCACAGGCCAGGAGCAGTGGCTCACGCCTGTAATCTTAGCACTCGGAAGGCCGAGGTGGGAGGATCGCTTGGGCTCAGGAGTTTCAGACCAACTTGAGCATGAGCGCGACCCCTTCTCTACTAAAAATAGAAAAATTAGCTGGGCAACTAAAAATAGAAACAAAAAATTAGCTGGGAGTTGTGGCAAGTGCCTGTAGTCCAGCTACCTGGGAGGCTGAGGCAGGAGGATCACTTCAGCCCAGGAGTTTGAGGTGCTGTGAGCCGGGCTGATGCCATGGCACTCTAGACCAGGCAACTGAGTAAGACTCTGCCTCAAAAAAAAAAAAAAATAAATCAATAAATCGATAGATAAATAAATAAAAATAAAATTGCACATACCTTCCTCATCTCATCCTTCCCTATCCTGGAGCAGGATAACTATGTTTTAGTTTTATTCTTAGCATTTATCGCCATCTGACTAGCATAAATTTGTTTGTTGTCTATCTCCTTTGAACTCCACGAAAGCAGGGATTTTGTCTCTTTTATTCATTGCTCTTTCCTCAGCACTTACTGCACAGAATAGGTACTCAAAAAATATTTGCTGCATAGGTGCTGCCGATTGCAATTGCTTAGAGCTGAAACTTTCACTTTAGGAGATTGATCTGAAACTAGAATTACCTGGAGTACTTTAAAAGTCAACCTACAACAACCAAATTTATATCTGGAATAATCAAGAATAAAATTGCAAAATAAATGTAAATTCTTGACCAAGATTTTTTGTTGTAGATGTTATTTCCAAAATATAAAAGTGGCTTGGGTAGTGTGCTAATCCAGAAAAACAAAACCAACAGGATATGTATATACAGAGAGAAATTTATTTTAAGGCATTGACTCATGTGATTGTAGAGGCTTGCTGAGTCCAAAGTCTGTAGTGTACACTGGCAGGCTGGAGACTCAGAGAAGAGTTGCAGCTTGAATCCAAAGGCAGTCTATTGGTAGAATTCCTTCTTGCTCGGGGGTGGTCTGTCTTTATTCTATAATACTAAGGCCTTCAACTGATTAAATAAGGTCCTTCCCCATCTAGATAGAGGGCAATCTACTTTACTCAAAGTCCACTGATTTAAATGTTAATCACATCCAAAAAACACAGAGACATCCTTCATGGAAACATCCAGAATAATGTTTATCCAATTATCTGGGCACCATGGCCCAGCCAAATTGACTCATAAAATTAGCTATCACATGTAGGTTATTTCGAATACGTATATTTTGGATTTTCCTGTCTCTTCACTTATCTGTAAGCTCCTTGGGTACACTGGTTTGTGGGAGAGTAGGTGATAAATACGTGAGGGAATTTTCCTATAACGAGGCCACAGGAATATGATGAATGACCATCAAAAATTAGTCTTACCATTAAAGGTGTCCATTATATTGGGGAAACTGTGAAATTGCTCAGTCAGTTTCTTTACTAAAATAGGTCATATTCAATTATTCACATGCTTTAAACAAGCTAACAGGTGAGTATGAAAGATCTTCCAACACCAACACTTCTGCTGGAGGTGGCCTAAGAAAATCTGGGATCTTTGATTGGCAATGGCCTGGAACATCAAATTTATATATGGCCTTTCTGAGCTTGGAGGAAAATCTGAAGCCATAAGCATTGGGCAAAGGTCTCAAGCCCCACAGAAACCCCACAAAGAGGCCTGCGATCATTACAAACTGTGAAAATTTAGCAACTGTTGTGATCAATACAAATTACGTGAGTTTGAAGATCATTGTAAAACATGTAGATTCCTATAATAAAAGGAAATGCAAGATATATATATATAGGGCATATGTATTTGTATGGGGTATATGTGTGTGTATATATGTATGTATGTGTGTGTGTATATATATATGTATATGGTGGGCACATATGTGTATGTATATATGTATGTGGTGGGAACATATGTATATGTATATATGTGTATATATATGGTGGGCATATATGTATATGGTATATGTACATATGTATATGGTATATGTGTGTGTATATGTGGTGAGCACATGTCTTTCTATTATATTTTATTGAAAACAGTGCTATCGAATAGTGAGTTTTGGTGCCATGTAGTATTTTGTAGTTAATCTCTAAAAGGTGAGATGTCATGGGGTAAGGTAATGGTTTATAGTTATTTAATGTGCCAGCATAGATTTAGAAGTCAATAAATGCCTGACAGTAAAATACTAACCAAATAAAAAATTTTAAAGTCCTCATGTGAGAAAATCTAATGCCAGCATTCTCACAGCAGTCGATATGGTGTTTCAACAATAGCTGTCTTTTAACAAGGAAAAAAGCTGAATAACCTTTTAATAGACTTGACACTAAATACTCTATTTTTAGTATAGATTCAGTAAGAACTATTGAAATATGGGGTCAGGAAAATACCAGCAATTAGAATACAACTATTCTAACAGATTGACACCAGTAGCTCTAATTTTATATTTCTGTTTTTTCACTTAGATCCCTAACAAATTATAGTTCAGATATCAGCTGAGGTCATCCTGCCCTTTCAGATTTAAATAAAGTTGGCTTCAGTCTCTTTGTCATCTGTCCTACGGAAAGTATAAGACTCTCCCTGATATTTTCACAAAGTTTTTAGAGCTCATATTTCTATGGACACATTTGCTCAGAGTTTGCACTTCTGCTGACCTCTTAGTTCCCCAGGAAATCTCCCAACTGAGAAGATAATCTCTGTTTCACAACCCTATGAATCAATCCATCCCCTCCAATCAGCAGACCCAATTCCTAGCCCTTCGCCCGCCAATCTTTAAAAACCTTTTCTCCCAAATTCTCTGGGAGAAAGACTTGAGAAATTCATCCCGTCTCCTGGCATGGCGCCTGTGATATTAAACTCTTTCTCTGCTATAACCCCTGCTGTCTCAGTGTATTGGGTTGCTCTTAAGCAGTGGACAATGAAACCTGGCTGGGCTATAACAATCTCTTTCTGACATACGCAGATATAATGCTATACCAGCTCTCTGGGCATCCTGTCAGGTTGACATCTAAAATCAACCCTCACAGCCCCGAGCCTTCACCCTCTGCTCTTGTCTTTGCTGTGCACTGACTCAGATTTGGACTACAGTGCCCTTTCTCTCTTAAGAAAATCATGCAGATGAGGTATTTGGGTGTGTAGCAAGTTTTTTTAAAGACTTGGGGAAACACTCGAACCTCTAGGTATTGGGGAAAAAAGATTTGGGGAGATAGGGATTAAATCACAGCAAGGCAAACAACTCAAAATATATATGGCTCCTGCAGCCTGTCAGGGCTCTCGTGGATCCCCCACCCACACCTTGGCTCCCTTCTCTTCTCTGCTTTACCTCACCCTCAAATTCCTGTTATTTCTTATTCAGAGCAGTTCTGTCTTTTCAGAGATGATACCCCTAGGGTCTTATCTTCCTGCTGAAAGGGACCTTTCAAAGTATAGTCTTAAAGCAATGACTGCAGCACAGTCAGCTGTTAAAATAGCTCTGTCATCTGGTATCTGAAAAGCTGACACTGGAGGTTCTGATTCCCAGTCTCCCTTTGTCTCTCTCTCAACTGGATCAAGTACCAAAATACTAAAGGACCTCCTGTAGTTTACTGCAATTTCATCTTTTCCCTAATTCCATAAGCATCCTCGGTTAAGGATTGAATGGCCTCTTAAAAATTCTACCATGATATTCTTATACCTGTAAATAGATAGTGGTGTAAACTCTTCGTAATGAGAAGCAATTAGTGTGTCTGGGTAGATTTATCAATAGACTTGTATTTCCAAAATATTACCTATTCTATGGTCAAACATTTTTCTCTTATATTACTTAAATTATTCCATATCCAGAGAACTAGAAAGCAACATCTTAGTGTCATACTGGAAAATTCCAGAGGTATCAAAGTATAAATTACAGATGATCAAATTTGATCATCCCTCTGTAGGTGAGGACTGTTTGGGTACTTTCAGCAACATCGCTAATACTTATTGGTAAATCCAAAGACCTCAGTTTAATAGTAGCTCAAGATAACTCTTTTTTGTTGGAGCAAAAAGTACATTTTAAGAAATGTCCTGGTGGAACATTTGTATCCGCATTGAGCTATCAGTTCTCAGAGAATTCATTTCCTTTATTTCAGCAAAAATTCCTTTAAGTGTTTGTTGTGTGCCAAACACACTGGTAAGCTATATATGAATTAAATAATTTAGTCCTTCCCTCTACTCCATGAGATAGCTATATTTTATTTCTATTTCACATATGAGAACACTAAGGTTTAAGGAGGTTAAATAATTCATCCAAGATCACAGATGATGGCACACCCAGGTGTGTCAGATAGGGCCCTGGCAAGAAGCAGCCGGCACACTTAAACAGGGTAATTGAGGAGAGTTTAATGAAAGAAGTATTTGTCAAGATGTGGGCCAGGATAAGTAGCACCCCAAGGACTAGCACCAGTGGGAGCCATGCCACTCTAGGCCTCCAGGGACAAGGGGAGGAGCACTTACTGGAACCTGAGAGGCCTGTAGCTGTGGGAGAGGACATACCCTACAGAACCTGTTCTCAGAGGAAAGCAGACACTGACAAACTGTGGTCCAAAAGGAACTCACAGAATAAATTTCTTGAGCAATTTCTCATCATACCTTTTAAAATCTTTTGCATAGATGGGCTCTTATTGTGCTACCTAGGCTGGTCTTGCACTCCTGGCCTCAAGTGATCCTCCCGCCTTGGCCTCCCAGGATACTGGGATTATATGTCTGAGGCACCAGACCCAACACTCATTACACATTCTGATCTCCTGCTCCTGGCCCATGGACCATGCTCAACCCAAAGGCAGAGGATGAAAACCTGGCTGATACAATCCATAAATGTGAGCCTACCTGGGCAAAGGGCAGGACAAAGAAGGTTGGAGAGTGTGTCTGGAGGAGAAACAGAGACATTCAGCACGCCAGGGTTATCAGAATCCAGAGCCTGAGACCTTGACCACCACACTCTCCTCTTGCCTTGGTAGGTGTGCCGATAATTTCCACAAGATGGTCTATTCTGTATAAACATGATATTGTGGAAAGAATACTGGAGTAGGAGTTAGGAAAATCAAAACTGGCAAGCATGTAAAGTAGAAACTCAATAAACGAAAGCTTCCTTGTCCCCTCAGATTGTGCTTCCCAACACATGATATAAAATTCGCACGTTGTTATGTGGAGAGAAGGGCCATGGCTTTGCCATTGATGCAAAAAAGCTTTCATCAGATTGTGTGTTTGGAATGTGAATCTCTGAATAATGACAGTTTATGTGAGCAAACGTCCGTAATCCCATAAACTCTTAGGGATCAAGGATCTGTGTTTTGGTAAAAACAAGAGCACTAGGAGATCATATTCTGGTCATACCATGAGTTTGGCACACTTCTATGTAGTGGCCTCTGCTAGGGAGAATAATGGCACCAAAAAGGTGCCCATATACTAATCCCTGGAACCTGTGAATATGTTACCTTACACGGTCAGAGGGGACTGTGCAGATGAGATTAAGTTTAAGGACCTTGAGATGGAGTGAGTATAATGGGCTATCTCAGCGAATCTGATGTCTACTTACTGAAAGGACAGTCAGTCTTGCTAGTGAAATGACAGAAAAATGAGCTCTTTGCTCTCCCTTTCTCTCTAGCTGACAGGCACCCTGTGGTGTTCCGTTTTCACATCTGAAAAGAGCTGAACAGACAGAAAGGAAATGTAAATCTTTCTCTTTACATCCAACAGCTCACTACCTTTTAGAATTTGTTTTATAGCCTCAACTTCCTGAGAAGTTCCTGGGAGGACAGTGGGGGAGGGGTGTGCAAATTCCAGGCCTCAGTTTTCTGCCCAAAGCCATATCTCAGAGGGATATCCCATCTCCAGTGATAAGCCTGACTATAATTCTGAGATAAGCAAGTCTCCAGGAGCAGAAAAAACAGGAAGGATGCACAACCTGATGTTTTGTAGCTGCCTCCTGCTAATTATTCCACAGCCGCTTCTGTTATCAACTGACAACAATCACTATTTCTTTTTCCTTTCTCTTTGTCCCCATAAAAACAGCAAGCCACCTGGCCTCAGCGCACACACTTCCCTTCTCTTTTTTGGGTACAACACCGTCCTTCTTTCTCCATCTCACCACTCAACTGCCCTCTCTTTCTCTTTATTTCCCTTTTCTCTCCCCCACTCTCTCACTCTCTCTTACTCTCTCTCTCTCTCTCCTTCTTAAAAGATAAAATAAATTTTATACTTTTATATCCTAATCTCTGTGTGGAAATTTTCTCCACCTGCATGGTGAGCACCTAGCAAGTTTTCCACCCTAACACTTACATGAGTCCTTAAAAGCAGAGAACCATTCTCAGCTGCAGAAAGCCAGAGACATGGCAGCATGAAAGGCACCCAAAGCCCTGTTGCAGGCTTTGAAAATGGAGAAAGAGGGCCATGAGGTAAGGAACACGGGCAGCCTGTAGAAGCCGGAAAAGGCAAGGAAACAAATTCTACCTGAGAGCCACCAGAAAGAAATACAGCCCTGCCAACACCTTGATTTTAGCTCATTGACACCTATGCCAGATTTCTGACCTACAGAACTGTAAGATAATTAATCTGTGTCCTTTCAATCTGCTGAAATTGTGGTAGTTTGTTATCACAGCAATAGAAAACTAATACAAAGTTCTTTATGTTTTTGTTTCAGGGTAAGTGAGCATCTCAGTATATAAATTTCTGGATATGTGATGACTGACATCAAAGTGCTCAACGGGCTCAAAATACCAAACTTTAAGCATTGGATCTATTCAAGTTCTAGGGCAGAAGCTGTATTCAATTGCATATATGTGTTACTTGCAAGTAGCTTTGTGTTCCACACTGTTGTTTTCTTAACATCTCTACCTCATCACTAGAAAATGTTTTGTTTTGGATAGCAGTAAAATAGTAAGGGGAGAATAGCTTTTAAAGGTGGTCCCGGAACTAGTAACCTAACTTCTGACCATGTGTAAATAGAAGAACCAAAAGTTTTTGAAAATCATCACATCAACCACAGAGCGTTCAGTATATGGTCCATCATTTCTGCACAAATCATCGCTTTGGTTGCACACAAAAATGTCTATGGGATTCCTGATCAACCCGTATTCACCATGAAGTTTATAAAATGCTCATGTTCCTCAAATACCAGATGACTCTGCTTTAGGTAGCCATATAGGAAGTGTAAATTAGTGAATTATTTTAAGCTCGAGCCACCTATGCCTGAAGGACACAAATGATTAAAATGAGAGGGGTTTGGGGAAGACCCAAGTTTTATAGGTTTTTACCTTTATTCTCTTCTTCATTACCTATATGTGAATGCACGTCTCAGAGCCACAAGTATACTGAGAGGCAATAATCACAAGAAGGACCCTTCTATGCTTTGGCAACTGCAGAACCTTCAAAGCACAATCCACCCCACAGAAGAAAGCTCATTTCCAGATCCTTCCGTCTGTTTTGCAAGTGGCACCACATGAGGGAGGATAAAAATCGGCCTTTGTGCTAAGCTTCCTTTGTCATTTCTGCTTCAGACATGATTTCTGAGTTTGAAGTCCCAGGATTTTAGATGAAAAGAATTTTAGAGTTAGATAAGGGGGGGTCACTACGTGAGAATGCCTGCTTCCAATCTCACAGGGTGCCCACATGCTGAGTGGCTGATTAGACAAAGGCCACAGAAAGAAAACAGGAAAATCGGCTGCATCAGGATGGGGAATTCGAATTTTATTGTGCTTGACATCTATTTATTTTTTATTTGTAGTCAGTTTCCCAGGGAAGAAAGGGGAAATGTATCCCTCTACCCCAAACTTGTAGCACCCCCATCAGGGCAGATTGCAGGAGTATCCTACAGAAGAAAGGAGAAGCAAAGCCTATAAGCTGCTGATTTCCTCTGCACATGATGTTGTATTTATATTTCATGTCTTTACTCCTTCAAAAACTTTTGGTTACAAGTATCCTTTTCCGAACTGTGGTAGATAGACTGGAGACCAGCTCCTCTAAGCTTGTTGAGACTTAGAAAACAATACCCCAAAATAAAGTCCTCAGAAGCAGCCTCTTCCTTTTTCTCTGACCTCCTCATACCCTCCTGTCTCTCAGTCCCATCGGCCTCCAAGGCCAGCCATAGAAACTAGAGTCTCTCTTCCCCAAGGCCAGTCATAGAAATCAGAACCCCTTTTTAGCCAAAGCCAATCATAACACCTAAAAATATTCTGTTTAAAAACTGGCCATAAAGAGATGATATGACCTACCTTGTTATAAGACCCCCATTCCAGACAGAGCCCTGCCCCACACCCAGAAGGAAGAAGGACCACATGCTCAGAGAGGCCAAGGAGAATCTAGACAGACAGGATATTACCGAAAGCTTGGTACTTGTCCCTGAGGCTAAATCAATGAGAAGGAAGAATGAGGACAAGTGGTTTGAGGAAGAGGAAAGGGGAGTTTATTAATTTGCTGGCAAATGAGGAGTGTGGCAGACTAGAGTCTCAAAGACCACCATGCTGCCTTTAAGCAGAAAAACAGCGCTTTTTAAAAAGGGGGTTTTCAGTGCTTTGGCTTGGGTCTGTGTGACTGTTGTTACATGTCCTGGCTTCAGGCGATTGTTGCTTAACTATGATAGGTGATTTCAGTCTTGGGTTATCTTGACCCTATCTCCGGTTACAACAATCTTGTGACCCTTGTCCAGGCAATTCTATTGAGCCATCTCCTGTGGTTTAAGATAATAGAGAACAAAGAGCAAAGAACATCTTTCTGCCCCTTTGATCAGTGGCCTTGGGAAGGAGTGCAAGTTTTAATTCTAAAAGTGGGAGGGGGGTAAAAAAACAACTCAAGAAACATTTCATTGCCCCTTTTCAAACCTTTTCCTCTGTTATAAGGCCTTGCCAGTTTTCCCAACTCAGTCTCTTAACATTAAATCACACCCTTTCTGTCCAGTCATATTTCTACAGGGCTGTCCATATTTTGTTGACCCCAAACATAAAAATGGAGAATTTTTCCTGCATCTTTAGGTCTTATTCTGAAGGTTCCTGTGTATACACATTAAATAAATTTGTATGCCTTTTCTCTAATTATTCTATCTTTTGCAAGTCGATTTTTCAGCAAACCTCTGGGGGGCCAAGGGCCTTGGCTTATGCCAAGTATTTTTGTTGTATCTCCTAAAAATGGCTTTTGTTATCATCTCCCAAAAATGTATTTACACTATTCCACGCCTGTTGATGATTTTCTCACACTTTTGTCAAGTATGCTTTTTGATTGGACTCAATGTCTAATATCACAAAAACCTGACACTTTAGAACTTCAGTTCTACTAAAGGTATAATGCTTCTTTAAAAAAATTCTGCCTAGAGTCTCCTCACACCCTCCCCAGTATATCAATTAGCATGTTCTCAGCTGCAAACATCAGAATATTCAAACAAAGTGGTTTAAAGAATAGGCGCAGTTATTGTTTTTCAAAACAGGAAATCAAGAGGTGACTTCAAGTGGGTTGAGAGGCTGAACCAGGCCTCTGGGGGCTTATCCATCCTTCTGCTCCACTATCCTTTACATACTTGCTTTTTCAAAAGCTCTAGGTATCACACAAGCAAGTCCTACCTTTGCATGTCTTCCTTTTCTTAGGAGGAGAGGAAACTATTTCCCAGATGGTCCCAACAGAGAGGTCTTCTTTTAAATCTTTTGCCAAAAATGAGTCCCTAAACCAACCCCAGGGAAAGAAACTGAGATGACCTTGTTTGTTTTATATTGATCTTGATTGACCTGCTAGGCTTGTGCACAATTTTCTTGAGTATCTCATCTCCAACAGCAAAGCAATAAAATCAGAACTCTATTAACTAGAAGAGAATGGCCCTTGTGTAAACAATTAACAATGTCTTCCACATCACAGAGAGAGCATTTTTGGTATGCATTAGAAACACCTAGGGTTGTGGTTACAAGAGCAAATTCCAGGTGTAAGACATTCTGATTCCAGATAGGGTCCAGGAGTCTGCATTTCAACAACCACCCAGATGTCTTGAATCTAGTTATCCACCAGCCACGGTTTGAGACACTATTCTAGGGGAATGAGAGAAGGCATTCCTCAAAAAAAAAAAAAAGTTCTTCTGTTAATCAATTAATAAATATTCATTCTTAGTAACTGGTTATTACTGATCCACATATAAAGCTACTGCAAGGAAATTACCATTCTTAAGCAAAACAAAGGAGGCCTGCCTAAATAGGGGCATTAGAACAATGTCCAAATGCACAAGTAAATATACAACTCCTTACAAAGCTGAATCAATAGCCTAGTGTTCTGGAGTCCCAACTCAGGATTCAGACTTTCTAAGTTCAAATCCGATTTCCCTCATATATATTAGCCATGTGACCCTAACAAGTCATTTAATCTCCCTAACTGCCAGTTTCATCTGTTAAAGAATAAGAATACTTATATCAAAGGTAGGTAAAAGATAATGACATGATACATATAAGGTGCTTAGCACATTGCTTAACCCGGACTAACTGCTTAATAAATAATATCTATGAAATGTGCAGATGGAGCCATTACAATTTTTTTTTATCTCTCAAACATTTTTTTTTTGCCACTAGATCTTTACATGATTGTCTCCAGCTCAAAGGTCTCTGCTCAAAGTGTCAGTTCCACAGAGAGTATTGCCACATATCACTATTTGAAATTATATTATTTGTTTACTTGTTTCTTTTCTCTTTTCCTCACTTATTATCAGCTCCACAAGGCAGGGCTGTGTCTTGTTCATTCTTATTGCCTACGGCCTAGGTCCTGGAGCATTTGTTTAAGTGACTGTGTTTTTCAAAAGTTTTTAATTATTTTTATTTTTTTATTTTTTATTTTTTTGAGACAGAGTCTCACTCTCTTGCCCAGGCTAGACTGCCATGGCGTCAGCCTAGCTCACAGCAACCTCAAACTCCTGGGCTCAAGCAATCCTTCTGCCTCAGCCTCCCAGGTAGCTGGGACTACAGGCACGCATCACCATGCCCAGCTAATTTTTTCTATTTTTAGTAGAGACGGGGTCTTGCTCTTGCTCAGGCTGGTCTCGAACTCCTGAGCTCAAGCAATCTTCCCACCTCGGCCTCCCAGAGTGCTAGGATTACAGCCACCACGCCCGGCCTCAAAAGTTTTTAAACAAGACACTTGTCCATGTAGATATTATCTAAATTCCTATACACAACTAAATTATTTTAAAAAGTCAAAACATGGTCGCTTTTATCAAAACAGCTTGATATAGGAAGTTAAAGTGAACAATCTAAGATAGAAAATTCTAACGGCTTTAGGAAACACTAAAAGCCAGTACCCAAGTAAATCTTCCCATTGACAACTTGTTAATTCTGAACATTACATATGACTCTGAAAAATTGAAGTTACCAAATTTCTTGGCCCTACTTGCTATTAGTTATGATTGTGATTTGAATCCCCAATCTAAGGCATGCCTATGGAATAATTATTAATAGTAGAATTGGGCTTTAGGTATTTTAATGTGTATTCCTTCTGAAAGGAGTTCAGCACCATGTTGAAACTTCTATATTCTAAACCAGTGCTATCTGATAAAACTTTCTGTATTGACAGAAACATTCTACATCTGCACTGTTAATTACCCACTATCCATGTGTGGCTACTGGGCACTGGAAACAGTATGACTAAAAGACTGAATTTTAAATTTGATTTTAATTTTAGTGGCCACAGAACCATATTGAACAATTTTTCAGCAAATGTGCCAAATGTATGGCAACATCAGAGTTTTAAATTTCGAAAATGGATTTTCCCATCATCTCTTATTCCTGTGACTTCAATTTCCCCTTTACACTTTTGTTCCACCATCAGTGCTATGGGCTCCAAACCTTTACCGCCCCAAGAGTGACACAGAGAAGTATCACAGCAAAGGCAGTAAAGAACATTATATATATTAGAGATAGTCACTGCCTTGGAAATAAATTGTAAGATGCAACAGAAGACAAAAGGGAGCAGGAATAAATGGCAAGAAGTTGCCTTGATATGTTCCCCTGTGATTTCAGCAGCAAATTTATTGAGCACTGTGCCAAGTGCTAGGGGCAAATGGATGGGAATGGGCACAGATGGGTAAACTAACGATCACAATGTGGGGTGATAGATAAGTACAGGGTACTGTAGGAGTGCACAGGACAGATATCTCAGTCTTTGGAGGCAGGGGAGGAGTGGGTGTCATGAAAATAATAAGTGACATCGAAGCAGAAACCTCAAAGTGTGATGTTGGCCAGATTGGGTGGAGGAGATAATAGAGGAAGAGGAAGAAGAGGGCTGGGGACAGAGGGAAAGTGTAAGACTAGAATATGCAACCCCAAAATATGCCACTTTGGCACAGGGATTATTTTGAGCTGAAGGCAATTGAGAAGAAGCAGATATAAGAAATGTTCTCTGTTCTCCCTGTTTGCCTAAAAGCAGGACATAAACTTACAAAGGCAAAGGTGTCTCTCCTCCCTTCTTTAACAGGAAGAACACAGATTTATCACCAAAGACAACTTTAGACCCTTATCAGCCCGGAGATAGCACCAGAGGAACATATATAACAAAATCCCACTTTTTTGCCTTCCTACAATTTATCACCCCTAGAGACTCAAAGTCCTTTTCCTTTGTCTTATCACGTCTCTAAAACTGATTTTTCTTTGTTAAAATGCTATATGCTATGGTTTGAACGGGCCCTCAAAGTTCATGTGTTGGAAACTTGATCGCCAATGCAACAGTGTTGGGAGGTGGGACCTTTAAAAGGTGATGGGTTATGAGGGCTCTGCCCTCACAAATGGGTTAATGCTGTTATCATGGGAGTGGATTATTTATTGCAAGAATGAGTTCAGCCCTCCTTCCTTGCTCATGCCCTCTTGCCCTTTCACCTTCTGTCATGGGATAAGGCAGCAAGAAGGCCCTCTCCAGATGCCAGCCCCTTGATTTTGGACTTCCCAGCTTCCACCGCTGTAAGAAATAAATTTCTTTTCTTTATAAATTACCCAGTGTGTGATATTCTGTTATAGCAACACAAAATGGACTAACACACTGTATAAGCCTGAATTCAAAGCCACTCTTTGAGAATTACTCATGGCCTGAGTATCTCTCATGTATATATTAGGTATACATGCTAATAACCTGTTTGTTTTTCTCGTGTTAATCTGTCTTCTGTCATAGGGATCTGTCCCAGCTAAGCACTATGAAGAGTAGAGAGAAATTATTTTTCCTCCCCTACAGTGCAAAGGGCCAGAGGCAAGAAAGAACCTGTGGTCTTCAGGGAACTGCAAATACCGTGAGTGGAGGGTTAGGGGTGAGGAGGCGCTGTTGGGAGAGGGGGTGTGGTCAGGCGCGGAGGGAAGCACTGGCCAGGTCATGGGAGGCCGGCAAAGCAAAAGTAAGCAGATTAGGCTTATTCTGAGGGCCTTGGATCAGAACACAGGGCACATCAACTTATAAACACCCAGAAATTTGTGAAGTCAAAAGTATTTATTGGAAAATTTCAGGGAGGAAAAATCCCCCCAAATTTTTTTCTTCTTAACTGAAAACACAATAAATGCAAATTAAAACTCTCTCAAATTGCTATTTTTAAGTGATTTTTTAAATGAATGGGGAAAAATATAGTAATTAGTCCTAAAGCTTGTGAGGGCATCATGAAACTGGTACTCTCAAACCTAGCTGGCAAGAATTTAGACTATAACAGCCTTTTTGGAAAGCAATTTGGAACTTTATACCATATACTTATAATGATGCCCATATTCATTGAACCAGTTTTAGATCTTACATTTTAAGGAAATAATCTAAAACATGGAAAAGGCTCTAAGGTTATCCATTATAGTATTGATATATCTATATTATATTATGAAATAATTAAATTGAATTCAATATTAAGACTTCTAAACAACATGAAAAAAACTTATGCTATTGGAATATTTACAGCTTTGTGATAAATAAGCCATCAATCATTGGGAAACATCAGAGAAACTGAACTTGAGGGACATTTTGCAACATAACTGGCTTAAATAGTCAAAAATATCAGTGGCCTGAAAGGTAAAGAAAGGCAAAGGAACTTTCCAGATGGAAGAAGGCTGAAGAGTGTCACCATTAAATGCAATATGCAGCCTGTATTAGATCCTGGACTAGGAAAAAAATTGCTATAAAGGACATTATTGAGACAATTGGGGGAACTGGAATATGGGCTGTAGATTAGATAATAGATTTGTATCAGTGACAATTTTCCCAAATTTGACAATTATGCTGTGATTATGTAAAAGAATATTCTTGTTATTAGGAAATAACGAAGGGACATGATGACTGAAACCTATTCCCAGAAATAAATTGCGTGGAGAGAGGGAGAAAGAACGAGAATGATAAGGCAAACAAGCAGCAAAATACTAACAGTCAGAAACTCTGGTGTATGTACCAGAGTTGTTTGTACTCCTCTTGCAACTTCTTAGTTAAGTTTGAAATGATATTTAAAAGTTATACACACACAATAATGGAATGAAATGCAGCCAAGTCATAACAGCAGTAGTGTTAAAATGGTGGGCTTATGGGCAGTGTTTCTCTTTTCACCAAATTTTCTGAAGGTAGTTATATTCATTTCATTATTTTATTTTGACATGGTAATTTCTTTTCAGTATACACACATACTGCATGGGAATGTAATCTAAATCAACTACCCTCAAGGATTACTCAGGCTTTACCTCATCTCCACAATAGAATCATATGGTACAAATCTACGTAGTGGTCACCCAATCTCAGCTTTCACTGGGAAACAAGTAAGGAGGTCAGCCAAAAATGTATTACCTAAAAGCACGATGTTAATATAGAACATCTTGATTAACTGAGAATGAAACGACCCAAATTATAAGTTGGCCATATAGTTATGAAGCAGATAAAGTTTTCCCAACTTATCATTAAACTGAACAGCTGTTCACATTTAGAAAACCTATTTTGAGGTTTTAAAAACTCCCAGTTCCAGTGTGAATACTGAAAGCAAGTGGAAATTATTATAGATAACCCAAATGGGTAAATGTGACATTATTAAGGGCTTCCATTTGAAAACCAAGTTAGGAAGAAGTGTGCACAGTAAATCAAAGGTGCATTGAGATTTAAAATATTAATTACTTAACAGATTTAAAAATTAGGCACAATGCTTCTTACATTTTCCCTAAGATCAAGTTGGCAATGAGATCTGTTTAAAAAACATGCTCACCTCTAAAAAAAAAGTGGAATAATTTTCAGCTAAAGTAATATATCCCCTTCAGAATTTTTGCAGTATATGTGTACTACCAGTTTTATTATCTCTTTAAATCAACACACATTTTCTTAAGCAAATGTAATTTATAAAGAAGCTTTACATTACCAAAACAAATTTTAAAATATTATTGCTTGTTATGAATAAAAGATATCATATAAATAAGTACATATGAAAACTAAGGTATATTCTTAAATTCTAGCTGATTACCATTGTTCCTTAAATGCTTTGTTAAAAAGAGATATCGAGTGCCAGAAAGATGTTTAGGACTAACACAGACTGAAACTTTTATCTTGGTATAATCAGAAGGACTAAAAAAGAATAGAAAAGGAAATCATTTTCTTATTTTGATTCAACATCTGCTAAACGCAGTTTCTGTGGCCCCACCTAAAACCATCAGGAATATCAAACACAGCTGAAGCATAACTTCTTCTCTTTCCCACACAATTAATAGTGCATGTCCTCCTCCATTAGGTCCATGTAGAAAACCTGTCGTATCAAAAGATTTAGTTAGAGGATAGGAATGAAGAATGAAATATCTTTCTTTGCTAAATGCTAAGGTAACATCTTAGCGGTAGTCCCAGCTGACCTGTTTTGCAACATTTCTGCAAACTGTATTTGTAGTGTATATTCCTTGACTCACTGGCCTATATATTTTCTCAGGATCTGCCTTCTGCTCTTCCAATCTGAGTTCATTCCCCTCTGTGATACTTCTTTGGCTTAACATGGACTGTAGCCACCCAAGCCTGGAATATCATCCCACAAGCAGCCAGCATAGTGTGAGATGGGCACTAGTGCCAAGGGTGACACCCCAGCAGGAACACCATTGACCTCGAAGATCAGAACAGGTTCAGCTCAGCCAGTCCCTCCTCACCACTGGCCAACGTATCAAGCCAGCAACCAGGTACTTAATGACATGAGAAATGTGGGAATCATAAAAGGCAATTTGGCAAGGGCAAGGACTTTATAAGGTTTTTGAGGAGGACTTTTCTTAGAATTGGAGGTCCCATAGCCATTACCTTGCAGGAAAGGCTGGGCTACTTCACCTGACGCCTGGGAAGTTCCACGGCTTCTCCCCGAGGGGCATTAACAAGGGCTGCAGCTAGCAGTCACTCATTTAAAATGCCCACAGCAGCCTCATGCCCAGAGATGGTGTTTTGATTATACGGGGTAGGGTCCTGCTGCAGAAGTATTTTTGTATAGCTCCTCAAGTGGTCATGAGGTGCAGTCAGGGCTGAGAACCAAGAAGGCACCATACTCAGCAGACGTTTCCCATTGCTGGGGAGTCCATGGCAGGGAGTAGAGATGGTGACACAGGATCCTCCAGGGTTAAACGCCAAGACAGCGTTGGTGGCTTGGTTAGGCCTGCTCTGCTGTCAGTGTACTGGGAAGAAGGCAGCCTACATTACTGGGCCAGAAGTGACCCCTATAACATTTATAAGTTAATGTTTTAAAGAAAGTAGCTTTAAAAAAATCTCACATAAATTTTAACTTACCTTAAGAGACCGAGTATCTGTTAAGCCTCAGGTGTCTTGATCTCTCTAGGTCATATCTCGTGGCTGGAGAGGAGTGGCCAGTTCATCCAGCTAGATCCTTCCTTCCTTCATTTCTCTATTTGCCTGTTGTTTATAAGCTAAAGTTTTATATTTGTACATTCAGAAGGTGGGATAAGATCCACGTGTGTCTAGAAGCAAACACCTCTCCGACTATGTTCTGTATGATAATTTCTCATTTTCCACTGGTTAGTTACATAAAATTTAGAGCTGCTAACATAATATTTATGAATAGAATAGGATAGATAGAACATTAAATTGATTTCAAAACATTAATTTAATAAGACTTGGATCAGTTATTCAGGCTCATAGATAAAAATATCTTCCCATGCTCTATAAGAGAGCGATTTCTTGATAGGAAAAGTCACTCCATTTTCCTCAGTTAAAGCAAGCAGAGGCATTGTGGTGTCATTTGTAATTCTGGCAGAATCAGCCCATGCTCTCCTCCCACAGGCTGGAGCTCTGTATGCTGAGTGACAGGAACAAATGTCATTCCAACCACCAGCACAGCATGAGGAAGACTCCTGGTTATGAAGCCGGTCTTCTTTCTTGCTGGGGTATTGCAAAGCTTAATTAATGTTTGCAAAACACTTGGAGGACCTTATATAGACATTACTATGTAATTGCAAAAGATTGCTGTGAAGGAAATTGCTAGTAAAATTTACCGGGAGATGAGGAGGATTTGATTGGTAAATCTTATGCTTTACTTTGAAAATTATGCCAGACAGAAGTAAATTGACTTTGTAAGTGCCAAAAAACAAAGGGAGTTAAGTAGAGTGGTCTATAAATTCAAGGTATTATTAAGTTTCATGGCTTAGTTTAATTTTGTTTAAATTCATGATAATAGTACAAACCTAAGCAACTACATTATAGCTATTTGTTACAGAGATTAAAATCTGCTGTTTATATGATATCTGTCTCCTAAGAAAGCCCTGTGCATAAGGATCCCTGGTTTTCTGTGAAGTTCAACCAGAAAACACACCCCAGCCACCTAGTTGGTAATTGGATTTACTTTGAAGTATTTCCATCTCTACATAGCTTTTGGATGTCTTGTCAAATCTGCATATTAACTTTGTTGGCTTAATTCTTGGAAAACTTCAGCAACATTAGTAATGTTTGCATTTTATTGGTTTTTTTTTTTTTTTCTGAATCAGAACTTCTGAGCTGAGCTTATTTATCTGATAACATAATTTCATAATGATGTAATTTGTAGTGTTTTTTTTCCCCTAGTACAATGGTAAACTTATTTCAGGGCTAGTGGATTAAGTAGAATCATTATTCCAACTTATTCATAGGAGCCAAGCTTTGGAAATCCCATTACAGTTGACTGAGGGGTAACTGCGTGGCTCAGGGCTTAAATGCCTAGGAGTTGAGCAGCTCGACTCAGGGCTGAACTTGCTCACAGGTCCAAAGCAGCGGTTAGTACACATTTAACCTGCAGGAGCTGGAGTTTAGATCGCAAGGACCAGCCCTCCCCCAGGCTGCGGGACAACAACCTAACTGTAGAGGGAATAGCTGAGTTGCTGCAGCAGTCCAGGGCTTGCCAACGACCTTCCTCACCAGAAAAGGCTGTTCATTCAAGACATTTCCAGTGTGATTTAGAGGCTGTGGCCAGGTATCAGATCTAAGTAGTCTGGAGGGGAGCAAAACGATAAGGTTCTCTAAGAAAATAGGCCAAAGCGCTGTGTTGATCGTGTTAGCAGTTGCCGTCTCAGCTATGTTCAAGCCTCAGGGAACAGGGTAGGAACTTGAGACTCCTTAGTTATCAAACTAAGACATGATGCTTAGACTGGGATACAGAGGACCCAGGAATGGAAACAAAGACAAAACAGGGCCATGTGAGAGGCCAGAGATAAGTTCTCCCGATGGGAGCAAGTAAGTGGTAGCAGCTGCTTAGCACAGACCATTGCTCTACGATGCTAATCTGATTAGGTCTCATCTCTGCTTACACATCTTGAGTACCCTGAATATCCTCTTTGGCACAAACAAGAGAAAGTCCGAGAATGTTGAACTTTATCTTAGCTCCATGTTAAGGAATGCAGCAATGGGGATGGGGTGTCATCCCCACTCTTCGTGACCCTTCTGTGTTCTGTGACAAGGCTAACTGTAAAAGACCAGCCTGTCCTTGCATATTCCCAGGTAAGACCCACTTCCACCCTTCCTGAAAGACTCCCTTGTTTTACAAAACCTCCTTTTCTCCCTCTCTTTGAGACAGTTCTCATTAATGACTGTTCTCCCTATGTAGCCTGAATAAAATCATCTCCTTAATTGTCTGATGCATTTTGTTTTTTAGAAGTCCAAACTTCTTAGCATTTCACAAAACGCCTTTTGTGGTCTAACTCCTGCCTACGTCTCCAGACTCCGCCCTTGTCATTCCTCCAGCAAGCCCTGTACTCCAACCCCACGGTCTATTTTCATTTAACCATTAGTACTGTAGGGCGGAAAGGTGTGATACCGTTCCTCACTCACCATAAGAGTATTGGCCGACATTCCCTGTAACAGAAGACTGGTTAACAAGAGAAAAGCACAACAAATCTATTAACCAAAAAATTTTTTTTTTTTTTTTGAGACAGAGTGTCACTCTGTTGCCCTGGCTAGAGTGAGTGCCGTGGCGTTAGCCTAGCTCACAGCAACCTCAAACTCCTGGGCTCAAGCAATCCTTCTGCCTCAGCCTCCCAAGTAGCTGGGACTACAGGCATGCGCCACCATGCCCGGCTAATTTTTCCTATATATTTTTAGTTGTCCGATTAATTTCTTTCTATTTTTAGTAGAGACGGGATCTCGCTCTTGCTCAGGCTGGTCTCGAACTCCTGAGCTCAAACAATCCGCCCGCCTCGGCCTCCCAGAGTGCTAGGATTACAGGCGTGAGCCACCGCGCCCGGCCTATTTAACCAAAATTTTACAGGAGCCTTCAGAAATGAAGGCCCAAAGACCCTGGAAAACTGTATTTTTATGCTTAGGTTCAATGAAGAATGGACAGCCATGCAGAAATGTGACTGGACAAAAGGTTTTGATCTAATGGTAATAGACTGACGGGGAAAACCCAGCAAGGTCCGTCTGTTCAGATTCTTCTTGGTCTATCTGTGTGGCATTTCTTCCTCCTGGGTATGGGGCAGGACTCTTCTGGAATGAAGGTCTTCAAGGGACAGGGGAGAGAGTGACCTTTCTAGGTTATATGGCTTGCTTCGGAAGAGAGGGGTTGCAGTTTCTATCATCTGCGCTGGGGAAGAGAAATTCTGCGTAGAGGGAAAAAGAAGGATGTAAAACAGGAGAGCAGGAGAAGGTCAGACAGACCTTGCTTCTGAGGCCCCTCCAATATCCATCAGTGCAAAGTGCCATCCTTCGAGGTATTGTGTTCTGAGCCCCCACAGTACCAAGTTCTCCCGGGGCTCTCTGTCTTTGCATAAGCAACTCCCACTGGGCAGAACTCACCACCCTCCTCCTCTTGCCAGCTAGTCCTGATCATCCTTCTAGACTAAGCTGAGCTATCTCTCTCCTTTCTGGAAGCCTTCCTCAACCTCCTCCATGACTCATAGTATTGCGTTTACCTATGTCCGAGCACTTACCGAACCACTTTAGTTATGCTGTTGTCGGGCTCTGGATCTGAAACCCCAAAGTGTGGCGCCTTGGCATGCTGAGTATTTCTGAGCTGAAGGAGACAGGAGGGCCTTAGAACCAAGGAAGTCTCTCTGACCGTCCCCTGCCCACCTGTCTCCCACTCTTGTTTCTCCCCCAAGCAAGCCATAAAACCTAGAATGTTCACTCTGACCCACCTCCCCTGAAAGTGGGTAATAAGCACCTTGTGTAACAGGTGTCCTGTCCTACCCAGAGGAAAGGAAGGCTACACAGAAAGGCAAAAAAGAATGTGAACACATGGCCTTGCTTGTTCCGCCATCAGTCTATTACCATTTGATCAGACCCTTTTTGTCCAATCATATTTCTCCACAACTATCCACTTCTTTTATCAGACTTAGCATAATAATAGTTTTCCCTAGGTCTGTCTTTGGGTCTTCATTTCTAAAGGCTTCCATGTCACGTAAAACTTTGATTAAATAAACTTGTTATGCTTTCCTCTTGTTAATCTGTCTTTTGTTATAGGAGTGTTGGGCTGTGACCCTTTGCAATGGGTGAGGAAAAGATATTACCTTTTCGCTCCTACACTGTGTCATAGCTCTCCCATTTACTTACCTTTAAACAGGTAAAACCCTATTAGACTCTGAGCTGCATGGTGCCTGGTGAAAAGGTACTTAATAAGTGTTTGCAGGAAAAAAACTGCCTGATTAATGACCATAGATTGAGAGGAGACCTTCTACGGTAATAGCTGCCTCTGTGCTGTTTATGTGGAAACGAGCATTGCTGCTGCTCTGATTTGATTGATAGCACTCACCCTTTACAGATTGGAGGCCCTAATTAAATGTCAAAAGGGACTAAATTGCAAAGCATGAATTGTCTCTTAATTAAAGAGAGAGAGCAATCGAATTAAATGTCTGGTAATTGTTTAAAGTGACCATGCTGCATCCTTAGAATCACCCTCAGTTCCTTTCTCCTGGGTACTAGATTGCAGCCCCGAGGGCAGGCATTACAAGGTCAAAAGCAGGGCGGCAAGAAGGGAACCTGGGGCTACCTAGATGAGGGGCTCCCTCCTTACTTGTTCCCTGTTGCCTACCCTTCTCTTTCCTTTCTTCTCTTTCACGCTTCAGTTCACTCATTCCCAACTTTGAGTCATTACCACACAAGGTGTTTTATAATTCCTGCCGTATCTACTTACCATTCATATGTTTATGTGGTTCATGTTTTATTTCATTAATGCACCAAAAAAAAAGCAGACTTTATATGACTACCTTAAACAATAACCAGTATTACTTTTCATGAGCCAAAGAAGTTCTTGTCCTCTAGCCAGCAGGGAAAATAACTCCACCTCTACACGGCAGAAGAATTGAGAAAGGGTCCCAGTTTTGGACACTAGCTGCCTCTAGTTGACCCTAGTTGGCTCTCCCCTCTTGATTATCTGCTCTGTATAAGTTGAAAGGTTGTGTTCGAAATTACAGTGCAATTTGGGTCCCATGGAAAGCAAGACAGCTAATATGTCCCAGGTGGTAGACACCAGGCACCACCACTGATATCTCTACTGCACTTTGGACAACATTACTCTAGTTTCCAGTCTCCAAATAGATGAAAATGTCTTGTTCCTATGTAGGTCATTCTGTGTCAAGTAGGAATTCCTGATTTTTCATTTACGTGCCACAAACAATTCTGATTAACATGTTGATTTTATTTTCCAACTTTTTAAACCACTTCGGATGCTTTGTTCTAGGAACCTCTTTACGTCCCTTTAGAAATCATGCAGCTAGAATTTGTAACTGCCATTTAGCAAGCACCTATTTTAAGGTTATTTATATAGTCTATCTCTATTAATCTTCATAACCACCTTGAGAAATAGGTAACATGATTCCTATTTTACAGATGTGAAAGTTGTGCTTAACGTTGCAGAGCTAAGGTTCAAATTGTCCATTCATTCACCCCGCTTCGTGCTGCATCCATGAATCTGCTGGAGTTTTTGCAGTAATCACGTCGTGGCTGAGCATCACAGCAGCATTGTCTCGAAATTCTTACTTGCTATACTCCTAGTGATATAATCAAATCAGCTATGCTCACGACTCATTGTTAGTTTGGGATCACTATGACCGTTTCATCTGCATGCCAATGCGCCAAACAACAGGCAGAAGCTGCCCGGAGTTCTGCATTGGGAGACTGTTTCCAGGCTTGGCAGAAAAAGATGATTAATTAGAAATGCCTCTCATGGGCCCTGGAGGGGGGAGTGACAGCACAAGTACCATGCATTTGCTGTGCGTGATGTACTCTTTTATGGAATTACAGTAGTCCCCCTTATCCACAGTTTTACTTATCCCGTAGTCAACTGCGGTCTGAAAATATTAAATGGAAAATCCCAGAAAAAAACAAATCATACATTTTAACTTGCATGCTGTTCTGAGTAGCGTAATGAAATCCTTCACTGTCCCACTCTGTCCCGCTCTGGACATGAATCATCCCTTTGCCCAGGGTTTGTGTTCACACTGTGTTGTAGAACCCCAAATTCAGGCCCGTGTACATGATGCATAACCAAAGTCAAATACCGTGACACTGGGGCTTGGAGATAGAGAAAGTTTTATTTGATTTGGCCAAAGTGAAAAGACAGGAGAGCAAAATCTCTCAGATCATCTTCCCAAAGCGATGAAGTGGGAAGGTTTTATGGGGCTAAGCGGGTAAGAGAGGGAGATTTCAGGGGACTGAGGATGAAGTCTGTGTTTCTTTAGTTTCAGATAACATTCTGAGCAACCAGACTTCTGAGCACTGGCAGCTAACTTCTTCAAAGGTGTTCATTCCTTATGCAAAACAAACATGTACATTCTTCTTGTGACCCTGGAATTGTCTCCTCCAGCTTGACAAAGAAACAGTGCACCAGCTGTTAATGATTACAGTGGGAACAAGCGGTATTGGGCAGGAAGCCAGCGAGTAGTTACCAGGTGCATGAAAACGAAGGCCTAGTCAGAATTTACATTATGTTTGTCACTAAAAATGCTGGGGCACTGAAATCTCAAGGGGACCGGCTACAACTATACTACCTGCCCATTAATCACTTAGTTGGTCTCTGGGTTGTCAGACTGACTGTCTCAGTGTTGCAGCGCTTATGTTCAAGGAACTCTTATTTTACTTAATCATGGCCCCAAAGCACTGGAGTCCTGAGGTTGGCATATAGTTATAATTGTTCTATCATCGGTTATGTTGTTAATCTCTTACTGTGCCTAATTTATAAATTAAACTTTATCATAGGTATGTGTGTATAGGAAAAAGCATAGTAATATATAGGGTTTGGTATTATAGGTCTCTCCTGGAGGTCTTGGAATATATCCCCCTCAGATAACTATAATTATATGGGGCACTACTGTAACTATATGGGTTCAGTTATTTCCCAGTTAGCATTTACATATTCTATATTTTCTCCTTTTATTTATGGCTAGCAGTGGTCTTTTTGGTTTCATATTACTTCTCTGGGATAC
>NW_012149729.1:13414654-13416155 GCF_000956105.1 Propithecus coquereli | reverse complement strand
AAATTTCATAATGTGCAATGCCATGGAGTTTGGAAAAAAAAACACTAAAGGATTTCCAGCAGGGGAGAAACAAGATAATAACAATCACGGAGCACCTACTAAGAAATCTACATCTGTAAGTGGCCTGTTGTTTGTGCTGGACTCAAAATGGTGCAAGCAGAAGAGATCTTTGTAGTCTTCCAACCCTTTTTAGTCACCCTGCTCTGTTGAAAAACACCTTCTTCTGCCCGGGACAAAATTTTAGGTAGGTTTCACAGCTTCCTTGGTCACCCTGAAATAATAAAACCTCCAGTCAGTCTAGTAATTCTGTAACTCCAAAGTGAATTCCTCCTTGGCTCTTGCAGCTGAAGTCCCTAAGCCACCTCTTTCTCAGTCATAGCTACTGCTTTGGATCCTTCCAGGGCTACGTGCCAGAGGGAAGGAGTTGAAGTAGGGTCTTATTTGACTAATGTGGTTAAGGTTTGAGGGTGGTGTCCCCTGGGCATGGCAGGAGTCCAGAGCCAGCTTTCTGTGATTGCACATTCCCCAGAGGTCCCCTGCTAGGGCCTTCGGACTGCAGTTCACTTGTCCTGGGTAGTGTCCTTCTTACAGCTGGCAGCTTACTTCCCCCATCAGAGGAAGTGGTAGCTTCTGGTTTCTGCCGTGCACCAGTCTATTGGGGTCACATTGCATGTTTGGCAGCCCTTCTGGGAGAGGCTTTTTTTTAGGACGAGCCCAGGCAAGCTCTCTTTTGTGGTATCCAGCTTTAGTCCCCTGTAAACAAACACCTTTAACTGCTGGAGAAGGAAGAGCAGCTATCTCCCAGGGCAGCCTTGTATCTCTGCTCTGCCGCCTCATGCAGATCACAGCCTCTCATCTTCAAAGTTTCCAGACATGAGTCAGTCATGAGTCACTCCTACGTTCTCTGCATTCTAGAGAACACTAGGCAAGCTCTTTGAGCAGTATCCTTGACCTCCTCTTACTGGGCGTAGGGTGAGAGAGAAGCACCCACCCACCACCCTGTTGGTGGCGTACTAACACACGAACACACCAGCGCATCCACAGCACACCCGTAGCCCTCTCTAGGACCTTTGCACTTCAGTTACCTCTTTTGTAACCTCCAGGGAGGTGATGAATTTATGCTGGTGAAACTAGTTTTACCATCTCTCAGTGTGACTTGCTTGCATGGATGGCCTAGAAGAAGGTTTGTTAAACTGTAGCCCACAGGCCAAATCTTGCCGGCCACCTGTCTTGGTAAATAAAGTTGTAGTGAAGCACAGACCTGCTCATTCATTTACATATTGCCTATGGCTGCTTTCATGCTACAATGGCAAAGTTGAATAGTTGCAACAGAGACCAGATAGCCCACAAAGCCTAAAATATTTACTATCTGGCCCTGTGCAGGAAAACTTTGCTAACTCTTGGTTTAGAATTGCATTGCTCAATATGGTAGCCACTAACACAGTAACTATTTAAATTTAAATTAAATAGCAAGTGTTTGTGGCGCTGTGTGCCAGCCATT
>NW_012149729.1:13408602-13414604 GCF_000956105.1 Propithecus coquereli | reverse complement strand
ACTTATGATGGGGTTATGTCCCAGCATGAGTCAAAAATGCATTTAATACACCTAACTACCGAATATCATGGCTTAGCCTAACCTACCTTAAACATGCTCAGAACACTTACACTAGCCTACAGTTGGGCAAGATCATCTACAACAAAGCCTATTTCATAATAAAGTGTTGAATATCTCATGTCATTTATTGAATACTGAAAGTAAGAAACAGAATGGTTGTACCATTAGTTGAAGTATGGTTTCTACTGAATGCCTATCACTTTCACACCGTCAGAAAGCCAAAAAATCCTAAGTCAAACTATTCTAAGTCAGGGACCATTTGTATTAAGGTTACAATTAAAATTCTCTTTATTGTGTTCCAGAATAAGGAAAGCAGTATTTTTTTTGCCTATAAAAATCTCTTACACATAATTTAAGAGGATGAAGTTCTGAAAACTATTTCATCTGTGAGTCATTCATAATTAGAATATTTTATGCATAGTATTTGCATACTGATTCTTGGTAAAAAGTGTTGGTTCTGTAAACTACATTTACTTGCTTCAAATTAAAGTATTTAAAGTATTTTCTTTGAGAGTTTTGCTTTTCTCAAGACCTCAACTAAGGCACATGAAATAAAAGAGAGCACAAGTCATGTGGCAGCCTCAAGAGAATATTTATTTTAATTGCATTGATCTTACTCCATAAGGTTAAATACAATTGTTCCCCAAGTTATATATCATTTTTATTGAGGTTAATGTTGAGTCAAGATCTCATTTCAGCAGCTTCTTAAAGTTATTTCAACCATTTCCCCCAGCTACATCATGATACTTATTGTTCATTTGAAATTTCAATTCATAATGCCTTACTCCACTCATCTATAGTTGGATACACTTTTAATAAATATAGTGGTTCTAAACAGGAGTATGTGCTAGTTAAGAAACTACAGAAGACTTTCATTTCTGAATATGGCAAACTTGATAACATAAAAAGACTTGAAGTTGCTTGAGAAACATGGCCTTGCTTTGACACTCCTCCCATCAAGAGGTGAAGTCCTCCTTCCCCTTGAATTTGGGCAGGTTTGAAGGCTTCAACAATAGAGCTCAAAAGTGACACTAAAAAATCTATAATGCTAGGACACAAAGAACCATGCAGTTTATTTGCTGGAATACTTGTTCTTGAAGCCCTAAGCCACCATATAAGAAGCTCAGCTACCTGGAAATCACCCTGCTAGAAAGGCCTCATTTACATTTTCCAGTGGACATTTCTGCTTGAGGCCAGCCTTCCTGCTATCCCTACAAAGGCACCAAGCATGAATGAAGAAACTACCAGATGATTCAGCCCTTTGCGTTGCCTTTAGCCCATTCAAGGCTTCTTAGCTGAGAGGCCACAGATGTCATGGAACAGGGACGAGCCATCCTCACTGTGTGCTGTCTGAATTTATCACCCATGGAACCCATGAACACAATAAAACAGTGGTGGTTTCATGCTTCTAAGTTTTGGGGTTGTCTGTTATTCAGCAATAGATAACTGGAATATAACTTGGTATTGAAAATGGAGTGCTTTCATAATAAAACCTAGAACACGTGTTGTTGATTTTGGGGCCAGGAGGGAGATAGGAGCCTGATGGACCTTGAGAAACAAGAGGTGAAGAATTGAAGGAAATAGACATGTTAGGGGAAGCTGGAGGAAAGAGGACCCTTGTTAGCATTAGTGAAAAGTTTGGTAACACTGTCACCTGTGATAATGTGGAAATAGGAAATATATCTACTGCACTCAGTGACCTAGATAAAGAGATTTCTGTGCAGAATATTGAAAGTGTCTCCTGGCTTCATCTATGTTCCTATAATAAAATGTGAGAGAGTAATGCACTAAAGAGTAAAGCTTCTATAGAATGAAAAGGGTACAGGTGTGTTTTCCCAACTTGTAAACAGATCTCCAAGTAAGAAAAGACCTCAGGGAAAAGGTCAAGTCCTGGTTGCTGTCAGGAAAAGGTAGTTTCAGGGAAAAGATGGAGCCCAGGGTGTGACTTATTAACCTCTGTTTAGACCTCACAAAATTTAAGGTGGGGTCTTACCTTTTCAAACAAATACAAGTCTTCTAAGGATCTTAAGGGTGCGCTGTGCAGAAACTTTTCATTAAACATATGCTTTCTAAGAAAGACAAATGAATAGACAAACTTTAGAACTTTAAGGGCATTTTCCACAGCAGACTCAGAGGAGGCCCAAGGGAGAGAAAGACTTTATAGGAGAATTTCTTGGGTATGTCTAATAAAATGTATTATAAATGGATACACAAGAAACTTGCATCATTTTAAAAGAACTTATATTAGCTTCAAATGAAAGGGACAGAAACAGTATAAAATGAACAGAGGTCTTTGGACCCCTGAATGTCTACTGGCAGGAAGCAAACTGAGAATACTTGTCAAATGCAAAAATGGGCTATTTCTTTTAGGAAAGGAAGGATGAGACAGGAGGTGAAACCAAGAACCCAGAGGGTGGAGCCTAGAGTCATTGTGAACCATTCTAGGAAGGCCCTTATCAGGGAACTAGCAGCATGGGCCTGACTGATTTCAGACTTGCTATGGTCTGGTGACTGCTGTCTGCCTCTGGTTCCCCCTTTTTGAGCAGGAGTTACCTATTGCAGTGATCCTATGCCTGTCCTGTACCTCATATGTTGGGTGGGGGGAGGTAACTTGTCTCTTTAGTTCACAGGTTTTTAGATCAAGAGGAATCATATCTGAGGAATTATACCCCCAAAGTCTTATCCACATCTGGACCTGATTTAGATAGCAAGATCCTGGACCTCAAATCTGAGCTTGCTATTGCAAAAGAATGGGACCTTTGTGGGTTCTTGACAGAAAGTGAGTATATTTTGCATGGGGGAGGAATGTGAATGTTGTGGCTAGTAGGACAATTGTGGCAGTTTAAAAACTTGGCCATAAATTCTTTGACACTTTTCTCATCAAAAGGTAAGGTGCTATAGACTATGTCCCCAAATTCCTATATTGAAACCTCTTCCTCAATGTGATGGTATTTGGAGATGGGACCTCTGGGAGGTGATTAGTGTCCTCATAAGAAAAGACACCAGGGCTTGCTCTCTCTGTGTGCACACAAAAAGATGAGGTCATGTGAATCTTCAGTGAGACGGCGGCACCTATAAGCCAAGAGAAGAGGTCTCAGAGTGAAATCTATTCTGCTGGCATCTTGATCTTGGACTTGTAGCTTTAAGAACCATGAGAAATAAATTTGTGTTGTTGAAGCCACCCGGTCTATTGTTTTGCTATAGCTGCCCTTATAGACTAAGACATGGTGGTTAGGGGGTAGGGCTGGGGTGAAGTTTCCCTGGCATGGGGGCTGGGGCTGGTGTGAGCGTCCTACCAATGCCAAAGGAGACAGTATCCAGGCTTTCCTATTCGCTTGCCCAAACATGGGGCAGAAATGGAAGGGAGATATGGTAAACATGAAAGCCATGTGTAGTCAAACATCAAAAATGGGGCAGACTCTTTATTATAAAAGTGTGCTTAATAATGAAACCATTTAAGTCAAGAATAAGATAAGGATGTCCTGTGCCTTGAATACTTCTATTGAATCTGTTTAATATTGAACTGAAGGTCCTAAAAAGGGCAGTTAGACGCTTCCTCACCATCTTCCCCAAAATTATAAAGATTGAAATGGAAGACAAAACTGAAAATTTACAAGTAAGTAATTTTGAAGATTAAGGAGGTGAATTTTTCTTACCAGTTATCATGAAGCTATGATAATCAAGAAAGTAAAGAATTCCTGTAAATTATTAATAATAAAAAGACAAAGGACTCAATAGAAAATGACAAAGGATTTCAACAAGGGATTTACTGAAATGGAAGCAAAACAAACAAAATGTGACAAGATACTCAAACTCAGTAACCAGGGAATTGGATAGAAAGCCACATGACATACCATTTCATACCTTCATACGAGTTTGGCAAAAAGTAAAGTTAATAATATACTGTGAAGTGTAGTGAGAATAGAAAGCAAAAAGAACACTCAAATACTACTTGTGGGACTGAAATTAGTGCTTTGCTTTGAAGAACAATTTTGTAATCCCTAATACATTTGAAGATGTATGTACTAAGATTTAGCAATTTTATTATTAGGTAAATGGTCTAGATAAAGTCTCTCACCTGTGCACAAAGAGACACAAAGAAGAATGCTCATTGTACCATTATAAGAGTAAAAACTTGGAAATAACCCAAATTTCTTGGTGTCCATCACAAAGAAAATGAATAAATAAATTGGGTATCTTCTTGCAACGGAATTCTATGCAGTGCTTAAGATAAATGAATGAGCTACATGTATCATGATATTGTGCATCAGATAAATATGAAGAACACAATTGAGCAAAATAAGCAAGGTGTAGAAGGATACCTACAACATGATATCAAGTATATATAAAATGTTAAAACACGGGAAATATCCAGATGATGAATTTACCTGTTCAACTGCTGAATGATACAGACATGGACCAAAATTTAATCCTGACAGGAAAAAAAAAAAAAGACCACGGGGAATAATGCAATAATGTTATATCTTGTTTGTAGAGATAGACATGTTGTAAAAAGGATAAAATATGCATGGAAGTGCTAAATGCCAAATTCAACACAGGGGTGACCTTTCCAGAAGGAAAGAGGGAGGGGTATCTATTGGGGAGGGGAACACAGGAGGCTTCTACTACAAATTTTTGTTTCATTTCTTGTAAATATATCTGAAGCTGGGCTCTGAAAAAGCTGGATAGTCAGTATGTGATGCTTGCTATTTCATTCCGTATGCTTTCTGTAGGTGTAAAGTATTTCATAATACGAAGGAAAAATGATATGGGATCGCCTTCTAACTTGACTATAGTCATTCTAAACAACTATCAAAAAAGCCATTTCTTGAATATAAATAACTATAATATTTATAAAAGTTTACCCCTCTTCCCCACCTAAGATTTCACAGCAATGCAAAATATCAAAAGATATTCTGTATTTGTGAAATACTGCTAACACTAGAGTAGCAGTGTTACTACATACATATTCCTTTTCTGCCAGCTAAACCAAAGGTACATGTGGTTTTTGTTCATTCACTAAATATTTAGAGCATCTACTAAGTCAGTTACTCTGATAGATTCTGGGTACAAAATAATGAATTAGACACGGCCCTGACTTTCGGCACCTGACAGTCTGGCACCAACTTGTGCAGACGATAGTTACATATCTGTGATAAATGCTGATGGAGGTTTGCACGAGGTGCTCTGGGAACAGAGTCAAGTAAACCAGCCTCAGGGAGAGGAAAGAGCATCTGGGAAGACTTCTGGAGGAAGGGAGGGCCATGTGAATTGAGTCCTGAAAGAGGACAAGTAGGAAGTAGGCAGAGGAGAAGGACATTGATGGCAGAGGCAGCATCACATACACAGTCATAGTTGTGTGGCAAAGTATAACATTTAAGGCTTCCTAAGGGTTTGGTGTCTAGAGCCCAGGAATCCAGACAAGTGGAACTGACAGAAAAAAGAAGGATTCAGGTTTCAGGTTACAAATTTCATAATGTGCAATGCCATGGAGTTTGGAAAAAAAAACACTAAAGGATTTCCAGCAGGGGAGAAACAAGATAATAACAATCACGGAGCACCTACTAAGAAATCTACATCTGTAAGTGGCCTGTTGTTTGTGCTGGACTCAAAATGGTGCAAGCAGAAGAGATCTTTGTAGTCTTCCAACCCTTTTTAGTCACCCTGCTCTGTTGAAAAACACCTTCTTCTGCCCGGGACAAAATTTTAGGTAGGTTTCACAGCTTCCTTGGTCACCCTGAAATAATAAAACCTCCAGTCAGTCTAGTAATTCTGTAACTCCAAAGTGAATTCCTCCTTGGCTCTTGCAGCTGAAGTCCCTAAGCCACCTCTTTCTCAGTCATAGCTACTGCTTTGGATCCTTCCAGGGCTACGTGCCAGAGGGAAGGAG
The DNA here is from genome assembly GCF_000956105.1 of Propithecus coquereli. Taxonomy (NCBI): domain Eukaryota; kingdom Metazoa; phylum Chordata; class Mammalia; order Primates; family Indriidae; genus Propithecus; species Propithecus coquereli. The sequence goes on along the minus strand of NW_012149729.1, from coordinate 13,408,654 downwards.
TTGAAGTAGGGTCTTATTTGACTAATGTGGTTAAGGTTTGAGGGTGGTGTCC
>NW_012149729.1:13358061-13407402 GCF_000956105.1 Propithecus coquereli | reverse complement strand
TTTTGACCTTAACCAAAACTAAGACAGAAAAAGTCTCATTTTTAACATATTGTTATACTTTTTTACTTGTAATTGCTCATTTAATCCTCCCTGTGCTCCTATGATGTGGGGCACCTATTTACAGATGACAAACTGGAGGCATGGGGAAGTTAAAAAGCCCTTTTAGAAAAGGGCACTTTGGCAGCATTGTGGAGAATGAACGTTGAATGTGAAACTGAAGGCAGGAGACCAGCTAGGATGTTATTATCACAATCTAAGCAAGAGATAATAAATGTGTAATAATTTCCCAGGGCTGCCATAAAAAAGTACCATAAGCCACTTGGCTTAAAACAACAGAAATTTATTCTTTCACAATTCTGGAGGCTGGAAGTTCAAAATCAAGGTGTTGGCAGGGCCGTGCTTTCTCTGAAGTCTCTAGGGGAGAATCCTTCCTTGCTTCTTCTAGCTTTTAGTAGTTGCTGATATTCCTTGGCTTGTAGCAGCATCACTCCAATCTCTGCCTCTGTCATCACGTGGCCTTATCCCTGTGTGTCTTTGCATCTCTGTGTCCAAATTTCCTTCTTCTTATAAGGACACCAGTCATTGGATTTAGGGTCCACCCTCATCCTGTATGACCTTATCTTAACTTGATTACATCTGCAAAGACCTTATTTCCAAATAAGATCACAATCACAAGTACCAGGGCTTAGGACCTCAACATACTATTTCAGGGGGCGTAATTAAATCCACCACAGAAGGCAAGAACTCTTACAGAGGCAAGGCAGATGGAGAGAAGAGCAAGCGAAGTTTAAAAAGTAGATTAGCTGTACCTTAAGAGCAGCTGTGAGACTTGAGAAGCCTAAAATAATTTGTAGGTCTGGGTCTAGAATGACCAGCAAGAAAGAGAAACCAAAAGAAAGAGAGAGAACACTCTGGGCGAGAAAATGCCTGTGGGCCACCTCAGCAGAGCTTTCCATCCAGAGAAATGTTTGGCTAGAGATCTAGATTCAGGGATGAGATTGCTCAGTAGGGGTGTGAACAGTGAGGCAGAAGAGGGAGAAAGACTGAATAAACCTTGGGACACGCAGATATGTAACAGATGGTAGTGGAAGAGATGCCCATGAAAGGAACTGAGAATGAGAAATCAAGAAAGTTAAGAAGAAAACCTAGAGGAAAGAATGTTATGGAAGTTAAAGGACAAATATATTTCCAGAAGAAGGGACTAGTTGACAGTGTCATATGCTTATATTATCCAATTAATAGAAGGAATGAGAATGTCAATTGGACGTGGAAATTCTGATGTAATTGGCAAGACTGCTGGGGTCAGAGGCAGATTGGAGTAAATTGAAGGGTTAATGGAAGGGGATCCATTGGATAAAGTGAACATAACCAACTCCATCCAGAAGCTTGTCTATGGAGAAAAGCAGTTTGAGTGATAGCTATACATTGATGTAAAAGCAAAGGAGATTTTTGTTTGTTTTGCTTTGTGTTGCTTATTTATGATGGGAGATATCTGAGGTTATTTAGATGCTGAGAGGATGGAGTCAGTAGATGAGAAAGATAGAAGATTCTGGAATAAATGGGGATTGATGATGTAGTAAGTCTCTGAGGAGAAAGGAAGAATTGAGAGAACAGATTTGAACAGGAGGATAGACACAGTTTCCACTGAGACAGGAAAAGAAAGCCAGACTGGGAACAGTGTCTGGTAAATTTAGCAGGATGGGGCAGAAGGTTGAAGAGGTTCTTACCTGATGGCTTCTACTTTCTTGTCAAATATAAGCCGAGGTCATCAAGGACCAACAACAAGTTTAGAGTTCCAAGAAATATTTTTCTTCCTTTATGTCAGTGGTATGTTCTTTAATACATTATCCTTTGAGATTAAATTTATTTTTATTATCATCATTAACAACATGAGAAACTATATAAATCATTCTGGTTTGATCCTGAAATTCACTGCCCACTGTTTTCTGTCCAAGAGATCTGCCTCTGTCCTTTTTGTTTGTTTGAGTTACTATTATCAGTATTGCTCATATTAGATACAGGGAACTAAAATCCAGGGAGGTTAAAATGATTATGGTCATCCACAGATTTCTGGAAGGGCTAGACTTTCTCACAAGTGATGGTTTTAAATTTTGCATTAAATGTCTTAATGATACATCCCCACTATGGACTCTTAAAAAGTGAGCTCTGTCGTGTTCTAAATTTTTATCAACTAATGAGATGAAGATATTAAAAGTTATGAGGGATAGATAATATAAAAGATGACAAAATTATGATTTAAAATATTCTCAATGTGCTAAAATAGCCCAAGTAAATAGAAGGAATTTTGAAAGGCACAAATATAAAGCTCTACATTCACTTTTCAAAATAGTCACATTGCCAGAAAAATATATGCCTGACATGCACATATTATAGAAGAAGAGACAGGAAGGGCTTACTTGTGGCACTGGATACAAAAACTTATAAAACCATATTAAGCAAAATAGTGTGATACTGATGCAGGCAAGGAGAGACAGCCTAATGGAACAGAATAGAGCCCAGGAACAAACCCATCCATGTATGCAACTGTGATGTGTGATTGAATTGGCATTACAGATCAGGAAGAAGAGATTCTTCAATAACTGGGACAATCGGTGATCTGGATAAAAAAATGAAAATGTATTTTTACCTCCCCTTATATACAAAAATCAACTCCAGATGGATCTAATATTTTTTTTTTTTTTTTTGAGACAGAGTCTCACTCTTTTTGCCCAGGCTACAGTGAGTGCCGTGGCGTCAGCCTAGCTCACAGCAACCTCAAACTCCTGGGCTCAAGCAATCCTTCTGCCTCAGCCTCCCAAATAGGCTGGGACTATAGGCACGCACCACCATGCCTGGCTAATTTTTTTTTTTCTATATATTTTTAGTTGTCCGATTAATTTCTTTCTATTTTTAGTAGAGACGGGGTCTCGCTCTTGCTCAGGCTGGTCTCGAACTCCTGAGCTCAAACAATCTGTCCGCCTCAGCCTCCCAGAATGCTAGGATTACAGGCGTGAGCCACCACACCTGGCCAGGATCTAATATTTTAATGTGAAAGGCAAGTGAATTTTTTTGAACACTACAAAACAATAGCTCTGTAAAAAAGATATGGAAAGATTTTCTAAATAAAATTAAAAATGTAAACTATTATGAAAAAGACTAATAAACTTGACTACACTGAAATTAAAAAATTAAGATTATCAAAACCATCCGAAAGAGAGTAGAAAACACAAGGTATGCACTAGAAGAAAATATATGCAATATATTAAAATGACAGATTCATATGCAAAATATGCATATAAATCCATAATAAGAAAAGACATTTCAACTCAATAGAAAAGGCACAAAGAGGAATTTCACAGGGAAGATACAAGAACAGCAAATAAACAAATAAAATTATGTTCAACCTCATTAGCAATCAAGGAAAAACAAATTAAAATCACAGTGAGGTACCATTTTATCCCCATTATATTGGAAAAACCAATTAGTCTTACAATATTAAGAATAGCAAGAATGTGGAACCACAGACCACCTACACACTATTGATGGGATTGCATATTGGTAAAATGTTATTGGAAAATTAACAGACATTTTCCAGTAAAGATGACCATGTACATACCCTGTGACTCTCTAGGTATGTGCCTCAGAAAAATTCTTAAACATGTACATAAGGAGGCATGTGCAAGAATCTTCATTAAAAAACTTTTTAAAGGCATAAAACTAGAATTAACTCAAAACATCCACCATCAGGGAAATGGATAAATGAAGCAGTGAAAATTAACAAAGTATAGCTACATGCAGAATTGTAGATGAATCTTTAAAACAATGTGGAATAAAAAAAATTAGAGACATAATGAACAACATGATTCTATTTATATGAACTTTAAAATGGAGTGATATTATATTGTTAAGGATATGTATTTCATGTAATAAAATGATAAGAAAAAAACAAGGCAATGACAAACACGAAATTGAGAATAGTGGCTTCCTCCGGGGAGAGGATGAATGCAGTCAGGAAGTGGCTTACAGTTGGCTTCAAAGATGTTAAGAGATGTTCTGTTTTTCAAGCAGGTTAATGAGGAGTTTGGTATATACTTATTTGTTTATTTTTATTTCATAACTGCCCAAGTACACAACATAGACCCTTTAGTATAAGTATTTCACAACTTAAAAAATAAGCAAATAAAAATATACTTTTATGTGCAGGATATACTTCACAATTTTAAAAATCAGCGAATTAAGTGGAATCATGCAATATTTGTGCCTATTATGTGAGGAGCTTATTTCTGAGCACGATGTGCTCATGTGCCATCCATGTTGCGGCGTATGAAAGGATTTCCTTCTTTTTTATAGCTGAATAATTCCATTACATATCTATACCACATGATTCCACATATATTAATATGTGGTCTCTAAAGTAATCAAATTCCTAGAAACAGAAAGGAGAATAGAGGTTGCCAGGTGCTAGGGAGAGAGGGAAATGAGGAGTTGCTGCTCAATGAATCTAGAGTTTCATTCACACAAGATAAAAATGTTCTAGGGATCTGCTGTACAACATTGTGCTTAGAGTGAACAATACTGTACTGTACACTTAAAATTTTTGTTAGGAGTGTAGATCTCATGTATTCTTGCCACAATAAGCATAAATAAGTACATAAATAAGTAAATGAAGTCAGTACATTAAAAAGAATGGTTAGGGCACTCTAAGCTGCATGTATGTTTGGAGTTCAGATCATTGTAAGTAATAGTTTCTCCCTAAAATGTGTTCAACTGTACCTGATCTCTGAATCCTCTCAGAGTTCACTGGAACCTCACTTTTGGTTCTAAGCACATTGCAGGGGAGAAGGACTGCTAGACCCTGTCTCAGGGTAGTGGGTGATCCTGAACTCATGGCATGCAGAATGTCTGAAGGAATGTTTAGTCTGACACAAAGCAGACTAAGCTGTCTGCAAACGTAAGATGGGTTGTTCTTGGGAAGATACTTATATTTCTAAAAGCTAGACTTTAGCAGGCAAATGTTGCAGCAAGAAAGGCTTTGGCCTCATCAAAGTGTCCCAGAGCTCCTCAGCAAGAGAATCAGATGTCTCACGAGGAGGTGCCTTGAGTCACACAGCAGCAGGGTGAGCATCTGCTAGGGAAGTCATAGGAAAGTCCCTTCCACCTCTGAAACTCACTGGCTCAATGACAACACTTACCAATGACATTAACAAATTATTGTAGGTTAAGCACTGAAGTTTCAGCAAGGACTCCCTCTACTTATTCTCTGTTCTGTGATAAACATTAGCTGGAACTCAGGACTTGAGAAAAATGTTTCAGCCTTCTTTAGAGATCTCTGTGTGAGAATCAACATGGTGCCCTGATGCTCTGGCTTCCTGGCCTCTGCACTGGGGGCCATGTAACCTCCTGCTTGGAGAGCCAGGCTCTTGTGTCTGGGAATCATAGAAAACCACTTCAAACAACCATAAGAAAAAATTGTGGAATTTATCTTAAGATATAACAGAGCTATTTCACAAAATCCAAGCGCAGGAAGCACAGCTCAGCCAGATGGAATGCAGACTGGGAAACTGATCCGGCAGCCACTCTTAATTTCTCTCCACCCTTTGCTTCTCTCTGAATTTCTCCATCTTTGTGGCCACATGGTCTTTCTGTACTTTTAATCAGCCCATCAACTTCATTCTTCTCTCTGTAGGTGAGCTTTTTTGGCCTTTCCACATGCAGTGCTGCCTCACAGCTCTATGTGCAATCTTGGAGCAATTTCCAAATCTCTAAGTTTCTGGCGGTGAGTCCTGACTGAACTTGGATCAAGTGTCCATGCCTGTTCTGCGTGGTCAGTTGTCAGTGGCAGGTGGTAGAAATGTGGTCTTAGGGTTTATCTCAACAGGGAGAAGGTAGAACTCAGAGAAATGGAGCAGCTAATAAAACAAGCAGATACCCCAAATGTTTTCAAATATCTAACTCACCAGGTGGTTAGGAAGATTAGCTACTGTATGTGACATAGAGCATGTGGCTCATAGGCATCCAGTTAATGTTAGGCTCCTTCATTTCTGAGCCTCCGTTCTTTTTATGTGAATTAGAAAAACAATATCATCACTCTTTTGGTGTTTTTTGAGGATCATAAAGATAATATATGTGAAATGACTTTGTAAACATAAAAGCAAAATATAAACATAAGTTAACTGTTATGCTTGATTTTGGCCTTGTAACTCCCGGCACCCACCGCTGGAGTTCCCTGGTGCAGATGGCTTGGATCACTACTATTGCCTTGGTCTCCTCCTGTCACCTCCTTTACCTCTGTGGAGATACACTGTCTGGCTTGGTCATGGACTGGGCCCTAGGAGACCAAATTACTAATTTTCAAGTCTGAATCAGTCCAATTTATAAAGTTTGGCTTTAGCCTGATTTTCTTTGCCCTTGCCTAGACAGCAAAATCAAGGGACAAAATGAAAGTTCAGCTATGTCTATACACATGGCCAAATAGGACTATTCTGGAAATTTTGGCTCTTTCATGCACATCAGCCTCCAACTGACAGTTGATCATACTACATACTTGTTTTGCTATTTCAGCCACCTTAATGACTAAATTGGACCAACTATGTACTTATAAGCCACTTATTTACTCATTTTTCTATAGGTGAACAATGATGGGTCTGGAAACCGTTAATTCAGCTATGTGACTTAGACGTAGCCTCCATCCAGCTCTTCAGGTAGTGTCATACTGCATAAAGTACACTATTCGTATTGTAAGATGAAGGATAAAGTGATGGTTGCTAAGACTTCAACCCAATAAAAATACTGAATAAAAGAAAATCAAGAACCATGAACATATCTGCATTGTATGTTTTTGCTATTCCTAATCAATAAGCACAAATTTAGTAATATTTTTATCTTGGCATTATTGGAAATGAGGTAGTATACACAAATGAATTTCCCTGATAATTTCTATTTCCTCTTTCAGTGTCATGAAAAAAATATTAACCATTTTTGAATGGCAGTTTTTCTAAAAGATATCACATACATTTAAAGCAATTAGAAAACCTAAGCTAAATACAGCACACCCTTGGCATTTGTAAAGACTCTCCCTGAGGTTTTTGCCTGCCCTCAAGGATTGAAGCCATGAGAATGTTTGTACAGATGCCGGATTTTCTCATGGGTCACGTTCATCACATAGTTTAACTTTTACCAGTGTTTTCTGCTCATATAATGGTCATGGTTGATAAAGATGCACAGTTGCAGCACTGTGGGAGTCATGTCGAATGGGATTCTGAATGCAGTTATAGTGTGTAGTGAGGTGAAGGACACAGGTCCTGGAGCTGGATTCCTGGGGTCAGACTCTGACTTTTCTCTTTAACAGCTTAGTGCCCTTGGGCAAGTTACCTGACTTTTTCATGTCCTCATTTCCTCATTCATAAAACAGGGATCACCACAAAACTTACCTCAAGGCATTATTAAGAGGATTTAGTGACAGAAAGTTTTATCGCAGTACTTGGCGCAGAGTAATTGCTAAATAAATGTTGGATTTTAAATTAATTACAGGCTGGTCTGAGTGCAGTGGTGTTTACAACTAATTGATCACAACCAGTTACAGATTCATGTGTTCCTTCTCTACTCCCACTGCTTCACTTGACTAGCCTTAAAAAAAATTATTGCAATTGTAGAGAACAAAAAATTTGACTTGAGATGGGGATTCTACATGGGGGGGATTGTAGGCTCACATACGAGCAAGGTGCTTTAAAACTCACGGAATTCAAATTTTTGTTCTAGCAAAGTTCCAATTTATTTCACAAACTTAAAAGGTCACAATAAGTCAAAACTGTGATTTTCAAACGTAGTAATGTTAGAAATCTATTATAATTACAATATTTCTCTCCTAAACATCCCGCTAGTAAAAAATAAAAATAGAAATAAAAAGACTAGGGATTCAATATGCAGCTCCTAAGATAATAACGTTCCTTTGTGGTCAAATAATACAGGGCTTGTATTCATTCACTTGTATCCATTCTGTTGAACATTTTAAATTTGTTCCCACAGAGTGACCCCCTGAGCCAAAAAATTAAAAGCAACAGGAAGAGTTTGTTTGACATGTTACATCTTTGAAGCCCCTTTTAGAAAGTATTAGGTAAACTTTGATATTTTACTTGAAATCATCTGTCACTTCTCAATGAATCTTTCCCTGGGGATATCAAAACCATCCCAATGGGGTTAAAATAGGCCCAGAGGCTAAGAAATTTGCTGTATGAGAAAATATAATCTATGGAGCTCTAACATCTGAATTGGTACGATTTTATATAACAAAGCAAATTACAGGCATATCCACTATCTACTTACCGAGAGCTAATTCTAACATCGTTTCATATAATATTCCTTGAGAACTAAATCCTTTGCTTCTTAGGTAAGTAAAACTCTTTTTTGACTTCAAAGGGAGTTTTGCCAACCTTAGAAACCAGCTCATGTTTCTAGTCATATTACCCTTATAAAATCTCCCCTTTCTCTATGCTTCTTTTTAGTTCCTTGATGTCTGAAAATTCTGATGGACTACATACATATTAATAGATCGGTGCGACTTCCACGCTAGTTTGCATTAATGTCTCTCCCCTCTGCCTCAACTGCTTAAGTAGCTTTTAAGAGAAGTTATGTTGAAATGCTCCTGAGAAATTGCGCATTATAATAGATATAATTATCTTAAAAATGTACCAATATGTATTTAAAACACAAGTGAACGAGTTGTATAAGAAAATATTATAGTTCATAGCGCTGGTATGATGGACAGATACCTATATTTTGTTTTTGTTCTTTTGTACTTTTTAGATGTATGTATAGAAAGTAGAAAAGCTATACCAAAGAACTTCAGCAATTATTTGATATTTTAAAAATTTGATGAAATACAGCCCATTGGTTCTTCCAATTCCTTTCAAATGAAAACGCTTGATCAGTCTTCCTTACCTCTCCGAAGAGTGAGCAGAAATCAGGCTTTCTCTCTTGGCAAGTCAAGGCTAATTTCATTCAATGGATTTATGCAAATTGATATTTCAGATGAAGATGTCTCAAGGAAAGGTCAAAAGAAGGCCTCAAACAAAATTTGGTTTCAAAGGCCAAATAGGAACTCCAGACTCATTTGTTTTCATCAATATTTCGCTGCACCCATGATACACAAGTGGTAATCAAATTCAGCTCGAGGGAGAACCCTGATCACAGCACCTCGATTTGTGGCGGTGCCTGGCCTTAGGGCCAAGACATAGTCATATAACAAACATGCTCTGTTTCCCTCATTGCTGTCAATCATCATTGCATTCCAGTTTGGAAAAGTAATGCCAAGCTCGGTTATTGGAGATGTGTTCTTAATTAATTGAGATTAAGATTTTGGCAGCAGTGGTTAGAAGAGACTTACTAATGATGATCAATTATGACCAGGTGGACTTTTTGACAGCTGATTTTTACCTGACAATATGTGTAAAGGCTTTAATTAGATAAGTAGAGCTAACAAGCTGACCTCACCATCTGCTGTCATTTCTCTTCCTGGGTAGATCATTTCATTTGTTGCAGATAAAATTTTAGTTCTCTTCGGAGCAGAATCCCTTCATCTACCCTGCACAGGACTTACAGTTAATCCGTCAGGATAGCCAGTGGTTGAGTGACTAGAATACAATTTTCCAAAACCAGTTGGTGAGGATCTGAACACTTCCATTCTTGCTCCAAACAAAAGGGAGTAAATTAGGCCCCTTTCTCTCTTGTCCAGTCAATAATTCCTTCATATCAAGGAAGTCTGAGGCCTAAAATGCTTGCTTTGCTGTGACAGTTGGTGGTAGCCATAGTGACATGGTGTAACAATGGCAATGATACAAGTAAACACGGGCAGAGTAGTGGAATTTGTGTACCTGACACAGGTCCCCTTCAGGACTGAGGCGTTATTTGCAGGGAGTGTGGGCACAAATGGCTCACAGATGTGTCCCCACCCCACCCTCACCCCCTCCCCTAGGAATTTCCCTTAGCCTAAGGGAGCTGCCTCAATCTGGGTTACATCACTCCTACTGCACTCCCAACCCCAGCAGTGGCCACCTGATGATTGGTCAATGCAGTGGTACCTGCCCCCTCATCTCAAACTGAGACAACTGTGAAAGGCCACCTCTGCTCCAAGCTTGCTGTGGGATCAGCTGAGCCTCTTTGGCAAGGACATCTCAATTCAGCTTCACTCTCTGCCTAATCTTGCTTCCCTCACCCCTTATAACGTTCTTGAGTTCCCCAAGAAAAGTCCTCAAACAAATGTCTTTCTCAGAGTTTGTTTCCTGGACTCTTGATCTACAACATATAGTCACGTCACAAAGCTTGCTTGCAAATATTGCAGTTGATCCAGACTGATTTTTGTGCCTTAAGACTGACTCCACATTTCTATGTGTCTTCTCTTTGGATAGGAGAGAGATTGTGGCTTTATTACGTACTTCATTGTGGATGCGGTACGGTTAAGGCTGCATCTTATCAGAGGTATTCACACACTTGCAGTGTGTATGGTCATATCAGATATACCTAAAACACTCATGTTTTCAGTCAAGGATTTCAGGGCACAAATCAACCTTGGAGTGCTTCCTATTTCTATAGTGCATCCCTGTATTTCTTCCCTCCCCTATGGTTATCTACTCTAACTCCTAATTGCTCTCATAAGCTATAGTTTTGCTCTGAAAATGACTTTGTGTGCTTCAAGAGTTTGGTTTTGGACATGCTAAAATTGAGATGCTTATAAGACATTCAACTAGATATATCAGTTAGGCCACTTGATAATGAAATCTTGAACTCAGAGAAGAAATGTAGGTGTTAGCATAAAACTGCTATAAGAAACCATGGAAATGGTATGAGGTCATCTAGGGACAGAAGAAGGTTTAGAATGAGCTTGGATAACTCAAGGTAGAGGCCCCTGGGAGAGGATGTAGAACCTGCAAAGGAGACTGAGAAGTAGCAGCTGGAGAGAGAGAAAACCAGGAGAGTGAGGTATCCTGGGAGCCAGAGTGCTTTAAGAAGGATGGGATGGTCAACTGTGGGATTTTTATTAACAACAGCTTTATTGAGATATAATGAACATATCAAAAAGTTCACCCCTTTTAATGTGTACAATAAAGTCTTGTGGATCCATCACCATGGTCTATTCCAGAACATTTTTATCCCTCCGTACCCCCAAATAGAAAGCCCATATCCATTAGCAGTTATTCTCCATTCCCCTGCCCCCAGCACCCTCTATAATCTATTTTCTGTCCTTATGGATATGTCTATTCTGGACATTACATATAGATGGAATCATACACTACGTGGTGCTTCTTTCACTTATGTTTTCAAGGCTCATCATGTTGTAGCATTATCAGTACTTCATTCCTTTTTGTTGCTGAATAATATCCTGTCATATAGATATACCACATCTTATTATTCATCAGTTGATGAGCATTTGTGTGTTTCCACTTTTTGGCTTTTATGAGTAATGCTGCTATAAACATTTGTGTATCCATTTTAGTGTGATGTACATTTTCGGTTCTCTTGCATATATACCTGGGAGTGGAATTGCTGGGTCATATAGTAACTCTATGTTTAACCACTTGAGGAACTGCCAGACTGTTTACCAAAACGGCTTCACTATTTTACATGTCCACCACCAGCAGTGGATGAGGTTCCAATTTCTCCGCATCCTTGCCAATACTTGTTATAACCATCTTTTTGATTATGTTTATCGTAATTGATGTGAAATAGTATCTCATCGTGGCTTTGATTTGCATTTCTCTGAGGTCTAATGATGTTGAGCATCTTTTTATGTGCTCATTGGCCATTTGTATATCTTCTCTGGAGAGATGTCTATTCAAATCCTTTGCCAATTTTTAAATTGGGTTATTTGGTGTTTTACTGTTTAGTTTGTAAGAGTTTTTTTTATATATTCTGGATACAAGTTCTTAACCAGACATGATTTGCAAATACTTTCTCTCAATCTGTGGGTCTTTTCCCTTTCTTAGGGGTGTCCTTTGAAGCACAAAAGTTTTTAATTTCGGTGAAATCCAACTTATATATTTTGAATTTTGTTGCATGTGCTTCTGGTGTCATTGTCAACCATGCTTTGAATGCTTCTGAGAGACTGGGTAAAGTGAGGACAGAGAAACAACCACAGGTTTGGTGACAAGGAAGTAATCTGTGACCTTGGAAGAAGGTTTATAGAGAATTGGAGTTGGATTCTTAATGCAGTAAATTGTGAGGGATGAAGGAGAACACCTAAGTCAACTCCTGGTCCTGAGGTACGTGGGATATCAGAGAGAGAACAGCCTCCACTGGAGAGGGCGTGACTTGCAAAGGAGGTGTTCTCAGGGGATGTCAGCTTTTATTAATAGGTAGGAGAAGGGAATCAAGAGAATGTTCATAAAAGAGGTTAGAGACATAGAACAGTTTATCAATCGGTGCTTGGGAGTCAGAGAAGGTACAGGGAAGGGTTGGGGCTGGTACATGATTGGTAGAGTGGGTCACTTTGGGGGAGGCCTGCAGTACATTCTTAATGATGTTTTGTCTTTGCATCACTACAACAAGAGTCAAAGTTCTCAGATGATGTAGCCAGCTCACAGCCTCTGGCTTCCAGGGAGCAGAGAGGAGAAGGGTCCAGCACTCTTGGTTTATAAGTGAGAGATTGAGTACTGCCTCCCACCACACTACCCACAATGAGGCTTACCCCAAATGGCAATGGGATTTGATTCTGGGTAATAACCTCCCCCCAAAACACAAAAATATCCTACCTAGAGACTGTTTGTTAAGTTTGTGTCTACTTTAAAAGAATTTTTCAGATAAAATCCTCTAAACTAGGTGACAGAGATTCAATTTTCTGTCACTTTTAATGTGCGTGTTTGCTCTGGGTGGTTTGAGATATGAATTTGATCAGCTAAGATATTTTGGGAGAGTGTAATCTTCAAAAGTATTTTTAAGGCATCATATAATCCTTAAGTATTTTCAACACATGCACACACTCCCTGCCAAGACTCATTGAAAAGTCTTTCATGTATATGTAAAAATATACTAAGCGTCTGCTTTGATTTATCCCATTCTACCTATAGCTGCTTATTGTGGCACAAAAATTTAACAGGAAACCCTTGCAAATGTGATTGAATTTTATTGACGCAACCTGTATCAATTCTGTAATTTAAATTCCACATGTATTGGTTAGGGTTCATTCTAACCTGCTTAAATACTGTGGATTACATTTGATTGACTTCCCCAACCCCCACCCATAATAATCCAAAGGTTCTAGAATGGGTAAATGTCCCCGCTCCATGACCTGATATCTCTGCCTTCAATGCATGGCTTCCATCTCTAGGCCCAAGGCCTCAGCTGCAGGTCTTCCCATTTCCAACTGAGAGTAAGGGGGAAAGGCTCTAGTCCAGGGCAAGCAGCTTATCTGATATGAGTTGTCCCATAATTTGCATACGTCACTTATGATCACTTCCCTTTGGCCTGAATTTAGGCACATGGCCATTCCTAGTTTAAAGGGAGGCTAGGAGATGTAGTCTCTGCCATGAGCCCAGCTAACAGAGGAGTCCTAGCACCAAAGGAAGGAGAGAATGGATACTAGGGGTTTAGCAGTCTCCACTCAATCAGGGGACAGCTGATGTGTGCATGTTTGCTAGTTTTTCCACAGTTAACTCCATCCTTGTTTCAATGAAGCACAGAGAGGAATGTCCTATTGAATAAGTAACTTCTTCCTGTGTACTTCTTACAGAGGAGAAAGGCAGTAGGCATTAGATAGAGTTAAGAGTACGGGAACTATCTGGGTTCATAATCTAAGCTTTGATATTTACTGGCTCTGTGACTGTGAGTAAATGACTTAATTTTTTCTATGCTTCAGTTTCCTTCTTAGGATGATAGGGATGAAAGCAGTTGGAACAGTGTCTACATTATAGCAATAACTCAATTAATCTTTATATATAATATATACCTGCAGCCATTGAAGGTATTAGCTTTTTAGCTAATATTTTTAATTATTAAAATAACGTGAAATTGTTGTTTGTACTGTTCTAACATGGGTAGTATTTTTAAAGAGCAACCATGGCCCTATTTAATTGAGTTCCGTTCTCTTCTTCTGTAAGTCTCCCAACTTCTTCTTACTCCTCTGAATTTCCCTCCATTCCCAACACCTAGCTGCTTCCTGCCTTGGCTCATTCTATTTTGTGCTTTCAATCCCTTCCAGACAATTCCTACTCAGAGTTTTCTCAAACCCTCATCTCAAATCCCCACCCAAGCAACTCTTGTCCACTCCCACTGCTCCCACACTGTAAGTTCCCCTACATTTACAGATGCCCATTTTAGCATCTTCTCTTGTACTGGCTGACATGGCGCTCTGTCTCTCTGGGAGACACTATTAATTGCCTCCCAAATATCCATCGTCGTTTTTTCCTTGCTTTTAGAAACCCAATTTATTCAAGGCAGTGATACGTCCAGCCCCAGGTAAAACAAAACAAACTTTCCCAGCCTACCTTGCTTGCAGCTAGGGATAGCCATGCGACAGTTCTGGCGAAGGAGATGTACTGGAGTCTGTTTAGGGATTTGGGAGGGCTTTTCCTTTTACTAATGAAAAAGGAAGACATCGTTAAAGAAAAAATTATTCTGACACTTGTTAAAGTGGTAAGGAAGACTTTATTCAGGAGTACTGGTGTCAATAGGTGTCAAGACTTATCACAATGGGGGGCTACATCAAGCTCCCCTCTGAATTGAGCAAAAATCGCTGGGGATACGCAGCCTTCGAGGAGAGTGAGGGCTCAGTGGGTGGGAAACCAGTCAAGGGAGACGTCACGGAGAGGGGGATTCCTGCTAAGGCAGGCCAGGGTGATCAGATGCCAAGCGTGGGTGATGAGGACTTTGATGACACTCAGATAACAGGGGTAGAGGGATTCTCACTAAACCGACTGAGCAGGATTCTAGCTACAACTGGACCAGGCAGACAGAAGACAGGATGAGGCAGAGCTGACAAGAGGGCTCAATTCTTTGTCAACATGGCTGTTTTGCCCCTTCTTCTTCTATGTCCCCCACCCCATGCTTTCTTATAATTAGTGTGGATGATGTCTGAATTTGCAGCAGTGATCTTGTGTCCACAAGGCAACACACAGGAGGAAGAAAGCAAATCCACTAAGGGTGGTGCAACAGAAATAAAGAGCTGGAGTTCCTATTAGCATCCTGAGTCAGCTGAACCAGCGCAAGCAGCCACCTAACTTCATTCCTCTCATCTTTGCCTTCTCCAGCTACATACTGATAAATCCACCCTTTCCACTTATTTCCTGTGTCCTTCCCAGCTCAGGTGAAAGCTCTGTCCTGTTCAGTTCCAGAGTTACGTACTTTAAATTTACTGCTGCTTCACATCGCACTCCCTGACTCTAGCATTGACTCACTCTACCAAGTAACCTGACCTGGCATGGGGTTGCCCCGCATCCTACACGAGGCTCTAGAATTGCATCCTCAATGTACCTGCTTCATCTCTCATCTGAGAAGTGGGATCCCAGGGACAGTGATGGTGGGCTTCTCAATTGCTCTGATACAGGTCACGTCCACCTCTTACCTGTTGTTTTACATGAATAAGCTTCTGAGTCTTTGTTTTAAGCCCAAGTCTTCCAAGTGAGTGTCAGCTTATGGAACTGGGCTTCTTTCTGCTCCCCATCCTCACTCCTGGTTAGAAGCCTGCTGGGCATTTGCTGCCTCTGACCCTGGTCTAGAGGCTGGCACTCCGCTCTCCTTGAGAAGACCTGATAGACAACAACATCAGCCTCCTGAGCATCCATTGCCCTCTCGTTTCCCCATGGAGCTCCCTTGCCTGTCTGTGCTGACCCCCTGCCTTCTCACCCTGAGCTTGAAGCATGAATTAACCATTCATAAGCCGTGACTGGAGATGTCCATAAGATTTGGGCTTTGTGCTTTTCTTGATCCAGACTGTGCTCAGATATTAGCTCTTACAAGCTAATCAGTAACCCCAGCAGCAGGTTTGACCTCGTAAGTAAGTCTCGTGCCACGCCAGTCTCATTACGAGAAAACTGTCACATCTCAGCCACAAATCCTTTGGTATCTTGATAATAATTCTAGTTACTAGGGATTTGTGATGTATCCTTTCAATAACACCATTGAAGTCCGGAGGGTTAGTGAATTCTCCTTTTTAAATTTTTAAAAATGAACTCTGAGAGGGTATTTATGAACACATAATAGGCTCATAGTAATTGTTGAATGAACAGATAATGAGTCACTGAGGCCAGGGAAACCTGTAGGTCAGAATAACAACAGTGCTTTCTTTTCATATTTCTGTCTTCTGGACAGCTTCAGGGAGTTTGGCCTGGTTGTAATTGATAAGGAGAACAGGAGTTTTTAATTCTTTCCAGTGCTGTCTTGTTTGATTAGCACCGTGATTTATGGCCAGTAGTTACGTGAAAAAAAAATGTTATCTTGGCATTTAAGCTAGTAATTCCAAATGTGACACAAATGACCTGGACACTACTTGTAATAGAAAACACAAACGGGGCTTAATGCAAAATACAAACTTCAAGGCCTTTTGTGGCCACTTCTGCTACTCAGCATCCACTCATGCCTGACGGGCACCATTTCCTGGTTTTAATCCACACGTCTGGTTCACCAGCTGTTTCTTGGCTCATTACATTTGATGAGGTTCCCAAGGCTGTGAAACTAAGCCTCCTTGGCATTTTTTTTTTAACTAGGAAGAGGAAAGAAACATTTTCATCTTCTCATTGCAGTTTTTAATGGAACGTCAACATTTTTTTTCCTTGTTATATGTGAAGTGAAGTGATGACTAGTCAGTGATAAAATACTGGAGCATAAAGAAAAAGCATGAGAAAAAAATAGTAGAAAGGAATGTCAAATAGCCATCTAGAGAGTAACACACACACACACACACACACACGAGGGGCTCACTTAGTACCAGTTAATGAGAAAGGATATCTCAGAGGATGTCCCTCCATGGGCTTGAGTCAACAATTGTTTATTTGGTTCATTGTCACTTCTTTGGAGAGAGAAATGTCTGAAAATTTGGCTCCTTTATATTACAGAGGAGTTTCTGAGCCAAACAAGGATCTTAGAGTCCAAAGATTCCTCTGACAAAATCTACCAAGGCATTAAACTGAAGCCTCCAAAATGAAGGAACAGGTCTGAAGAAGTCTACTTTACAGGGTGGGTCGGTGAAAAGCCAGGACACTATAATTCACCTATTTTTTTTTTTTTCTGTAGATTCTGGCTCTACAGAATAAGAGAAATAATTGAGTATTTCGATTAATGGAAAAACAAGGTCACTAAGGACATAAGCAACAGAATATTTTAGTGTAAAAAATTGTATTCATCTACAAAGAATAAAACAAGTGAAATAATAAATACATGTATTCCAAAGAAGAATGCATCAAGGGCCATCATAAACATTTACATTACAGCCAATATTATGCTTATTTGTTGCCCTGTGTTTTGATTTCTGACTTTCACCTCCCCTCAACATCAGCCATTCACTTCCACGGAACCCTCTGAATTACTGATCACCCAGAACAGGTCTAAAATGATATATAACATTCCACTCTTGGCCCATTGCTTCCTCCATCTAGCACTTACTCCTTCCACATCCCCTCTTTGGCTTTGTCCAAACCTCCAGTCACATTTCTCCAAGTCTATCAGAGCACCACAAGTTCTGAACCAAGATAAAGGTGACCTTCATCTACCTTCCTGAAAGCTAGTTCTTGGCCACTGAATGCTGTTAAACAGAGTTGCAAAATTGCACCAATTGGTGCCATTGCAAAGTCATAATCTCTAATCTCAGATGGCCCTCCACACTGTCCAGAAATTCTTGATGCCTAAATGCTTAGGCATCATTAGCTTCAACAAATTTGGCCCAAACTTCACAACTGTCCTCAGTTCTACTTTACCAGTTCACTGTCCTTACTCTCTGCAAATAATTCTCCTCCTGCTACATGGATAAAATAGGGTCACTAAGAGTGAACTCTTTAAACTCCTACTACATCACTAAAAAAATGCTCATCTGTATTCAACATCAAGAGCTCCTGAGAAAGAGGCACCCCTCCTCCCGCTCAAGAACAATCCCTTTTCTGTTGCCTGGATCCCATTCCCATTCTCAGGAACATCTTCATCCACCCCATAGGCCAATTCTTTCTGTCCTAGATATGTCCTATTATTTCTATTGCAGATAGATGTCTTAAATTTTTCCTTCTTGCTCCTCTGCAACTCTGCCTTTCGTCAGATCATCTTTACTTCGCCTCCATAGGAGGTCCTTGCTGGTCTTCATGCCTCCTCCATTCTTTGCTTATTCTAATCCATTCTCCTCATCTCTTACAAGTAATCTTGCACAACAATCTTTCTAAAACATAAGCCTAAGCAGTCCTGCCCCATGTTTAAGATCCTTTAGAGGCTCCTTATCACCACTAGGAAAAAAGTCCAAACTCCCTGGCATGGCAGGTCATGCCCTTCATATCCTGGTCTTCCCCCACCTCTCCAGCTCCATCTCTCCACCTTCCCAGTTTGCCACCTGATGCTTTTGCAGTCAGGACTCTCTTACTATCCCCTAAATACTGCTAGCTTACAGGTCTCCTCTTGTGCAGGTAGGTATCTCTGCCTGGAATGTCTTTTCACTGTCTTGTCATTCCTGATTGTTCTTCAAGTCTTTGATAAAGGGCTACTACCTCATTGATGCCGTCTCTACCCCACTCTAGGCTAAATGCCTTGGCATTACCATAGCATCCTCCTCATGATTCTTTTTTAGTCCTTATCATGCCTTTATCATTTATTCATATATTTAGCTATTTACTTCTTTATACAAATTAACTGTAGAAAAATTGAAACTACACTTAGGCAAAGAGAGGGAAAAAAGAAACACAACCTATATAATTTCTCTACCCAGATTTAATCAATATGAAATTCTTGGCACATTTTCTAGTATACATTTCTAAGTATGTATATATAAATATATGATTCTTTGATAGTAGGCTTATAAATATTGTTTTATGTCATAAATTTTTCAGTTAGCAGCACTGTAAATATCTCTCCATGACAATAAACAGACTTACACATCATAATTTTTAATAGCTGCTGAGCATTACATTGTATGGATATTTTATTAAAGCTATTCTCTATTGTTAGCCATTTAGATTATTTCAAATTGTTATTATTATAATTAATGTTTCAATGATTGTAGACATTTCTGATAAGGATATATTCATAGAATAAATTTGTAGAAGTAGAATTTCTGGGTGAAGGAGAATTTTACAGAGTGTTGGTAGATATTTTTCCCCATAGGAAAATCATCCTGTATTTAAGTGTTGGTCTATTTCTCTTCCTTTCCATTAGTCTAGCCTCCTCCAAGTTGGAAACATCGTGTTGTCAGTTGCTATGTCCCTAGGACCACACTTTAAGTATCTGTGCCTCACATCAGAGTCAAACATGTCAGAGATTCATGGCATCTGGCTGACTGCCCCTATCTAAGAACAGGGAAACATAAAACAGGACATCAGGATCATCAGCCCCATACAAACTTAGTTTTACTGTCTTCAAGAAAATAAATCAACCTAACAACATGATAAGCAGAGTGTTTGGACCTATGTGTTGAATGGGTATGTATCATACGAAGTCAGCATTTATGGGCTGTGTCACTCCTGTGATGATTCATCAATTGTTCATTACCTAGAAGCATTTCTTGTAACTGTAATACATATATCTCCACTAGATAATAAACATAACTTTATTTTTCTCAATTAAGAGAAAATTACTGGAAAATGGCAATGATTATACTTCTTTGGATACCTACAAGTTTGTGCTCTTAGTAAGCCCTCAGCAAATGGTTTTTAATCACCCCGATGAATCTAGTCTTGATCATAAAACTACGAGGAGAAGGGACAGGGCCTTGTTCTGCTAATGTTTTCAGCCTCTGATACAGGACTCCACAAGAGCCTTAACCGCCTTCCATGGTGAGCCCTGGCACACTTGTAAAACACAGCTGGAGGTGATTGTGCTCAGCATCACTCACAGGTGGCAGAGAGTGGACAGTTTTGGCTGAGGCCGCTGGTGGGTGTTGTTAGGAGTCCCACGTAAGGTCGAAGGCCATTTCAGCACCTGAAGTAACCTTTGCTGTTGCCACCCAGACCCCACCCTTCAACCTTTCAGTTCCTTTCAGCACTGTGTTCGTGTAACTTGAACAAATTTTCTGAACGACACACAGCTTCCCATCAACTTTAAAGAATGTCAGAATTTTCTTTAAAAGCCAGTAACAGGAATATGGGAGAAAAAGAAATTAGCGTCTGGGAGACATTACCCACTCACCAGCGTGGCTCAAGTACTTTCAACTTGAATTCTGCTGCAATCAAGCACTCAAAGCTCAAGGTTCAAGATGAACCCGAGGCTCTTAGCCTAGAAAGTCTGAAATCACAGCTGAGCACGGTGAGATGGAGGGGAAGGAATGAAACCGGTTTGCGCTTAACTAAATGACGTAAAATTGCTACTAAGAATCTTGAAGCTAAGGGGATAACTAACCAGTTCATCTCTGTAAAATGTTTTGATTCTTCCAGAGAGCAGCATTAAAAGGAGCTCCTGCCCACGTTCCGCCTTGTTCCATCAAGAGTAAGGCATGCCGGGCCGGGCCCTGCGCACCACGCGGCGGTCGGGAAGCGGGGCCCCGTCCCCACTGCGGCGTCCCCGCCTCCCGGCCTGCGGGTTTCACCAAGCAGCGCCACGAGCGCAATGGCGGATGGCTGTAGGTTGCTAACTTTTAATAGTACAAGTAAAAATATTGGGGGAAAAACCCTCTCCTCTACCATCACTAATAGTAAGAACAGAGAACACTAGAACATCCTAGAAAGACTAACGAGAAGTTCTTCTCAACTTCGGACACTTAGGAATTTCAGACACCGTACATATCCACACCGTATTGTTCTTACCTTTCTCACTTCACGAAAACTGTGTGAAAACTCCATAATGGCGCAACGCCGGCATTTCGGAAACACTCCTTCAGTCCGCGATCCCCGGTTTCCCGCTTTCCCAAGCGCTCGGCTCCGAGCACCGCCTCGTTCCCATCGCTCTGGGACGCCCCTCCCCCGCTGCTTCCCTGGGCTCAGCCGCCCCCTCGCTCTCCTCTCCTTCCTCCCGCCGTCTTTTTCTTTGGCCCCACCAAGCTCCGATTCCATTGCCGCCAACACCCCTTTTTCTTACTTCTTATCTCTATTTCCCTCCAGTCCTCTCTTTGACGCCGTATCCCGGATATCCTGACTATGCCCCTCACGTCCCAGCACCGGCTCTTGGGAGGGGTTCACCTCGTCCCCGCCTGAGGCTGCTCCTGCTTCTCCTTGCCCGGCATTTCCAGAAAATGCTTTGACTTGGCAGTTCCTTGCCCATCTTTTCTTTCCATTTCCATTACAACTTGGGTTTGGTTTTTTTTTTTTTTTTTGTAAATTATAACACTAATGTAACTATTTGGCCCCAAATTTGAAAAATTCAAAATAAAGAAATTATCACCCATATTTTTACTGCTTAAAACAACTATTATATTGTGTTTTTTTAAAGTGTGTTTTTTATGCAATTTTAAAAACATAGCTGTAATCACAGTGTACATATACTTTAAATTTTGCTTTTTCCCATTTCATATATTAGCTTTTTCCCCGTTACACCAGTCTTCAAAATATTCTTAAATATCATGTTAACTCCATTCCATTAATTGAATGTATCATAGTCTATGTAAACCATCTCCATATGACTAACATTTCTCTTGTTAGGCAGGGACCAAATCTGCAGGTGGCAGATACAGGCCGGGAGGGCGGTTCCCAGGGGCGGGGAAAGGGTGGGAACCAATCAAGGGAAGGGACTGCAGGAAATCGCAGAACACCTGACAATCGGCATGTCAATCATCTGCTAACACCCCATCCCCCTGCTAAACCTTCCCCCAGGCCCGGCCAATAAAAGGAAACCACCTGGGCATCCTTAAGGTATTTCTCCACTCTTGGAGACTGACCCGTTTCTGGAACGTATTCTCACTTTGTGTAGTTCCCTTCTTTTCTGCAATAAAAGCTGTTTGTGTGGAACTGCTTCCTGTCTGTGATCACTCCATTGCACTGGCCTGCTCCTACTTGTGATTCTTCCAAGCAAGGAGCCAAAGAACCAGGACAACAGTCGCCTAGAGGCTGGACCTGACAGTGCGACTTGAGATTTTTACCTTTTGTTTCTCCATGTACTCACGTCCCATTTTGAAGTATTTTCTTAGCATAGGTTTTTGGTAATGGAGTTATATAGCTCAAAGGACATAACCATTTTTTAGACTCTCGAACCATATTGCCAAACTGTGTTCTGACAAGGGTATCCTAGTTTAGTGCCACCGGTTATATCAATGAGCACAACTTTTCACCACAGTCTTCCTATAATTGGGTGCTGTTCTTTTATACATTTAATTTAATAAGGAACAAATGTTACTTCACTGTTCTATTTTTTTGTTTGTTTTATTTTTTGAGACAGTCTCACTTTGTTGCCCCAGCTAGAGCGCAGTGGCTTCATCATAGCTCACTACAACCTCAAACTCTTGAGCTCAAGGGATCCTCCTGCCTCAGCCTCCCGAAAAGCTGGGACCACAGGTGTGCACCACCACATCTAATTTTTCTATTTTTTGTAGAGAGGGCGTCTCACTGTTGCTCAGGCTGGTCTGACACTCTTTACCCCAAGCAATCCTCCTGCCTCAGCCTCCTAGAGTGCTAGGATTACAGGTGTGAGCCACTGCACCCACCCAGTGTTCTATTTTCCTGATTAGTAGAATGGTTATTTTACCAATCTTAGTTCATCTTTTGTAAATTATTTGTCCATTAACATACTTTCTCCATTCCTTTCCAATACTATGCATTTTAATAGTGTCTTAATTTTTGCTCAGTTTGGATGAGTTCTTAATAAAGATATTAATCTTTTCATAATTGTTGCAAATGTTTTTTTCAGTCTTATTTGCTTTTAGCTTTTCTTTGACTTGTACAGAAGTTTTGAAATTTAATACAGTTAATTCTGCCTCCTTTTCATAAATTCTCAAGTTTAGAAAGTTGCCTAACCAAAAGGAATAAAAAGGAAAGACAGAAAAAGATTGTTGTCCTGTTGTCTGGGGTTAGTAAACGTCCGGTTATACCTGTTCTTGTCTTCGTGCCCAGCCATCATATCAGCTCAATGAATGGGCTCAATGGTCACAGCTAGCTCCCCTCACTTCCTCATTAGTGAGGAAGGACTAAGAGGAGGTGATATGACATAGGATTGATGCATGGGTGGAAAGTCTCACCCTGAAGAGGAGGTCACATCTTCCTCTGGGTTTGGAACAAGGGTTTGGGTAAATTGGGTGGTGAGGCAGGAGGATGAGGTAGTGCCATCTACAGAAAGTGAGGGGAGGAAGAATGGGTGTGCCCGGACACCCTCACCAAATTTCTTTATTATAGACCTGAGCCCTCTTAACACTCACCATGCATTTACCCTTTTTTTTTTTTTTTCCTCTTGAGGAAATAACCCGGGACTCTTAACTGCTGTTCAGGAGCAAGTCATATCAAAAACTTTGTGTGCTTTTATCACAATGAGAAAATTCACGTTATTGACACAAAAGGAACTTTTAAACTGTTAATAACTGTAGTGTTCCCTTTCGATCTCTGAAACCATCCTCACAGGCCTAACAAGAATTACAAGCCAGGCCCTAAGTGACACTATAGGTAGGCATTAACCAGGGTGCACTGTGCACTTTGACTCACTTCTTTGCACTTAACTGAGAATCACAGAGTGTGCTGACCACTTGCTTCTCTATTGTTCCTATGGATAGGATCTCTGATGCTAGAATCAGAAGACTTTTTTTTTTTAGCATTGTTTAAGTTATTTTTCATATCCTGAATTCCAGCAGGACAGCTGATGCCAGGCAGTCTGAAGACCCCCACCAGGGAACTGACTCAGCACAAGAATGCAGTTTCTTCATTTCCCTGTCTGATTACTTCACCCCTCATTTCTTGTCCAATCAGCAATCCCTCACTTGAGCCTGCCATACTTCCCACCATCCATCCAGATCCCTTAGAAAACCCTGTCCCCAAACCTCTCAAGGAGGTGGATTTGAGGTTTCCTCATGTCTCCTCAATCAGCAGCCCTACGATGAAACTCTTTCTCTGCTGCAACCCTTGGCGTCTCAGTGTAGCCACACATCAGGCAACGAACCTATCACCGTTACACCTCTCTGTCTAAAAATTGTTCCTATTTGCTGCTTACTGCTGCTACTAAAGAACAGAGGAGACTTAAACCCATCGCAAAGGGCTTAATAGGGTCAGGCGAGGTGGCTCACACCTGTAATCCTAGCACTCTGGTAGGCCAAGGCAGGAGGATTGCTTGAGGTCAGGAGTTCAAGACCATCCTGAGCAAGAGCAAGACCTCATCTCTACAAAAAATAGAAAACTTAGCTGGAGCGTGGCACGTCTGTAGTCCCAGCTACCTGGGAGGCTGAGGCAGGAGGATCCCTTGAGCCCAGGAGTTTGAGGTTGCAGTGAGCTATGATGACAGCAGTGCACTCTACCTGGGGGCGACAGAGTTAGACTGTCTCAAAAATAAAAAAAATAAAAAAGGGGGGCTTAATAGGATAAAAATTGGCTGGTCTATCTGCCAATCACTTCTGCTCCAGGAGGAGTTTCATATGGGTCCAGAAAGTCCTCTGTCTTTACCTCCTCCTACCTGCTACACATACTGCTTTCAGGAGACACCTGGTTGCAAACTCTGCCCATACTTCTCAAGGAGGTCCAGATCCAGATTTCCTCTGTGATATAAAGGAGGCAAAAAATAAGAGAAGGAAACCAGTGTGGTGGTATCTGAATGTTGTATAATTTTTCTCACTCTCTTAAAATGTATCACCATCACCCTTACATGTATTTCTTTAAAGCCATTGCAAAAAAACAGGAGCAAACATCCCAGGCCCCAAGCCATTTTCACTCCCAAGAGGCAATTATTTTCAATTTTTAAAGTTATTTCTTAATATTTACCCTTATATATCAAAGTAAAAAATTTCTTATATTGCTACTTTTGATTGTCATTAAGTTTTAGGCATTATCTATTGACATCCCTTTATGGAAGACAAGAATTTATTTTATTCTCCACTCACACAAATTCCTGCCTTACCCTCTCATCCTTCTAATACAATTACATTATAATTTGGGGCTACATCAATATATAAACTTTACATTTCCATAACTATGTTAATATTGTACGTAGCTGACCCACCTAGTACATTATAGCTATGTTTACTTTCTTATGTAAAAATTTTTTGTTCTCTGGAGTTATTTCCTCTTTTCCCCACTTGCACAGCTTTCCAGGTATCTAGTTAATCCATCGCTCAACTGTCTTATGAAGTGTAAGTTTCCCTTCAGTAAGTTCAGACACATCAGGCACTTCATCAACTTCATCATCTTGGAGCCGGTTCACTGAGTGAGCAGACTGGGCCATCTACTGTGGCTGTTCAGACCATCGTCCTCACTTCTAGGCTTCTGGCTCCTTCACTGGTTGTGAGTGACAGAGGTAAAACTCTAGCTAAGTAAGGCAATATACGCATGTATTCAGAATACTTGGGACTTCTAGTATTATATACTAACAGAGGATCTAAAACGTCTTCCTAGTAAGCTCCTCTCTGGGATGTAATAGTTTTAGTAGGTGCCATCCTAAGTTTTAATGCTTGTTAGTTTTCTTGTCGAGATTCGTCTTTTTATTTCCTTTATCAAGATATCAATGTCCTTAGCCTGAGATTCTGTAAAATACTTAATCGACATATTAACATTTTCTCCCACTTTAAGGCAGCAATATTTTCTTACCACATATTAATATTAAATTAGCAAAAAACAAAAAAACAAAATAGCACATCGATATGTAATCTTGAAAAAATTACCATGAAAATATGTTGCTGGTGGCACTAAAGCTGACATAACACTTTTGGGAAATAATTTGCCAATATTCTTATAGAGACCAGGATATACCACCCCAACATATGCCCCTCTGGTATAAGGATTTTTTTGAGTAAGAGCAGGCACAGGAGAAGCTCAGAAAACAGGGTAGAAGTTACCCTTTTGTAAGAGAAATTTACATCTATAAAGGAAATCTCCATTTGTAAGGGTAGCTTCCTCTCTGTGCTAGGAAGAAAAAATGATTAAATCACTGGAGACTCTTCTCAATGGAGAAAGCACTGACTTCAGTCTGCATAACAACCCATACTCTTGTTTACCTCCCCACAACTGGCCTTCTCCCACCTCTTCTTTCTTTGCTTTTAGCTGAAGATGGAATTTACGCCTGAATTCTAAGCCACGTTTGAGATTAACTCATTTTCCCCTGGGTATCTCCCAGGTATACATGAGGTGTACATGTTAATAAAACTTGTTTTTTTCTTGTTAATCTGTCGTTTTGTTACAGGGGTCCCAGCTAAGAACTATAAAGGGTAGGGGGAAAATTATTTCTTTCCCCTCCTACACAAAAGAACTACAAAAACCATCAGTCCATTGCTCTGGCAATTTCAATCTGGGAATCCATTTTAAGGAAATAATGTAAAACATGGAAAAAGCTGTACATAAGAAGGTCACAGTGGTGTTATTTGTAGTACTGAAAAACTGGAAATAATAATGCCCATTAATAGGGAAATAGCTAAATAAAATGTGGAATATATTCTTTGCTTTTTACATACATGTAATAATATGAAAATAAGAGTTGTCTGAATACATTGTGATTATAACACGTAAAACATACATGTTGAGAATTGAAACCATCAACCCATACGGCCTATGTCTACATGAACATAACTTTACTATTCCAATATCCATTAGCATACCTTTAATCTTCCAGGAGTCTCTTGCCCAAATAACTTTATGCTTCTTAACACGAAGTTGTCAACAGACCCATCAACTTTTAAACAAAAAGCATCAATTGCCAATTGATAGTTTGTGTTACAACTCTTTGAACCCCTAGACTCAAAATCCTTACTTTGCTGTTTCTACCAGTCCTAAGCAATCACACTATGATCTTTACTCAATCCTACTTAAGGAAAGATTTCCTTTAAACAAAACTCAGAAATTTAAACAAAATCTGACCATCCCCTTCCGCTTCTAAGATACTACCAACAGATGGGTCTCTCTTATGACAGTGAGTAATTAACTCAGCTCTGTATTGTCAACAGATTGTGTTGGTGGTATTTGAGGAACCAGCAGTCAACAATGTAGAAAAACTATGTAATATATACATGTAGAAAAAGACAAAGGGATATGTAAAAAATAATAACAGTTATGTTAAGGGACTGATATTTTGTCAATTTTTCAAAACTTTTTTATGGTATTCTTATACGATGAGGGCAAGCCTTACTTCGATAACCAAGAATACATTTTGGTACAAGCCACCTTTTAATGTGTAAAGATTAGATAACGGCAAAACTATGCAACTTGTTATTCTCTGTTGTGTTTTGTAGAACAATCAATAACAATCAAGGAAGAAGCCTACTTAGATAGGAAACTGAGCTATTCGTATTGTAATTATGCTTGTAGAATGGAAATACAGTTGTAATGAAAGTGATCCAAAAATGCTCTAAAGTCACTTAGTTAATGCTGAGAAACAATCAGGAGGACATTGACAATGGCCTTTAAATGGGTTTTGCTATTTAATGGGACAGAAGCTTTAGACAATAGATTCCTTACATAAATGTCCTAAAACTAACACAGCATAGACACATTTCACCAAATTAAAAGCCAGTCTTTATTAACAGAAAGCTTGTAGTCAATGGATTTTGCAGTGAAGGAGCTTAAGGATTTTCGCCCCAAAATATGCCCCTTTGATATAAAGAGTATTTTGAATTAAAGGCCCTTAGAGATCAATAGGCATTGGAAGGGGCTTTCCCTCTAACTGTATAAAATCACAGAGATTCATCCAAAAGAACAATTGCCTTTCCTTCCCCTCCTGGTTATCTCAATATATTGCAGGAAAGAAGATCAAGGATGCAACCAGAGCTGGCCAACCCATTTTACAGATAATACCTTTCTTTCAGGTTAATTTCCAAAGAGAATCATTTACAAGTCAATCTATTTCCCCCCATCTGTTCATTCTCCCAAGTATCTATTCATCCTCCCTAGTAACCATTTATTGCCCCTAAACAGAATTACCTATATTCCTCATCTCCCACTTCCCTCTAAAATGAGGGTATAAAAACTCTGGACCCCATTGGGATATTAGGTAATCACTCTGTGATTCTCCCCCTGTGTATGGTAAATAAATCTCTTTCTCTTATTAATCTGCCTTATTGTGAGTTGACCTTCCGGGGTGAAGGGGAAGTATCCCCTCACCCCCACAGCAGTGTTTGTCAAATGTATTTCCTGTCATTTCATGAAAACCAGGGAGAAAAGCTGGCATGTGGATAGATTTTGCCACAGCTGGCAAGGGTAGCATTCAACTACTCCCTTGTACAGTTACCTGTTTTGTGTCAGGTTTTCTAAAGCAATCAAATTTTGATGGCTTGACTTGTTAAATTGGCTCTGGTTAGGCCAATGAATGGTTAGCCAACCAGGTTAATGTTACCTTCTCCATGGGATATTAACCCATACTGTTTGTTACCTTTCAATCTTTGTTCTCTAAGGCATAAATGAGCTATAGTGAGAATGAAGTGTATCAAAATGGGCACAACAAAAAAAAATCAGGATCTATCAACAAAGAAGTCTGAAAATCTCACTATGATAAGACCAAGGGATTTATACAGCTTCTATTCCAGGTAAAGACATGCTGATGACCAGAATAAAGACAGAAATATTAAGATTAATCTGGTAATTTTATTTAATATTTACCATTCAGCAGCAACCAACATGAACATCTGAGCTAACAGAATCTCCTGAAATGATCTGCTATGTAGCTGCTTCAGAAATACACGCACATGATAAATTCAACTGCTCACTGCCAAAAATTTTTTTAAAAAAATGGCTTCAAGAGCAAATAACACTGATTTATACTGTGCCCAAGCACTAGTCAACAAATCTATTAAATTACACAGGAAAAGGAAATCAAAGAAGCTTTGTTATCTTATGCATGTCATCTTATTGAAATGGAAGGTTTTACTTCTTTAAAGCAACAGAAAATGGAGCTTTATATATGTATGTGTGTATATATATGTGAATGTGATTACAAACACAAAGTGTTATCATCAAAAGCAAAAGCTAGTTCAAAAAATTTCTGACTGCAAAACTTGCAAGATACAAAGCTAAAATGCATATGTTCCTTTTCTCAATTATGAACACTTTCACTAAACATAAATATTTAACATATATTAATTTTTCCAACATTCAAAATTGTAAAGTCAATATGGCAGAATTATTGTTAAAAGCACATATGTACAAATATTCTTTTTCCATACATAAAGTATTTGGCATAATTATAACAATCATACTGCATCCACAACTGTTTGCTTTACTTTTTACTTTTTTTTTTTTTTACACATAATGGTCTCTCTTATTAAAATTAACCAGTTATATACAAAAATACTTGAACATTTATTATAGAAAACCTCTATAACCAGCCTCAACAGCGTATACCTGCTGAATGGTTTCATTAAGAGAATATAAAAAAGTGGTCACTGCCTTCCAGGTAAGCTATCAACAAAACAAACACGGTTAAACTAAAATGAGCTTCCCAACAAAAGAGGGAAAATATTTAACAGTATGATTTAAAATACAGCTCGTATCTATTGTCAATTGAGTGTTATAAACAGTCAGTAAAAGAAAAAACAAAGATACAAAATACATTACTACATACAAGGTGCTCTTTTCACACTCCTACAACTGTGGCATTAGCATCCCTACCTAGATCTAAGATGCTAAGTTGCAATACTCAAGCTAGAGCAGTCTACGGCTATCCTCCTTCAACCAAAGGACAACAGGTCAGCTAAGAAGACAAGCTCCACTGGTAAGAATGGAGAGTTGTGAGGAATTTTTTATTTTGTGCAGAATTGAAAGTTAATGCCCTTGCCTTTTGTAAGTCTTTTTGCCATTTAATCATGCTAATATATTTTCACCAAGGTTTTTACTTCATTTACACTATTGATTTAATACTGTCCTGTATCGATTCCTGAATTCTTGCTAATGGGACACAGTAATTTGTGCCTATTTAACACTTGAACATCTGCTCTTCTTCAATGACAAATTTTATATAGCAAACTATCAAGTAAGGAAGCACAAAATTCAAGTAAACATTTCTCCTGGAGTCTCTTGCTTAATCTAGCTGATTGGAACTCTGAAAGCAAATTGCACCTTGAAAAGAAATACAGTAGATACCATGGTGCCAGGGTAGTAAAGGATTTAGCAACCAATTCACAAAGTAGAATTTTAAGAATGTAGACAGCGGTCAAACAGCGAAAGCAACCTTATATAAGTACTTTGCTTCAAGAACAAAACAATTTCAGTCTCAATCCTTTGCAACCCCTTAAGTACATATATTGTCTAACTAGCCTGCTTTAACCTTTAATTCTGATGATCTGCATTGATCATGCCGCTCAGGGCCAGAAACCTCGCCTTATTTACAGAAGTCTAAAGTAAGGACCATTGTGTTAGGATGCGCACTGCCTTAATAAGCTTTCTCGGAGTATCAAGTATTCAGTAAAAAGTATACAACGTTATCACGCATTGCATTGTTTGACAACATCGTATTGGTTTTAAGATTAAACTACGTAAAAAAAGTGAACATAAAAAGGTACAAAAGGAGTCTTTATCCCTATTTACCACTTTCAAGTGAGAAACGCTTGAATGAAATTCAGCCATACTTCATTTAACAGCTGGCGTTCTAGATCAGTAACTTTTTAATATTGTGCAACATTATATTAATAAGCAAGTTTTAATTCCATTCACCGAAAGAAAGATCTGAGTAAGTTATTAAAGTGCCTACACTAAATGTCTTCTCATCATATTTGTAAACGGGCAACGAATTCGTCACAGGTACATAGAAAAGTGACTTATAACTGGGAGACCTTCCTGGGCAGGGGCCTGGGCCGCGGGCCGGGGTCAGTCCTCCGGGTGCCGTTCTCCAGGTGGCCCGATCGCGCCGCCAGAGGCTTGGGGGGCAAGGCGGGCGGCTCGGCGGCCACGGGAATGGAGAGGCTGTGAGGTAGCGGGACCGGGCGCCGCAGAGTCCGCTCGTACACGCTGTAGGGCGGTGGCGTCTTGCTCTCCTTGCGCACCGGCTCCTCCGGCCCCGGCCCGGGCGCCGACTGTTCATTCACCTGGTTTTCAAAGCCTGAGGTTTCCGACGTGCTGCACCGGCTGAGAGAAGAGATGCCACTGCTGTAGCTGCCCGACAAGACGGGGGAGTTGGAGGTGAGTCCTGGCGAGTGGTACTCCACTGGAGAGGGCGTGAAGGACTGCACGGAGCCCTGCGGCCACGGAACATGGAGGGGACAGACGGCAGCGTCAGGGCCGGCGAGATGGGCTGAACTGTGCCCCTCCCCGCAAGTCCACGCACGGTGAAGCCTGGTCCCCAGGACCCCAGAAGGTGGCTGTATTTGGATACAGAGCTGATTAAATTAAAATGAGGCCGTTAGGGTGGGCCCTAGTCCAATCAGACTAGTGTCCTTATAGGAAGAGGGGTTTGGGCACACAGGGGATACCAGGAATGTGGGCACACGGAGAAAAAGACCATGTGAGAAACCAAGCCCAAGGACACCTTGATCTTGAATGGCTAGCTGCCAGAACTG
Source organism: Propithecus coquereli (assembly GCF_000956105.1). Taxonomy (NCBI): domain Eukaryota; kingdom Metazoa; phylum Chordata; class Mammalia; order Primates; family Indriidae; genus Propithecus; species Propithecus coquereli. The sequence goes on along the minus strand of NW_012149729.1, from coordinate 13,375,697 downwards.
GGAGAAAATAAATTCCTGTTGTTAAAGCTACCCGGTCTGTGGGGTTTTGTGAGGGCAGCCTGAGCGGACTAATACACACACCCAGACTCAAATTTGAGTGCAGTCATTGGTAGCACTAAAATACACAACAGACCTGTATCTGCTAGGCCCACCGGTAATTATGTTCAGCTCACTGCCCCCTTTACTCCTTATCATTTTCAGATAGAGGATAAAAGTAATCAACAAGAGAATTTGGAGGCATGCAATTAGTCCTGTAGTTTGAAAGAGAGGGAACTGGTGAGAGGAGCTTTGGGGGTGCTATTTCACTTTCCTAACTCAGCAGGGCATGAGCTGAGAAGGCAGGGCAGGATGCAGGGCAGCTGTGGACATCTGGGTGGGACACTCCCCCGCTGCCGACCCCTGAGCTGAAGCTGCAAGCTGGCAGTGCTTGGGCTCTGGCCTGAGATGTGAGCCTTTTCATCTGCAGTGAAAACCTGATTTAGTTCCTAATTTGTAAGAACAGGGAAATTCCACATAAAACTCCAGATTTCTCACATTTCAGAACTAGAAGTTCTGGCAACAATGGCACACATTCTCTTAATGGAGATAATCTTTTGAAGCCGAGTGGGGACTGTCTCCTTTAGATGGGGCATGAATTCTTCAGCTGACCACAGTTCCTGCCTGTCCACATGTTTCCACCCAACCTCCTTCACTCATTTATGTCAGCTCTCTGACCCATCTGGCATCTGAATTCTTGCTTTCCCAACTGGGATCCTGAAGAAAATGAGTCCTAAAGAGATGCTCTGTGAAACGAGGGTTCCACTAGGAAATGCTACACACTATATAGTGTACATTCAAACCATATTAGCATGTTAAAGTCTTACAATAAAGAAACCTAAATAACTTTGTTCGGCCCAGTGTTTTCCAAATTATTTGACTACAGACCATTTTTTCACTTATCACATAATATCCTAGAAAACTAATATTCTATAGAACACATTTTGAGAAATGCTGGCCTAGGCTAGCTTTGCTGCGGTCTCTCTTTTTAAATAAAATAATGCTGGTAGACACAAATCCTTTCATTTAATAGGAGCCTAAAATTAAGCAAGGCCAATTAACAGACCCCAATTCACTGCTGTCTTTGTTAAAAATTAGAATTGAAATTCAAAATATGGCAGTTCAGTTCAGTCTTCTCTGTAGGGTTAAATCTATCATTTACTTGCTGAAAAAAAAACCCACTAAATTCTGTCAGTTAAGGCAGCACACTGCAAAGCTAGTATAATAACTCGGTAGCAGTGTGCCCCCTAACGTAACCCAGAAGTTATAACACAAATATTTGATCTATTTTCTCTTCTTTCGAACTCCATTTGTAAAGACATGGCTTCAGATTGCATATGGCCAGTTAAAATATATGCAGGTCTGCAGAGAGATGGCGTGCTAACTAGAACTACTTGGTAGCTACTCAAACATTTTCTGCCCCTGGGTTCTTTTTATGGATAAAGAATTAATCTCTAAGACTTATTATTGTCTATTACTACTCTGTAAAATCAAATTGAAAAACACAGATGATAATTCCATAGCAACATGAGGGAGCTCTTTGTAAGTGTAAATGTCAAGGTGTGCAGAAGCCACGCTGTTTTCCTTCCCATCACATCAAGATGACAGCTGATGGCTTCTAGAGCGAATGCTGTCACTGCACTTTCTGATAACAGCTGCATTGCCGATGACAACAAAACTAGCAAATAATTTGCACTTACCAGCAAATTTCTACATCAGAAATTTAGGCAACGCAAATGAAGCTGCATTTCTTTGAGATTCTTCTCCATTATTTTTGCATTTGTTTTCCACTTTCTCAATTTCTATCAGCAAATATCGTTAGCACCGCAGATGCAATGGACCACAACCTGCCCCTATGTGTTTGTAGAGGCTAATTTATCTTTTTCACATTAGCTAGAAACTATCTCTTCAACAAAAAGGACATAGTGTGTGTAAATCCAAAGTCACTGAGGTACTTCGACATTCACTTCAACCTCATAGTTGCCTCTGGGGCAGCAGCTCTGAACACCAACCACTCGTGTGTACTGACAATCCCTGCAGCCAGTCTGATTCAATTTGGATAGAGACTAAATATTATTCTTTATCTTCATGAGGGATTTTGTGTGTTTAGAGGTATTAAATAGACTATGTCTACATACCAATACAAATGTCTGACCTGTAAAGCTTTCTAGTTTGTCCCCCAGAATTTTTTTTATCCATTTTACTGCCTTGTTTTTCATGATCAAGTATGTATTTCTAATGTAAATGAGATCCTTGGCATAAAATATTAAAAGGTAGACAGTTGGGATTAGCTTTGTCATAATGGGTGAGGCTGATGATACAGGCAAAAAGACACAGGAGACTATTTCATAGATCTTGACTATTGATGTTTTTCAATGTAAGTGTGTGTGTGTGTGTGTGTGTGTGTGTGTGTGTGTGTGTGTGTGGTGTCTGATGTGCCTTAAACTAAAAGACTAGGCTGAAATGTCCTAAGAGGTACATTGGGGCCATATATCTTTCCTCATTCAGTATACGTACTGACTCTAGTTCGTAAGTTCTCATTGCTACCATTTGGAGAATGAGGCTAATAATCTGAAAACAAATGCTGCATTCATGGAGGCGGCTCCCCAGGGGGAAAGTCCAGTGTTGCTTTCTTACCCATCTTCCCCCGTCCCTTCTTTATATGTTCTTTGCTTTGTTTGTACAAATGAAAACACCTCTTGATGTACTTGGGATGGGTCTCAGAGAAAAAAAGGAACCTAGGCCAGTCTCTGGCCTCAGTCTATAGAAGGGGCTGTACCTTCATTGGAGATCGCCCAGCAGGTGAGGGGGATACTGATGTCGTGTGTCTTGCTGGTGAAGCTGTAAATGGAGAGAGAGAGAATATTTCAATTAAGAAAAACCAGACAGTTGACTATGTGCAAATGCCCTCTGTGTTACAAACCCAGAAAAAACGATCCAGTGCACAAAGATCTCCTAAGCTGGGGGTGTGGGGGATGGGTAGGGACAGGGGAGAAACTAAAGGAGGCCTGTCGAAAACAGGTTCCTCACAAAGCCTGGCATTACCAAGACATGAGATGATTAGTGAAAGTTATCAGGGCATACACGAGGATTTGACCAAAATGACAGGGCCCTCAACTGGTCCAATGTCCTTTCCATTTCCCCAAAGTCCAAATGCTTCTCCACTGCTTGATCTCTCTATTTCATGAGGTGTGAGGTGCTAGGGAGTAGTCCTTGGGGAACGTTGGCCTGAGCAGCAATGGAAAGACCAAGGCCACCTGGGCAGCTTAGAATAGTCCATGGGAATATATTCACTCAGCCCCCCCTTCCACACTTTCAATACTGTCCAAACAGATAGAAAACCCTTGGCCATGGCCATACGAGAGGTGTGCAGTTTTCCATTTCCCCCCCAATGCCTCTACTCAGGTCTTCCCTTTGTCCTGTGGTGGTGATACTCTATGGATTTCATCACTGTGGCAAAGAAGAGCCATCTCTTTGTTTCTCCCACTAGATTTCCAAGTCCTACATCTGGGACGCAGCATGTGTAACGGCACTGCTCCCTGTGTGCGTCTGTGGATCAAAGCGTACAGCAGAAGCTGGCCATGACAGAGTCAACACGGGGAGGGTAAGACACATTTCCCAATTCCACATAGGCAGGTTTCAGAGAATCCAGGCTATCTTGCTCTGTGATTAGCTGTCACTCTCCCAGCTGTCAGAGTGACGTTTGTAATTCATAAGAAAACTACAGAAAGGCTGAAAGGAAGAAAGACAGACAGTGACAGAGCCCCACAACAATAACCACAGATGGTGACATAAGGACAGACCATGAGAGCAATCAGTGCAGAAGGGATGGCAGCCCTGCCAGTTAACATGAGAAAGGTAAGGTCGCCCATGTACTCTGGGTCCTCAGGGATCAGGAAGAGCGGTCCACTTTCACACCGTGGGGTGTGCAGCCTCCCCCTCGCATGCTGGGGCACGCTGTCAGCACGTGCCACATTCTAACGCCAGCATTAGTTCTCCTATCCTGCCAATTGTGGGTGCTGATTATGGATGAGAATCACGTGTGTAGACAGAAACTGATCCTGATTGGGCACTCTATTTCTGCCATAACTGTGGCAAAAGTCAGAGTTTACTGTTTCTTGAGACTTTCTTCCTCTTGACTCAGGCAGTCACTGACATCAACTACCATGGTGGCCCCAGTGCTTAAGAGCACACTCGCAGAGATTTCTCTGGAAAGGCGTTTTCCCAGAGACCTAAAATAGTTTCATCAGTATCCTTGTCTTAAGGTTTCAACTGGCCTAAGAACCTAACTACCATCAATATTATTCCTTAAAAAATGCTTTCAAGCTTCCAACTTTAGGGACACAACCAGGTTTAAATTGGAGATATATGTGTATAATACATCGTGAATGAAATATAAACAATTTGGCTGATGTGTCTTAGTCTTCCACAGGCACACTGATATACTAATGCAGCTTAAAGTTATTTCTTGTTCTGTTTAAAGATCTCACATGTCTTTCAAAAATTATTGGTGACTTGACTTTTAGCTTTGACAAGTGTAGAACAAATTGGGTAGCACTTAATTTATTTTAAAAAGAGGTGAAGAAGGGTGAAATGTTACAACATAGCAAATGAAACATGAATAATCAATCTGGAAAAATCCATGAAAAAAACAGTGTCATATTTTCTGTTGTACTTTTTCTTTTTTTAAAGAGACAAGGTCTCACTCTGTTTTCCAGGCTAGAGTGTAGTGGTGCAATCATAGCTCACTGCAGCCTTGAACTCTTGGGCTCAAGTGATCCTCCTGGCTTAGCTTCCTAAGTAGCTAGGACTACAGGTGCATGCCACCATGTCTGGATAATTTTTAATTTTTTTTTGTAGAGAGGGGGGTCTTGCTATGTTGTCCAGGCTTGTCTTGAACTCCTGGCATCAAGTGATCCTCCTCGTCCCACCTTTGCTTCCCAAAGTGCTGGGATTACAGGCATGAACCACTGTGCCTGGCTTATTTTCTCTTGTTTTTAGTCTAGTTGTATTTGTAAAGCTTCAAACCTACTCTAGATATATGTAAGTGCTGAAAAGATTCTCTTCATCACTGGAATAAGCAGACAATAAAGTAGGGCAGGCCCCTCTTAAAAACTTAGTGTAGGTCACTAAGCAATGGCTTGTTCAGGATGAAAGGGGTCTGTTATTGCTACAAATTCATAAAGGAAACTTCTTAAGATCGATTTTTAGTGATTCTCAAAATTTAGTGAGCAGAAGGATCACCTGAAATGTTTGGTAAAAATACAGATTCTAGGGCCTTACCCCAGGAATACTAAAATTCTACTTCGGTAGGTCTGAGGTTAAGCCTGAGAATTTGCTTCTTCTACCACACCCTAGGGAAACAGTACCCTGAATCAACCCTTTGAGAAATACTGCCCTTGAATACAGTCCTCTCAAAGCAACAGATAAATGGAGGTAAGGTTAGTCATTCCCCACGAGCCTATCAACGTCACTCTTAGTCAATTCCTATTTAGGGGCAACCTGAAACCTTGGCGTCAGTCCCGAATAAGATTGAAGGAAGTGGCTGAGTTAGCGGAGGTTGACAAGAAGGAGGGGGTTCAAAGCGAAGGACAGAGAAAATGCTGGTGGCCTAGCAAGGTTAGGGTACCTCCCCAAATTCTGAGAATGGTACCTTGGAGGAGAATACCCTATAAAATCTGTCTGAGGGGTTTATTAGAAATGGACCATTGTTTGACTCCAAGTAACAGAAGTTCAGGAAAGAGCAAGGACACTGTAAAGGAATTATAAAGCTAAGGTTTTTACCTCAGAAACCAAATGCCTACCTTTCTCTGAGGAGTTCAGGACAAGTTGGAGTAGTCAATAAAAGTTATTTTATAAAAGTGATTATTCAAATGCTTCAAATACCCACCAGTCTGTGTGGGTCTTGGAGGGACAGGGGGAGAGATAAGTTTCCCACTATCCGACATGTTCTTGGCTTCCTTCCCACTGTCCAGGCTCCAGCTGCTAGGAGTGGGATTCACAGCTGGAAGGGAATAACACAGCTAAACACACACAGTCCAGCTTTGCCCTTAGAATGCTTGAGATCTTAGAAGAAAGTCAGAATTATCCAGAATGAAAAGATCACCTGGATTAAAAAAAAAAAAAACAAACCCAAACAGAAAACCTCTTGAATACTAAACCTTTATTTAATTGGCTACCTTCCAGTGATAGCTGACATTTAATTGGGTGACAGCACATCTCTTTATTTCTCTTGAGCTGTCAAACAGAACTACAAATCTCTATAACGGAGTGTAGAAACTTGTTGAGAATTACAAGTGTGTTTAGATTCTGGATAACAGATAGAAGACATGGTCACTAGACTATTTTAAAACTTGGTTTTCAGTGGAAATTTCTGGACAAGTGGCACCTGAAAAGACAGCAGGCAATGACATACTAATATTTCAATTATTTGGCAGAATTCTTGGGAAAGAACAGTCATGCCACATCATCTCATTGACCAAGTCTTTGAGGAAAGAACTCTTATTTCTGAAATCCATGGATTACACTGAAGTATATCCTAAAAAACTAAGTTGGAATACCAAACGTATCATTCTTATTTTGTAACCTGTCTGCTCTATGCTTCAGTAAGATGCAGAAATAATGCAGCAACCCTGTTAGGAACAAGGGCAGAACACACAGTTTGTAAACAGCCACTGTGTAAATAGGTTTACAAGTCTTGGAGCTCCAGCGGCTTACTTCCTATGCAGACATTGCCATCTGATGGACATGCCAGGGATTTCAACATTTTACCACGACCACCTTCATTTAATGGGATGGTGTCACCACTCTTAAAATCCGGGATGAGAAAAATACGGCATTCCTAAATTCTACTGATAAAGATCAACGTTTGACTTGTAACATTAAAGCTGAATTTGTGTTTTAAAATGATTTTGGCTAAGGCCTCACTCATTTCCATCTCCCAAGGAAGGTTTTAATGTTAATGTATCAGGGTACCCAAATGACAATACAGTCTAGTTCTTAATGAGGGCAATTAAAGTACACTTGCCCAGCATTTGTCATTAGCGACTCTTGATTCATTGGCCTGGGCAACCACTCCTATTTTTGAGGCTCGCCCCTGGGACAGGCAAATGAGTGACTTGCTGCAAGCCCCCACCCCTGTAGTTGAGCAAGTCGCATTTAATCTGCTCTTCATCCTCTGCCGTGCTGCATAGACTGATACTAATTGGCTATTTACTGCTATGCATGGGTTTGGTTCTCCTTTTTGTGTGACCTTGAGGCAGGGCACACTCCATTATGCACTGGATTGCAATTCTTAAATGGTATTTACTTGTACAAGAGCTGTATCTGAGTCACCACACACAACAGATGAGCTGGCTGAATGAGCTTTGTGAGGGAGACAAAGGATGGGACCACAGAATCAATCTGGGAAGATGTTATTTTCATCATGCTGAATAAGGAGCCTAATTGGCAACTTCATTTCAGGAAGAGTGGACATTGCTTTGGTGATTTGCTGAATGACAACAAGAAGTCATTAAACAGAAGAGTTCCTAACTTGCTCAGATTCTGCTGGTAAATCTTATAAGAAAACAATTTTTGAAGAATGGATCATAAATGACTGTCTTTCATTAATCCCCTAGTCCTGATCATCAAAGTTCTGGAGCCCTGCCTTCCACACAGATACATGGAAGACTGAGAAAATGAGGACAAAACAAACCCTTACACATTCCAGGGCGGACAAAGGGGCTGGCTTGATACCCACCTTTCTCAGGTGCAGAAAGATTTGGGTCACTGCGTGGCAAGGCCCCATCTCCAATATGATTAAACAGCATCCTCTGGAAAGGTACAAGAGTCTATTTTTACGATGCAATATACTGACATATGAGACCTTTCAGAATATGAGATGATTATCTTCTCAGTGAAACTTTTTGTTCAAAATAATTTTATATGGTATGATGAGCCTAGGAACAAAGAATTCAGTTATATTTAAGGAAAAAGGGGAGAAGAGCTTTAGGTTTTAAGAAAGAGAACACAATGTTTGAAAAGTTTGTATTAATTTTAAATATCAATGATAAATAAATGTTCATAATAAAATATGGGGTAAAAAGTAAATATTAATAGTAAATAGTAGCTGAACTATGGTGTTCTTTATAAATGCAAATGCCAGACTGGCAATATGAAACACAAGTAACAAAGGAGAAAGGTCAAAAAATCATGACTGCATGGACTTTAACCCCTGCACGTTTAAAATCCTGTATTATCGACTGTTCCCAACACAGTGAAATGATAAATGTTTGAGATGATGGATACGTTAACTATACTGATCTGATCACTGTACAGTATATGTATCAAAATGTCACTATGTACCCCATAAATATGTACAATTATTATATGTCAATTTTAAAAATAAAATATTTTTCAAATCCTATATTAGGCAAAAAACATATGAAATGGTCAATATTCTACAATTTTTAACCTATAAAAATGCCAGTTTTACATGGTACTACTATGTATATTAAAAGAAAAAGTGCCAAGTCCTTAAAAGTAGATGTGCTATAGCAATGTGTATTATTGAAATTTTGGCAACACACACACTGCTTCCGATTTTACCAGAAGCAGAAAACTTGGGAGGCCAACCAGGGAAGGCTTTCAGAGTTCACCATGCTGGCAACATGCTCTCCTGGAGCAGATGGAGAAATGGGGAAATTTCCTCACAAGTTCAAGTGACAAAGGGAAATAACACTGGTTGGCTGGTCCTGCCAAATGCACTTGGATATAATTTCTGCAAGACACCAGAGTTGCACAGAGGAGGTATCCCGGGACTCTCGGGAAGATCACACAGTCAGCAAAGATAAACCATTCAAGCCAATCCCAATTCACTCTCATCCACTTCCAGATGCAGCTACAGACATCTGCCAGGATGGTGCAGAAAAACAGAAATTAGCTGAAGTAGAAATAACTATTTTTCTCCACTCCTAAATTATTCCCAAGTAATCAGTCACACTCGGGGCTACACACGAATCTTCAACTTTGAAACCACCCTTCAAAGCCCTCGCATTGCCCCAGGGCCAAGGTCAGGCCCCGCTTTCACTCCTACTAAGAGGGCTCACTTCAAAACCAAGTTCAGGTGGAGGGTGAGGGCCACGTCCCCTCACTCCCGTGAGTTGACAGGGAAAGCCCGAGGACTCAGCCACCCTTTCCTCAATGAATTCACGAAGAATGGCAAAGGCAGACAACAACTGCTCATGCGCTAGCACGTACCTCAGAGAGGACTCGATGGCGGCTCTCTGCAATAGGTACAGGCAAAAGGAAAGGCTACGGGGCAGCAGCATGCTTCTCCTCAAGGCTCTTTTGCTCATGTAAGAAGTTCCCCTGGATTTCTGCCACACACCCATCCAAACACACACACACAGACGTTTCATTCACCCAACCATCCCTTGACACATTTAAGTGGCAGCAATAAAATATGGAGTCAGATCAAGGAGGAAATTTCCTATTTCCCTTTCAGCTTTGCTGCTCGGGTGACAGACCATGTGTCCCTGTCAGAAATACGGCTCAGATAGAAATTCCTAACAAAGGGCTGAGAAGAGAGGTGCACTCTTCACCTGGCTGGACTTATCTGACACTGCTGGTTGCTTTTGGCAGCTACAGTGTGTTTCTGCAGAGACAGGTGAGCCATTAGACTTTTCCTTGTTTTCTGGTCTCCCCATCCCACAATGAGTACCTGGGAAGGCTCCACCGGTGTTGGGTAGATGGCACTGCATGGTCTCTCTCTTGGGGACAGGCAGGAGTTTTCTCTGGAATGTTTGTGTTTGTCAGACAACAAAGGAGAAGCTGGGAAGAGAAGGAGAGAAGAATCATCAGCGCGGTGGTGGCGTTGGACCTGTCTGGAGGAGCGAACCTGAGTGTGCGGCAGCTGCCGTAGTTTAGGAAACTGAAGCCCCAATTTCTGAGGGCTAGAAGGTTCTCTGGGTACCATTAGTCTCCCCCGCACTCTGGCACTGACCTCTGGCACTCGATGGAGCAGAACTTGTCACATTAGGTGAAGCAGAGTGAGTAGAACTCAAGCTTGAGGTAGATGGGCTTGGCTGCAAATACACAGGGAGCTGTTATCATACCCCAATTAGAGGCTTCACACAACACTGACATATTTGAAAGAAAATCAATATTTTTTTTCCCTTTGGCAAAAAACCAGGAAGGAAAGGAAAAAAAAAGGCTACTTAGAAATATAGAAAAGACTTGCTAACTCAGACAGATGATAAAGAGTCCTGTCTGAATTAATCAAGAATCGGAGATTTTGATTACTGCCAAAGGGATGCATTCCCACTAGTTCCAGCTACGTACTGTGACTTCATACCCATTAGCAGCGCATTCCCTGCTAAAGTAGAAGCAGAATGACTTCCAGCCTCGGGCACATAAATAGGTGAGTGCTTCTAAAAGGCATAGAATGTGCCCTCTCAATATCTTCAAAAAATGTGTTCAAAGCATGAATTTGGAAATACGTGTTATGCCCCCTTTCCAAAGATAGTGGTGAGGAAAATTTCAGCTTAGTCTTACTAAACTATCATAAATGCTGTATTAGCAGCTCTAAATAGCATGTTTTGTTGCAAGAGTGATACTGGCTCTAAAATCCCTAAAAACTACATTTTTTTTCTTCCGTAAAAAAAAAAAAAAACCTTTCATTGCAGAAATTTTCCAACATGTACATAAGGAGAGAGAATGTGATAACAGACCCTTGAACCATTAAAATTAAATTTAAAGAGCCATTTAGAAATGCTAAGAGGCCGCTAGCGGGTGGTGATGTGCTCCGAGAGTCCTGGACTGAAAAAGCAACCGGAGGCAGGTCTCGGAGCTGACCCAGCATGGCCCGAGCTTTTCCATCGCTTGCTCGTGCCTTCTTAGAACGATGGGGCAATTTTGAGAGAAACATCTTCGTAGATTCCAGAGAACAGTAAAGCAGTAAGAGCGCTTAACGGTCTGTCCTTACGTCAAGTCTTTGTCCTTAGGTCTGTCCATTAGCACAGGAGAATGAACAGAAACGCTCACGATTGAGACAGAAAAGGAATAAACACAACCAGACAAAAAGCTCATTAAGTACCTGCATGTTAAAGACTTCATCAGAGCTTTCTGATTGCCCTGTAATATTGCTTACTTCAGCAGAAGCTTGTGAGGACAGTGAAGAGGAAGAGTATCGGTTGACAGCTGGGTAACTTAATGGGCTGTTCGGGGAGTGGGAGAGGGGAGAAAAAAAAAGGTCGTTAACTCAGTCTCCTAATTGCACTTCATCACATGCTGGAATGGTATAACGATAAAGGGGAAAAAAGTACATCCCATTTTGTTGTCTCCTGTTTGCTTCAACATAATCAAATGTTTGAGTTTATTTATTTCTCATGCTGTTGCTGTTTTAGCGGTGGCAGATGTCTGCAGCTGCCTTGCGGGTAAATTATTTCATTAAGAAATAGCGTATTTGACAAATTGTGCCATAAAGAATGAGAGAATCATTCCAGATCATCTTGTGGGAATGCCAAATTGTGAGATAATTTGGAATATGACTTACCTGCGTCTAGGAATTACCCTGGTACCATCTGGGCTCATAGAAGCAGGTGCTGAGTTTCTACATACACGAGGGCTGCCATTAGGAAAATGGACGGGACTGGCTTGTATACACGCAGAGAACTCCTAAAGATGTGGTAAAGAAAACATTTCCATATGGTAAGGATATCGGCAAATTAACTCATGAGATACTTGAGTATACTCAATACACATCCTCATTGTCATAAAATCTTTGTATTATTAAGCCTTCCCTCACTTTATACTTTTGTTTTCATAAAAGGTAAGCGTGGCAAATAGCAGAAAATGCAATTTTAATATTTGAGGGTTCCCTGCTAAAATGGTGCAGTTTGGTAGAAAAACCAAAAGATGTCACTATTGGATACCTCATCGTGCCTCTAAGCAGCAGCAAATGGCAATGGTCAGACTGCCCCGCCATGGACACTTGGTGTACGTACCTGAATCCCTAAGCTCGACTTCATTACAAAGAACTGGTCGACCAGCTTTTTGTGAAGGGGTCTCATATCCTGAGGTACGAACTTCTCGTGCACGGCCAAGCCAAATTCCAGAATCTGTGCCTGGATCACAACATAAGGAGAAAACCCACATCAAGGACCACCTCTCACGAAGCGCCTGCTGTAGACCAAGCTCTGTACTATGTGTTTTGTTTGCATTATTACTAATCCTCCAGATCTGACAGGGTAGGATCAATTGCCATGTTACAGGTGAGGAAACTGAGGATCAGAAAGGTCTTGTGTAAAGATGAATGGGGATTTAAACTTGGATCTGATTTCAAAGACTTAGTTTTCCTGCTACCCCAAGCATCTTTCCCATGTATTTCAGATCTGTCAGTACAGCCCTTCTTAACAGTTATGTCTGTGGGCTCTTCCTGCCCTTCCCAGGACAGGGCAGGGCTTGGGGGCAGGAGCTGCTCGTCTCTGGATGGCGCCCTCTCTCCCACGTCACCCTTCTCTCCTCCATTGGGCTCTTCTGTGCTCATCTATCCCTTCCACAAATTTTCAAAATCTGTCAGGGAGGAAGGAGAAAATGAACAGGAACTCTGTAACAGTTGCTACGCTTCTTGCTTTTGTTTAAAAATATTATTTTTGCTCACGTATTATAATGCTACAACGGAGCAGGTCCTCACAGAAAGTTTTCCTGCTGTGAGGACCCAGAAAGAGATGAACATAAACATTCCGCTTTCCTCTGTTCAACCATCAAATGTGACTTTGATTTGAGTAGTGGCTGTCTTTCACATTGTAGAAATATCCCCATGCTAAAGTGGTCAAAAGCATAAATTCTACAAGCTGAGAAGAAAACAAATCCTACATCACCACAAGGTCTTTTATCTTTGCAGCTTGTGAAGATTCTAGGTTGAAAGCTCAGGTCAAACGGGACTGACCCTGGTGGGCTGGAGCCTCCAGCACCTTCCCTAAGGGACAGGGATGTGGCAACTCCCACTCTGGATGTCCAGCCACTGCCAGAACGTTTGCATAAAGAGAAAAACACCCGAAGTACGCATCAAGGACACTTTTGAAAGTGGAGCGTATGTCTGAGGCACCAAGGGAGAGTCTGGCCTCTGTGATGGGGAGGTGGAAGGAACACAGGACTTCAGCCTAACTGTAGGGGCTGCCAGTCTTTTCCATTTTAAACACTAGCTCTTAGGCGACCTCCCTTCTGTTCAGAGAATGTTACAAGTTGGGTTCTCCAGGAAGTAGACTCTGGCATGGAGATAAAGGTGTTTACTGGGGTTTATCTTGGGCTGGCTGCCTGTCGCCGGGAGGGGCAGAAGCAGGACTCGACAAAAAAAAGCAACTGAGTTGCACAGCAGTCCTGTCAGCCTCCGCCAGACCCCGGGGACCTCTGGAGTGTCACTGTCTGTCAGAATTGTCCTGTGTTGGGCCCACGTGGCCAGGATTTCTATCTTCCCCTCGGTCTTGGATGTGAGCCATTGAGGAGGCAGGGACCTACAGCTGAGGCGGTTCCTGAAGGGCCCCACAGCTGCAGGTGTCTACCGAAGGCCGCACGTCCAGCTGCTGAGGCAACAGGTCCTTCCTGGCGGGAGCATCAGGGCACAGCACCTCCGTGTCCACTGGACAGTTTATTTGCTACTTTACAGAGGTCCAGGGAAGGATGGGGCCCTCTCTAGTCCAATCCCCCACTTGTCAGTCTCACAGAGATGCAGTGACTTGCCCAAGGTCACAGGACAGTCACTTGTATGGCATCTCTGTCCTGTGACAGAGATCTCACGCTTGCTAAGCCATGACTCTTCCCACAAGGTCCCAGGAACAGAATCAGGTGGGACATGGAGGACATAAAGGTTCCCTGATTTTACATTTCCTGAAAGGCTTTTTGGCTCTGAGCTATATTTTAATTCTGGGGAAAGAATTCAGGCAGGATGAATACACCAGATACAGTCCTGGGATGAAGCAAAGAGACGGTGTTCGGGTGAAAATACAAATTTTTAAAAATCAACAAAGGTTAATGTCATTCCATAATCCCAAGTATTGGATTATCTAAACTGCTCATTTCTAGCATCTATGTCACGCCCGGCGTCACACTGGGAACTTGGCTTACTCACTGTTGCCTTGCAGGTCAACTTCAATAATTCCTCTCTCTTTTCCAGAAGCTATACCTGAACCTACTCCAGCCATGGCCTTCACGCATGGCCACCTCTCTGCCCCCACTATTAGGTTTTGTGGACTCAGCCAATAGATTATAAAATACAGACTAAAAGCAGACACAACCTCATCATTTTCTAATCCAAGAGAGCATGTTTTATTTATTAATTTGGTATGATCAAGTGGGAAGAGATGCTTTTGTCACATTTTATCATACATATTCCACTTTTCATGGGAATAAAATGTCTTTATTTCCTATTTAACTCAGCCCTTCAACCATGTCTCCTACCTCAGAGGTTTTCAAATCATGTTCAGGCCAAGAGCTATCAGTATGGACACAGCAGGCAACAGATTACTCACTCCTGTTCTTTGAACTTGACGGTACCAAATAAATAAAAATAAACTATGCTTCTTTGGACTAGAAAGTGATGAGTTGTGTCTCGTTCTGTCCATATCATATAATTTATAGGCTTAGCCTGTAAAACATGACACCATTTTAAAGCAAAGTCTATTGAGTGACTACTTCCTTATTATAACATGTTAGTAACAATATCATTCATCCATGCGCTCACATTTTGAGTTGGCCTGAACTTAACTGCACACAAAATTTTGAGTGAAAAGTCAGTATCAAGCTTACAGTAAATATTATGGAGAAAACATTCAAAGACTATTTAGGAAACTACATACAGTTGTTTGTTACACAGGTTAAGTATCCCTAATCCAAAAATCCAAAATGCTCTAAAATCCAAAACTTTTTGAGCACTGCCATGAGGCCACAAGTGAAAAATTCCACACCTGATCACATGTGATGGGTTGTAGACAAATTACAGTCAAAATTTTATGCACAAAATTATTAAAATTATTGTATAAAATTATCTTCATGCTATGTATATAAAATGTGCATGAAACATAAATGAATTCTGTTATTAGACTTGGATCCTATCCCCAAGATATCTCATTATGTATGTGAAAATATTCCAAAATCCAGAAAAACCTGAAATCCAAAACACTTTTGGTCCCAAAAATTTTGGATAAGGGTTACTCAATCTCAATGGGCTACAATAGTCTAATCATTGCTAAGTTAATTTTTGCATCCAAGTAGGAAGAAAAAGTAGAAATTAACAAGTTGGGATATATTACAGAAATCCATAACCCTAGACCAACAGCTTCAGTGAGACCTCTGATGCAGAAGACCATGCAGATGGGTCTCTGGGTAAGTGAGCACATATCCAGGCATGACAGAGAGAAGGTGATTGGCTTCTGCCTTCCTTACCTGCTCAAGCATCAGCTCTCTTAATCGTGCAATTTTCTCCCCATCTTCAGGGTGACTTAAGATATATTCTTTGACAAAGAATGCCTAATAAGAAAAGGGATAGTCAGTCAACTTCAGGAGAGTTACAAGGGAAGTGAAAGACACACTTGTTGCTTTTAAAGACGTGGCATCTTTAGAGAAATGACACCATTCTAAACCACATTTAGGGACAGATGGAGTGATTCCTAGTGTAGGTGGTTGGTCAGAATGGGAACAGAAGGAAAGGATTGTTAAAGGAAGATCAGCAATTGTACAATAAGTACCCTTGGTAAAATAAACAAAGGACAAACTCAATCTATAAGCTATGTGGCATTGTATCCTAAAATAAATTGCCTGAAGATTCAGTGTGATCTAAATGGTGGCCTCACCTTCCAGGCTATTATGTCTTTCTGTTTAAAACTAAGAGGGCAGATGAAAAGTCCACTTAAAGTATCTTCTAAACAAGATTAGACTTTTCTGTGTCCATGAACCTGTTTGCTTAGGAAAATTATTTGAGATGGACATTTATTAAACAATCCTGATCTCCCTTTTATTCATGCAAAACACACACACACACACACACACACACACACACACATTTTCCCAAATTATCACATGTTGGAAAAATGGAGTAAGTAGGCATCATAAATAATTGTATGTTTGCTCTATTTAACAAAGTACTCTGTGTCAACTGCAGCTCTATGTTTGCATGCCAATATGGGTACATATTTTGAAGATTCATGAAACCCTATGAAATCACAAAACTTTCTAGCAAACAACAATACCTAATCCTCACCTCTTGGTACCTGGAAACTCCACCATTAACTGCGGCATCTATGACTCCATTCAGGCACATGGTCAAGGGATTAATATTCTGCATTTGTCTTGTCTGACACTGACTGATGAGGGTCTTCAGTTGCTGATTCTTATTTTCTAACACTTCAATTGCATTTTCCAGAGGACTCATTTCTACCTGAGAATAAAGTGAGCATAAATATATAGTGAATTTTGTGACATTTAAGAAGACAAAGTAGATTATGCACATTCTCAATTATCTGTGCTCCCTGGGGGCTCCCATCAGCATCTCTACCAGGGGCCATCCAGTAAAATAGATGAGGATGCGGAAGTCGAGTTAGCTGTTCATTAGTAAGGTGTGGAAAGGGCAGGTTAAATACTCATTGGTTGAAAAGTGTTTTGGATAATCAGCAATCATCAATTCAATATTAGCATCACAACAATCAATTTAATCCTTAAAATAATATCCAAGCATCTCATGTCTTTTGAAACTAGTTTTTCTTTTCTTTTGAAGGGCTAAATATTCAGAGACCCTGAATATTATTATAACCTTTCTAGATGCTTATTGGAGACAAAGCACCATGGGAGATACAAAGATGCATTTATAGATCCTCTGATGTCAAGGAGCTTTCAGCCCAGTTGGGAGGATTAGACATATGCCCATATGAACCCCATATGTGTATATAATAGCACCATAAGGTGGCACAGGATGGCATACAGTTGGGAATTATAGAAAACAAGATAATCATATATACTGCAGGATCTATTTGTTGAAGGAGAGCCAAGTAGAATCATAATGACTTAAAAATTCTGAGTTGTATGGGGGACCTAATTGTGAAAATGAGAAAAGTGCTCTTCAAATGTATGGCATCGGGACTGTTACTGTCATTGACATTCTCTTTGAAGAGAAGGTCTGCCAAGCTCTCAGCAATAAAGTAATTCAGGCTTACAACAAGCACATTTAAATATTGGTTCTTTCAGCTAAGGAAACAAATTAGTGTCTTTAAAGGTCACTTAGATGATCTCCGACCAACATTGAAAAATCCTAAAACAATTTGACTATATCAAAATTAAGAATGAACATTCATCAAAGCCATAACAAGAAGGTAAGACAAGCTAGAACATATGAGAAGATATTTGTAACATGTATAACCATCAAACGACTCATGTTCAGGATACATAAAGACTATTAAAAACTAGTAAGAAAAAAGCAGACAACCCAATAAAAAATGGGTAAAAGTTTGAACTGCCATTTTACAAAGGAAGAAATTCAAATGGCCAGTAAACATATTAAAACACATTGAGCCTCATTTGTGATCGAAGATGTGAAAAATAATACCACAATAACATACCACTAAATACCC
>NW_012149729.1:13354973-13356131 GCF_000956105.1 Propithecus coquereli | reverse complement strand
TCATTTTTATAAATTCCAGTTCTATTAATAGAATTTTTTTTCCTAAAAAGTAAAACAAAATATAATAAACACAGGCAAAAGACAAACAACAACTTGGGAAAATATTTCCAACATGTATTTCAGACAAAATGTTAATATTTCTCAAATACTGAAGAAAAGAATAGACAAAGGGGCTGATCGATGCATTCACAAAAGAAATAGGAAGAGTAAATAAGTATGTTAAAATATATCATCTTTGCTAGCACTGAAATGCTGAAACAAAATATTCAACCCTAGTGTAATCATTTTGGTCTATTATTTGGAAAGATTAAAATAATATACAACACGCAGTGTTGGAGAGGGTGCTGGGAAAATCAGGGTTCCTAAGAACAGTTACCCCCTCCAAATAGGGTGAAAGTTGATATATCCCATCACTGATCCATGAATCAAAGGCTAAATTGGGGATATCCCTTGATAGGTTAATTCACTGCTAGGGAAGTAATTCTTAGGAGATAGTCAAAGCATTGTGCAGAGACACGTGTATAAAGAATGCTCATCAAAGAATTACTTTCCTTTAGCCCCTAGAAGGCAATCTTTAAATACTGTTTATCACTGAAAAGAATCAGAAGTCACTGGAGGAATGGTTCTCTTAGGTCTGGGGCAGGAGATATACAAGTGAGCCTGGACCAGGAAGCCAAGGAAGCATCTGGCCTGCGATTCCTTCATTCTCTTCACTGGGAAATGTCCTCGGGGGACAGAAAAGAAGACAGGTGACCAGGCCTTATCTCCTTGTCAATTGAACCTTCAAGTAAACAGACTAATTGTTAGGAGGAAAAGATGTTATTTATTGAATGTCCTTAGCAGAAAATCCCCAAAGGATTTCTTAAAGTAAATAAACCCAGAATCCATGAGGCATGATTAGAGAATCTCCTTGAGAAGCTTTACAGTGAGCTCCCTGGAGTATAAAATGGAATGTTTCATAATTTACATTTTATAATTTAAATGGGTCCCCATATGAGGAACCCTGTGAACCTCACTTAGAGACTCCATCTATTACTCCAAACTGTTATTATTTTATTATTATTTTTTTTGAAACAGAGTTTCACTCTGTTGCCTGGGCTAGAGTGCCGTGGCATCAGCCTAGCTCACAGCAACCTCAAACTCCTGGCTCAAGCGATC
>NW_012149729.1:13339997-13343558 GCF_000956105.1 Propithecus coquereli | reverse complement strand
AGAAAAAAGGGATTTAGGAATCACATAGCTTGATCTTTTTATTTTAAAATGAAAATCTAAGTCTCAAAGAGCCAATGCTACCTGCTCAAAAGCTATATTCTAATGACCTGCAGAGCCGACACCAGAACCCACCTATTAGGACCTGTGATGCTTCCTCCATTGCTAAATCCACTGTGCCACATGTTCCTGTGTCCCTCTGAACTGCTGTGATTGAGGTGGATCTGTACTTTAGAGCCAGCGCTCCCTCTGGCCAGGACACGAGAAACCATGCTGCCTTTCGTAGGAGCTGCTGTTGATGACAGGTTTCTCTTTTGCCAACCAGGTTCCAGTATCTATATCTCATCTTTCTTATTTAAACCATGTGTATTCCTGAGAGGATAATAAGCCTTACGACATTTCTGAAATAGTGCCATGTATTCAAACAACAACAACAAAAAGGAAGAGCTTCTTTGGGTCAGCCAAGATGTACCGAGATGAATACAGCCGAGCCCCTATGACACGAGCTCACCTGTCCTGGGGTGACAGGCAGGTAAGCAGATAAGAGTGCAGAGTGAGGAGAAAGGGAGGCTGAGGGGACTCGGAGGAGGATGCAGGCGTGCACGCCAGCCTGCGGGGAGGACAGAAGTTCTCAGAGGGGGTGACACGTGAGCTGCATTCTGAAGAGTAAGTAGGAGTGTGCCAGGAGGAGAGCGGGGGTGGCGTGCAGGCAGGAGGAAGCAGCCTGCACAGAGACGGAGCGGCTTGTGAAAGGGCACAGTGAGAGAGGAGGAGAGATGTTGAGTGTTGCTGGAGCTGGGAGGGAAGGAGAGTGAGTGGGCTGTGGCGGAGAGGAAGCTTCTGGACGCACAGTTTGGAGCCAGACTCTGAAGGCTACCAGCACAGAAATAAGGAGTCAGATGTATTATTATTATTTTTTAGGGAGAGCTTTGTATCACCGATGACTATTTAAAGGGATGGCCACAGGGAAATGCGGTGCGGTGGAAAAAGCAACGGAGAAGGAATCAGAAAATGTGGGCTCTAGTACTGGGTCTACCGGAAATTAGGATGCGACTTTCAGGAAGCCAGTTGTCTGATTCCAGTGGATCTTTGACTATTTTTTTCACTAGAAGCAATTGCAAGAACTCTATCATAAACAAACTGTAACTTTAACTGATTTTGGGGGGCAAAAAGAAAAATGTAAGTATCCTGAGAAAGGATGACAAAATGATCACAGATCTTTTCAATAATACCACAGTGATGTTTTCAGATGGTCTCCTTCCTTCGATATTTAGCTCTCAAATCCCCTTGCACAAAGAACTGCTTTTTATTCAGCCCCATCATAACTCTGCAAAGCGATTGCAGCTTCCCTTTCTGATCTCTTGGCTGTGAGTGACTCCCCGAGTTACTTCTGGGAGCACAGGAAACTAACACTTAGGCACAGCCGACCACGTGTGTGAACATTAGGCAATCGTTACTAACAGTGTTAGGAGAACGTCTCCTAGCTTACATAGAGAATATCTATGATGAAATGTGCTAAGCCAATTACCCCACAATGATGAGTTCATTTTGCATTCTTTGTTTAGGCATGAAATACTGACTAACTGGGGGATCTATCTGGTCTCACTGTGTCACTTGTTGGCAAAGAAAAGGGCAGATTATAATTTATCTGCTGAACATTCTTGTTCTTTTCCCGCAGTGGGACTGTAAGAAATCTTACCCCTTTCTGGCTGAGAGAGTGCTGAATGAGCAAGGCATGTTGGAACTACTGAGAGCAGAGAACTCAACACATGCAAAAAGTCCAAGATTTGCTTTTACTCTGGGTCCTCTCAGAAGTCCTAATACTGTTCTAACAGAAAAAGCAGCAAAAGATGGCACAGAACTTACACACTGTACCCGCAGTCTACCCAACTGTTCTCTGTCTCAGGAGCCTCCTTCTCCCTGTTCATTGAATATTCTTTACTCACTACACTCTACGATATCTGAGAATAAATATCCTCAGGTTCCCACAATCGGTTCAACATGAATGAGTGAGAGGCCTGAGCCGAGCTCAACGTGAGTTCTCAAAGACGGGTCTCAGGACTGCCGGCATTAGAGCCGCCACACAAAGCTGACTTCAGGAACTCCTCCCAGACCCACTGAATCAGAATTCCTGGGTCGGTGACCAAAAATTTGCTTGGTTAGAAAGCACCCCTTGTCTCTCTGATACATAGCAGAGTTGCAGAGCCACTAGACTGAATTCTATAGTCCCTTCTGGTTCTATCATTTGACACTATTCTGAGTAAATATCTGCCAAGGGTCATGCCCCAAAGAGCTCACAGTCTGTCTGAGGAGACAACATGTAATTAAACAGCATGGTACCTTGAATTCATTCTCTTTATCTTTAGTGCCTTTGTGAAATGGTCTGTCGTAGCGGAATTTCCAGATATGATTCACTTTATAGAAACTTTTGATGTTGTCTGGAACACCCTCTCTCTGCAGGACCTCCTGGCTCTCCGGAATGGGAGTCACAGCATATATCTGCAAATCTAGGATTAAAGAGTCAAGGAGAGAACTCGACTTGGCAAACTCCATGGATGTCTGGCACGATCTAAGCTATGGCAGAGAGAAGAGGATGGGTAACAATCTGGTGTTTCCATTTCAGTTGAAGTCATTTAAAAAATTGCCAAGATGATGCCAAGAACTCAGTTTATAGCAAATCATGTGTCAAACCACAGGCCTTGAACTAGTTCTAGGTAGGTGATTCTGACAAAGTATCAGTTTGAAATTTCCATAACCTGTGAATTTATATACCTCTTTTTTTTGTGTGTGGGGGTGGGTGCTAATGGTTTGAGTCTTAGGTACTGAGAATTAGGATAATCCTAAATCATCTTCATGAGATACTCTCGAGTCTGTGCATCACCCTTTTAAATTTATTGATTGCTTATAATAATATGTAAATCCTAATGCAACCATGACCAAAGACAGAAGCCAGACCACTGACAATGACTTATGTTACCTCTGTGATTCTGTGTCCCCAGCCTTCCCACAGCTGTGGTACCTGTTCTCCTGAATCTTATATCAATAAGCAGAGTGTTTAGTAATAGTTGATATTTAAAAAAATTACATTAGAGGGGTATAATAGTTACTTGTATATCTACCTACTTCTCTTCTCATTCAAAGATGGAAGAAAAAATATTTTTCCTTATGTAATTTCTTGATTCTCTTGCAATTTGGTTTCTGCTTTGAAATAGTATTCATAACTGTCAGTGGAACTTTCAGATGTTCTTTAAGACTGTCAGTTTCCAGAAGAGGCAGGGGGATTCAGAAAGGAATGCTAGGGTGAATTGCCTTTGTCTCTAACGCCTGTGTAATTTCAGTTGAGTTGCTTGTGTTTAGATAATGGGAGAGTGTGAATTATACAGTAATTGCTAAAGGCTGTCCAGCATATCATAGCTAAGAGCCCCTAAAAGATATTGGAGTACCTCTTTCTCTTTTATCCATTGCTCCAGAATAAAAATATTGGAGGCAGGGTTAGGGAAGGGGTAAATAAATGTATGCCAGTAAACAGAATGCTATCATGTTCTTGAACTGAAGTGGTTTCCA
>NW_012149729.1:13334707-13339947 GCF_000956105.1 Propithecus coquereli | reverse complement strand
CTGGCAGACGGAGTGTGGTGTCTCAGAAGTCTCCTGCTTCCTCTGAGCACCCCAACTGTCTTGAAGTTACTTGTAAAGCTTGATGCTGGGAAAGATCGCTGGGTCGTACGTCTGATTTGACAATTCAGTCCTGTGTGTTCGGTCAGTAGCAAAGACTACTTAGATACTCTCAAAAAGCCTCAGGAGCCAATCTGAAGAAGTTCCCATCAGGCAAAGATGGAACGATTTGAAATTTAATAAGAATAAGTGCCATAAATTAAAACATAACAAATATACTTAAATCCGTGAGTGACTAATGATACTAAACACAAAACCAACCAAATAAAAACCCCTCTCTGGTCAATTTTGTAGGGTGCTAGGGAACCAAATTAGTATTTTGAAAACTTGTACATAAAAAGAAAGATTACTCTTTCCTATGCCTTGGGGTAATCAAATACTTAGTAAGGTGACATTTTTCTTTATGGAAGTATTCCAATGAATAAATAAAGATGGAATGGTAAAATATCACCATTTTGTAACCCCTAAAAGATTAAGGGATCTGGGCAATGACTGTCAATAGCTGCCAATATCACATACACAAAAAGACAACCAGAAGCACATAACACCACCTACGAAATAGTCTTGCAGAAACAAAACCAAAACATGTTATCTAGCCTCTAGATCTAACTAACTGCCAATTTACAAGAAATGTAGGTGACAAAGAAACATGTTCAAGGATCCCACTGGGATGCAGTTTGCACAATCCAGACTTAAGGAAATACATCAGGATAAACAACCTAGTTTCTTCAACAATAACAAAAAAGTTCAAGGAAGAAAAAAATGATTCAGAGGGAAACCTACAGATTGAAAAAGACTTAGGAGACATTTCAATGGATTGCAACGTATGGCCCTTGTTTGGATCTGGATTCAAAGGACAAAGAGTCAACCAAACAAACAAATGACTTGATGAAGTGTGAGTGAACACTGGATATTTTAGGATCAAGAAATTATTGTTCATTTTTAATGTTATAATGATATTGCAGTTATTTTTTAATAAACATATGTACTAAAATATTTGTAGATGAAATGATATGATGCCTGAGATTTACTTCAATATAATCCAGTGTGAGAGGGAGCGGGTAGAAATGCATGTGAAACACAATTGGCCTTTTTGATTGGCCTCTTTGATTGCCGTTGAAGTAAGATGATAATCAGGTAAATCAGGTTCATTATATATTTTTTCCACCTGTGTCTGATATAACTTAAGTCTAAAAAGGTCACTGGTTGCTGTGTACAGGAGGGACTGGGAGGATGAGGTAGTAGTAGGAGGTCTCTTAGGAGGTTACTGCAGTCCCCAGGCACTAGCTGATGCCATCGGTGGGGGTAGTGAGAAGTGCTTGCATTCTGGATATACAGCATTTAGAAAGCAGAGCCACACAATTTTCTGATGGATATGATGTGGTGTGATAAAATTCTCATGATCTTTAGTTGGATTTACAAATAAGATCAGAAGAGAAACCAGAGCATAAAAAAATCATTATTTATAGATTTTAAACCATAAAATGTTCACCTTGTTTAAAAATTTAAAAATGAGATTACTTTTTATGATCAGGAAAAAAAAGCTTTTTGTCGGGTTTTGAAAACAGAATAAATAAAATACTGCCGAAACAACAGTTCTGAGGCATTGATACATTAACAAAATTGAATAAGCTATTCTGGGCCTATGATTTAGAAAATAAAGGTACACAATTTCACCTGAAACATTTGGTGCTACATGCTTCAGAATTTAGAACTTTTTAGATTTTGGAAAGGTAGTAGAGGGCATATATGGTGTACTGTGTTCCCCTCACCAAGATCTGGGGCAGGTTCCTTTAATTAAATGCATTAATATTTCTGCAGTGAAACATATTAACATTCCCACTAAATGAAATAAAGTTAATAAATGGTCTTATATTTGAAGAGCTTGGGTGTATTAGCGAATGAGTTTTTGAGCCAAATGTAAGAAAACATCTTTTGGTTTTCAGATTTGGGTATTGCAGATAAAGAATTTCAATTCAATTTGGCATAGCTTTATTGAATACCTACTATGTTTTCCTATTCTTGAAGACCTTTACAGGAATTAAACCAGTAAACCAATAACTTTAGCATGAATAGAAGGTGGGGACATTCCAGGCAGCAAGAACAAAAGAGAAAAACACAAACGCTGTTAAGAGTGGGTTGTGTTCAGGGAACAAAATAGCTGAGTTTGATTTGTTCTATTTGACAGAACATAAGATTATATATTCTAATAAAGTAGGCAGCTGATGTTTGAAAAGTTGTGCTCCTTTTACCATTATCGGCATGCTATATTTTATTAGCATTGTGTATGTGTATGTGTACGTGTGTCTAACATTTCAAGGGCTAGGGCCCTTGGTGAGACTTCTCAGAATTTAACACTCTGGGTAGTAAGTAGCTGAAAGGCTCTCTGAACCATTAATACAGCATGGATGACTAAGAATGTTTCTGTGGGTTGGGTCCGTGCCATTCAGCAGGAAGTGTAATAAGACGACTTTCTAAGCATGGTGTTCAGCAGTCTCCCCTCTTCCATGGAAGGTATCGGGGTACACCATGTAAACAACCAGTTTTGGGGGACACTGGCCTCAGACTGTATAAGAATACAACTGCACTGATGTCATCTGCTGAATTGAGTTCACTCTGTTTAGTGAGCCATATTAATTTTTTGGCACTGCAAAATGAAAACCCTATTAAATCTTTAGCCTAACTGAACATGGTAAACTGAGGGTAGTTTCAATGCAGAGAGATTTCAGGTAGGACAAGCCATTCTTGAAAGACAATTTGGGTAAAAGCTGTTCTTACTTTTGCATTGACAGAGTGGGCTTGTGACCTAAATAAGGTATGGGTTAAATGGTATTTTCACAATTGGCCCATTTTCTACATTTTCTATCAGACAGAGAACTGCGGTAATCAAAGGGCTGGCCTCAGCCATAATGGATGTACCAAAGGAGGAGGAAGGGACATTGTGAGGTTGTAGGGCTGTGGTTGACATCAAACATCAAGGTGCTGTCAGCTGGAAGAGCAGCACAGACAGCTGGGTGGGGTCGCATCCTGGATGTGGCTGCCTTCAGCCACTGCTGCCCCTGCTCTACACAACTGGGGACTGGAGCTGGGGTCACGTTTTATAACCACAGGGTTCTTGAGTGCTGTGGTTACCAGGTTCTGTAGTGGCACCCACTGATCTCCCGCTGGGGCTCCATCCAGGACTGCTTGGTGAGATAACACATCACCATCCCTTCTGCTGGGAACTGCAACTGCATGGACTTACTATGCATCAGGCTCTGTGCAGAGGTTTTACATTAGCCTCATTTTGCCTATAAGGAAACCCAGGCTAGAAGAGATGAACATAACTGGCTTTGGAATCAGAAAAATCTGGGTTTGAGTGTTTTCTTCAACATCTTGCTCTGCGACCTCTGGCAAAGACTTTTAACCTCTTGCTAAAAATTGTAAAAATAGAGCTAAGACTATATACCTCATAGCTTTGATACGATGATTCAATAAGATAAAGAAGGTAACGTTGGCACTGGCCTGAGACAGTAAGCATTGAAAGTCACATAGCTATGGTAACTAGGAGCGCTGGAATTCCAATTCTTCTAGCTCAACGGCCTGAGCAGTTATTTTATATGTGGCAATTATGGTTGTTTTCAAGGAAGCCCTCTGGATGGATGCGCTAGGACAATAGTAATGCCTTGTAATAGCTCAGTGTCATAAACATTCACTCTCTTACAATGAGTGCTTCCAGGGACCTTGAGACATAAGCAAAGGTAATTAATATACGGCACGACTCCAGGTGAGAAACTGTGATGAGAAAGTGCTTGAGAACAAGCTCTGGTCCTTACCACTTCACGCTTCTCCACTTCAAACCAGCGGGAAATGCCAGGCAAACTCTGCACCAAGTACAATGACGTTCTCTCCACCCAGAGACTCTACAAAACACAACACAAATTAAGCTCTCAAGTTGCTCTTCTTTCTAGCTTCTGCACTGTGACTGATGTTTGTCATCCAATGTTATCAGGTTTTGCTTATTTCTGTCAGCTCTTCTTCAGTCTTCATTTGAAAACTCATGAAACTATCACAATAAAATATTGTTGAAGCTTATGTTAGAAATTCCATTGTATATCACCAAACTTTTTTCTTCGTAAAATAAATGAGCTCCTACTTCAGACAGCAAGCTAAAAATAGAAAAATAGGACATCAACATTGTTTTCTTTGCTATTTCTCTAAAATTCTAATTTAAATTCTCTTCACTCCTCAAGGTGAAGCCATTTTTATCTGGAAAGGGTAACAGTACCAGCCAGTCAATACATGATTAGAATAACAGAATCCTAAAAGAAAAAAGGGATTTAGGAATCACATAGCTTGATCTTTTTATTTTAAAATGAAAATCTAAGTCTCAAAGAGCCAATGCTACCTGCTCAAAAGCTACATTCTAATGACCTGCAGAGCCGACACCAGAACCCACCTATTAGGACCTGTGATGCTTCCTCCATTGCTAAATCCACTGTGCCACATGTTCCTGTGTCCCTCTGAACTGCTGTGATTGAGGTGGATCTGTACTTTAGAGCCAGCGCTCCCTCTGGCCAGGACACGAGAAACCATGCTGCCTTTCGTAGGAGCTGCTGTTGATGACAGGTTTCTCTTTTGCCAACCAGGTTCCAGTATCTATATCTCATCTTTCTTATTTAAACCATGTGTATTCCTGAGAGGATAATAAGCCTTACGACATTTCTGAAATAGTGCCATGTATTCAAACAACAACAACAAAAAGGAAGAGCTTCTTTGGGTCAGCCAAGATGTACTGAGATGAATACAGCCGAGCCCCTATGACACGAGCTCACCTGTCCTGGGGTGACAGGCAGGTAAGCAGATAAGAGTGCAGAGTGAGGAGAAAGGGAGGCTGAGGGGACTCGGAGGAGGATGCAGGCGTGCACGCCAGCCTGCGGGGAGGACAGAAGTTCTCAGAGGGGGTGACACGTGAGCTGCATTCTGAAGAGTAAGTAGGAGTGTGCCAGGAGGAGAGCGGGGGTGGCGTGCAGGCAGGAGGAAGCAGCCTGCACAGAGACGGAGCGGCTTGTGAAAGGGCACAGTGAGAGAGGAGGAGAGATGTTGAGTGTTGCTGGAGCTGGGAGGGAAGGAGAGTGAGTGGGCTGTGGCGGAGAGGAAGCTTCTGGACGCACAGTTTGGAGCCAGACTCTGAAGGCTACCAG
>NW_012149729.1:13320951-13331815 GCF_000956105.1 Propithecus coquereli | reverse complement strand
GTCATTATAATAAATAGAACAATTAAGTTCTGTTCAGAAGGAGCTAAGCTAACATTAAGATAACGAGAAAGAGGAAGAGTAAGAGCCTAGCTGTTGAAAAGGGACCGGTGGCTGAACAACCTTGCATGAAAATGCTCTGCAGCTGACAGCTAGTGCCGTCTCACTGGGATCAGCCCTTGTAGTGTGGATACACTGAGCTTCCGCCTGGAAGATGGTCTCGTCGGGCTGGTTGGCGTGCTGCATGGCGATGGCGTGGGGGAACTCGTTCAGCATCCTCTGTTGGAAGGCTTCCAGCCTCTCATAGTCATGCCCTCTGCATACAAACTCCTTATTCTGGAGGTGAAACCAAAAAAGAAATTAGGGCTATATAATTGAGTGCATTAATTACAGAGAGAAGCCAAAAAATACGACACTCTGGCATTAACTGACCACATGCCACACATCAATACAACAACAACAAAACCACGCTGGAACAATCTGAAAATTTTGCCCAAATGTGCAAAATGCAGGGAAAAGGTCATGAACATAACTCCACTCAATAAGATAAGACCCAATAGAGCGGCTCAGTCTTCCCAATTCATTGGTATAAGGTGCAAAGAGGTGCCGAATTCTCAGAGCACCTAAGTACAATATATATAAGTATTCTGTGGGTCAGGACTCTCTCATTCAGGTAAGAATGGTGAAGGTTATTCCTGAGGTAGGCAATGAGAGCTGGAAAGATGGGAAGGTTTCCAAAAGGTACCTTCATGATCCAGTCAGATATGAGGAAACTCTTTCTGACTGTTTAATGATACTGAAACTGTAATTGTTGAGCACAGTCATTGATGAAGCATTCTGCACACATCTTACTCAACCCATACAAGCTTGAGACCATGTCACCTCCACCTTCCACCCCATTTTATAATTGTGGAACCAACACTCAAAGTCTTTACGTACTTTGTCACTAGTTTTAAACTCAGGTCTGAGTCCAAGACCTGAGGTCTGTCTACTCTGAGCTTGGCCTGGTATGTCCAGAAAAAAACCCTATGAGCTACCAAGACCAAGAAAGGTTGTGGGATCTCAAATCCTGGAGATCTTTAAGAAAAGGAGAGAGCAGTTTGTGGTCTGAGGGAGATAAGGCCCAAAGTTTTTGGTGTTTTCAGCTCTATGAGGTTCCTGTTATTATGTGAAATTCCCTAAGGAAGAACTCCAGGCCATAGTGAGGTAGTTAGAAACAACCTATGGGCAGGGGGCACAGGTTTGCCGTGGGGAAAGAGCAGCTGCAGGTGTGCAGAGGAAATGCAGCAGGGACTGGGCTCTGAGAGCCTACCTCAATTCCCCACAAACCCCTAAATAAATCACGGTCCTTTGAAAAACACAAGGTAAGGCAGACTCTATCCAAGAAATCAGGACACCAAACAATCCTATGTTTAAAACTTTCTAGATACAAGTTATACCTGCTGATACTGTATTTTTAAAATTCTACTCAAAAGATGATAAATTTGCTTGATAAAAGACAATACATCTTTCCCTGCATGTCACCGGAATCCCAAAATAAATATCCATATATCCTAATAACTCAAATATTTTTAAAGATACATAACAACAGTTTGTAAAAATCCGGAAAGTTACTCTAAGCACACAGGCATTCAATGGTATGAAGAAGTCATTTTGGAATAAAATAAAGTTTGGGTCTGATATTTGGGTTTCTAAGAAACAAAAAGGAATTAAGTATTTTCCCCTATCAATACCCTTTTTAAAAAATCACAGTTTTATAATGCATGAGACATAATTCACATATTATAAATTTGCCCTTTTAAAATGTGCAATTCAGTGGTTTTTAATATATTCACAGAGTTGTGCAACCCTAAGCACAATCTAATTTCAGAACATTTTCATCATCTCAGAAAGAAACCCTGTATCCATTAGCAGTTGCTTCCTATTTCCCCTTTCTCTCAGCTCCTGGCAACCACAAAACTATTTTCTGTTTCTATGGATATACCTATTAGGGAACTATATAATTGGTCTTTTGTGACTGGATTCTTTCACTTAACATCAAATTTTGAAAGTTCATCCATTTTATAGCATATATCAGTATTTCATTACTTTTTATTGCTAGATAATATTCCATAGTATGGCTATACTAGATTTTGTTTATCCATTCATCAGGTGATAGACATTTGAGCTATTTCTACTTTTTGGCTATTATGAATAATGCTGTTATGAACATTCAGGTATAGGTTTTACTGTGAACATACGTTTTCAATTTTCTTTAACACACACCTAGGAGTGGACCTGCTGGGTCATATTCGTCAATAGTCTTTAAAGAACCCATTTTCTATGAGAAAAAATAAACCACTTAGATATACAATTGTATAAATATATTAATTTATCTGAGCTTCAAAAATAATCCTGAAATTGATCAAACAATGAAAGGAAGTGTTTAATGTTGGCACTTGTTTATTTTTAAATTGAAGAACAGACTAGAATGTGATTTCCTAAAAAAAGGTCAGGCCCCAAGATTCTAAAGAGTGCAGTGCCCCTTAGAAACCAATAGAGGGTGACCCTTCTCTTTCATTTTGAAGGAAATGCCATTTATATCCAGAAAAGCTGTTTTTAAAAGAAGGATGATACAGAAGAGTGATTTATACTAATTGGCTTTTTAACAAAATTTATTCTATTAGCTAATGCAGTTTTCTAATTTGCTAAACTCTTTAAAATTATGACTTTTAAACTACTTCTAATTTTCTTATAACTTTATACTTCTAATTAACAGTAATTGCACATAATAGATGTCTAGGGCGCCTCGCTGTACACTTGCTGGTTAAACTCAGAATTTTATCAGAGCTGCATCATGACTTTTGTGGGCCCTAGGCACTTTTGCTTTTGTGATCCTCTTCCTCCATAAAAAAACATTAAAAATTTGGTTTGGTACATAGATAAATATATCAATATTAATATTATCTAATGCATAACATATAATATAATATATAGTATAACTTTTTTTCAACCTAAAAGTTCTCTTTTAACTTCTGATTTTTAAAAGAAATTAAAAGTTTTACGGGCCCCTAAAAATATTATGGTCCCTTAAACACTGTACCTACTGTGCATGATGGATTAGCTAACCTTGGTTATGACATGAAAGAAAATAGTCTTTCACTTTGTGCAATTTTGTGCCAACACAGGAAGGGGATCTACTGTGGCAGAGTCACATCTAGACCCTACTCTGGGGTCTCCGGCCCTCTGTGCCTCCCAGAGCTCTAGAATTCCTGTCACTCCACTTGGAACCTGGACCTGGCCACATGTACTCCTCAGGGGGGTTGCTGATGACAACTAGCAAAAGTCAGCAAGTGTTCTAAATTTGCCATTGTTTTTGATCTGGAATCAAGATTTCCTCTGTCTTTAGGCAGGTCCATCTGCAGAGCCAGCTTTGTGATCATGCACAATACTGTGTGTTGTAATCCAACACGGAGATTTCATATTATGTGTGTGTAGCACCCAAATACATGGCGATTTCAATCACTTTTAAAAAATCAACCTATCATTTGAGCATTTGTTCCATTTGATACTAAAATGAATCCTTACCTATGGTGACTGGATATTTTGGGATCTATCAATCTATCTATGTACGTATGTATGTATGTATGTATGTATGTATGTATGTATCTACCTATCTTTCTTTCTTTTTGATCTTGGAAGGCAAACAAGTTAATGATTAGGTAACAAACAATAAAGTAAAATTTTTCTCCTCTCCCTTTCTCTCCAAGTACCCCCATCTTATATCTATTCATATGTGTTGAAAGTTAAAGTAAAAATTTAGGTAAACACAAATATTAAAATATCTGTAAATTGAGATTTAAAGTCATAATAAATTGACTCAATCTTACATATTATCCCAGACACTTTTTCCTTAGTTGTTTGGGGAAGTACATTTCCTTTTTCGATCTATGTTTTTACATAAGGAAGATGTAATATACTGAAGTGTTCAATAAATATTCAAGCATGTAACATTCTACTTGGCAGAATGTGAAAAATGGAAAGAATGGAGTTGAGTATTAGCATATCTATAAATTTTCCCTTATAGAAATAGAGTTTATACAGGCAATAAATTGGATCTCTTTGGTGGGTGACATCTACATTTTCACAAAGTCATCAAAAAGGCCAAATAATCCTCTTAATATGATTCTGGAGGTAGGGTGTCCACACGATGCGAAACTGTGTTGTTTTCTATAGTCTGCAAGCCCCCCCTCCTGCAATGCCCCGCCATTTTTCTCTGATGCTAACTCTGCGGACACCGCAGACTGAACACAATAGTGAACATCACACAAGGGAAACTATAAGTACCAAGGATTCCTCATAAAATTTAGTAAACTTAGAAAGGAGTAAGTTGTTTGATATCTTGAGAAATTATTGAAAACAAGGCATTCTAGATTAATATAGTGTTTGTAAACTAAAAGGCAAAGAAAAAAAACCTTGTCATGTTATTACCTGCCTGTTACCTGTATTATAAAGTGTCATTAATATTTTAGTTTTTTTGATTGGGATATCTGTATTAGAAGTATGAGAGCAAATTAAATATTAATAGTGTATTACTTACTCTTAAGAAAAATGGAAATTTTTTCCCATAAAATCCAACTCTGAAGAACTCTGGTTCAAGACGCTGCTGGTCCATAATTTTGTCATACAAAGAGGCTTCCATCATCTAGAAATGCACAGGAAAAGTTCTAAACATTTTATCTAGTCTTTCCTCTACCAATTCACAGCAGAGGATTTTTCTTCCATATAAAAGAGAACGTCATTTTAATCAAGTTTGCTGAAAAGGAGGCCTGACTCCTTTTGTGATGCTTTAGGGCAGGGATTGGCAAATTTTATAAATGTCCAGAGAATAAATACTTTAGGTTTTGCAGGTCCTATAGTCTCTGTCACAAACTCAACTCCGCTAGGCCCACCCACAGGCTGTAGTTTGCTGACTCCTGCTTTAAGAGATCAAGTGTATTATTACATGTTACCACCAGGGAAAAATTATTTCTATGCACTTAGTCTATCAAGGAAATTATTTTCTTCACAATTAAATAGAAATTAATACGAACTATTAGAAGCAAAACCTTTCTGGGGAATTCTCCTGCTAGATGTACTCACCTGTGCATTTGCTCCCACCTGGCACATGGTAATCCAGGACATTTGTAAAGGACAATCTTGCACAGGTTGGGCAGGGACAAACCAACAAAACAAACCAAAGGAGACCCATAGTGCAAAGTGCTGTCTGGGCTGCAAGCCCTTAAGTGTGTCTGACGATGCTGAGACTATGAAGCAAATAAAGCTTATAGCTTCCCATTTGTGGTATTATAATCCCCAGGGTTTCCAGAGAAAGACTAATATTGCACTTAAAGACTTCCCCCTACCCTCCCCCCCCGACTAACAGCACCCCAAAGAGCAGTTGGCATGAAATGTAATGCTTTGGGTTTATAAAAATCTTAGTGACTATGGCACCTAAGGGCTCTCATGGGTAAATATTGTCACCTCGCCTCTGTTACACGGACAGGATGCCAAGAGATGAACGGAAACGTTTTTATATTAAATTGGAGCATCCGTCAGAGTCGGCTTGATGGACGAAAGTTAAAACAAGGTTTATCTCTTTGGTTTTTAACTTAGGAGAAATATCGATGAACTGCTGACATGACACACTATGCCAGAAGTATAGAGCCAGTTCCTGCCAGTTGAATACATTTCTTGTTGGGGTGTGAGGGATTTTTATGAGTTGCTAAAGGTTTATGGTATCATTTCTTAAATGGCTATCTCAAAATGAAAAGGTGACAACGTATTCTTTTTTTTAATATATAAAATCTGATGATCCTATTTTAGAAACCTGGAAGAGCCTAAGCACTCAGCAGGATCTTGCGTGTTATAAGATGACACAAAATGTTCATGATGCTAAAGAATAAGGACTGGGGGGCAAGAGGGACTTGTTTGAATGTAAAAGCAAAGAAGGTACAAAACATTTGGTTTGGGGACACAGAATATTAAACTCTTTGAGCTTTTAGGTACTACAACCTGGATTTAGGTCTAGCAAATAAAACATATTTCTGAAGCAGAAGAGAGTCAACAGCATCAGACTTTGGCCCCAAATTGTTTCAAGATGGGTCAGCTAGCCATTTCTACAGATTTATAGATTATGGGACCAAGAATGGTATATTGTTACAGAGATTTGTGTATACATGGGAGCTCTTCAAATGCTGTAGAGATTTTCCATGATAAATTAAAAGTATTTTTGCTTTTGTTTATGTGTGTGTGTGTGTGTGTGTGTGTTTATGTGTGTGTTTGAGACAGTATCTTGCTCTGTCGCCCCCAGCTAGAATGCAGTGGCATCATCATAGCTCACAGCAACCTCAAACTCCTGGGCTCAAGTGATCCTCCTGCCTCAGCCTCCTGAGTAGCTGGGACTACAGGCGTGCATTGCCATGCCTGGGTAATTTATTAAAAAATTTTTTTTGTAGAGACGGGGTCTCACCATTCAGGCTGGTCTTGAACTTCTGAGTTCAAACAGTCGTCTCACCTTGGCCACTCAAAGTACTAGGATTACAGGCATGAGCCACCATGCCTGGTCTCAAACTAAAAGTATTAATCCTGGATTGGTTTGTGTATTTCAGATGTGGTCTTTTAGAATAGACTACAGGCTCACTTTTTGTAAATTAATCAAAAGCATGACAAATCAATTTGTTATTTCTCTGTATAAATAGCTGAGTATGCTTCAGAGGAAACACTTATCTCAAAAAATGTTTCTGCAAGACATATCAGGATGATCACAAAGTTAATTTCATAGAACCAGACTGGAAAGCTAATCAAAACGGGAGGCCATCGCCTGATTAAAATGCATCCAGACACCTTACCCTCATCTTGCTCAGGTTTCTGTAGTCATAATAACTCTCATACTGCTCTGCAATCTTCCGGCACAAGATAATGCCATTTTCCCAGCACTGTGGACAGATGAATAATGTAAATGTAACCATCCCACAACATTTCTTTACTTCTACCCAAGTAGGACATGAGTGCTTTCAGATTATTGAATCTCACTCCTTCATCTTTATAACATACCTTTAATCATATCACTGCAAGTTTAATCTTCGAAACACCATGTAATTAAAATGTAAATTATCAAAAGTCTTTAGAAAGTTAGAAATGATAACCCACCACGACAATCATTAATATGTAGTACAAAAAAAATATTTTCTGGTGTCGTTCCAGAATCAACATCCTGAAATAAGTACAGCTCCACAATGGCCAAGTAGATGGATATAAACAGGCCCTCAGTGCTGAGGAGGGAATTACCGCTGATCCCTAAGGCCCAATTATCCATGACAGGTACCCTGGATTCCTTGCTCGGCTAAGTTGCACTTGTAAATTGTGTGTGGTCTAACCCAGCTGGTTACTCTCAGCAGAAATGCAAAAATTCTTTATCTAGCATAGGTGTCAGCAAACTTTTCCTGCAAAGGGCCAGCAGGGGGGCGGAGGGGGGACCTGCAGCCTTGGGGCCACATGTGGCCTTCTGGATCCTTGAGTGTGGTCTTTTGATTGAATGCAAATTTTACAGAATAGATCCTTTTAATAAACTGGCAGTTATTATTTTAGGCTGTGAGGGCCATATAGTCTTTGTCACAACTATTCGATTCTACTGTTATAGCACCAAAGCAGCCATAGACATGGATGAATACGGCTATGCTCCAATAAGAATTTACCTAGGGACATTGAAATGTGAAGTTTTATGTGATTTTCACACGTCACAAAAATATCATTATTCTTTTGATTTCTTTCAACCATTTAAAAATGAAAAAGAGATCTGTAGCTTGTGGGTTGCACAGAAACAGGTGGTGAGTCATTTGACCTGTGGATCATAGTTTGCAACTCTTGATCTAGCACAAACTCCCAGGAATGGGCTAATATACAAAGCCAGAGATTTCATAACAGCTTATCCTACAGGTGGAAACTTTAGAGCAGGAGGGCACGAAGACATTTCTTGTGCTATTAAGGTAATGATATGTCAGTGTAGTTAAATAAATAATAAAGGAGGATACGAGAGAAGCAATTTCCTTGCATCAAATTTTTAGGTATACCCAATTACATTTTGTAAGAGAATGACAGCCACTGGTTGTATATCCATTTTCTGTTTAACCTTCACAATTTGGAGGACATATTTAAATCTAAGACACATACCACCAAAGAATCCAAGTGTTCAAATCAAATAAACAATGGTTGTCAGATTCACACATTTTTAAAATGAGAACTGCAAGCCATTGAAGAGGGAAAGAAAGTGAAGTGAGGCAATGTACTGAATTGCATTATTAGGCCAGTAGATTTTTCAGCACTCTAAGCATATGATGGGATGCCATATAATTCTTTAAATGATTTCAGTTTCATTTATTTTTACCTTGAAAAAAGTGGGATGGGGCAGAATGCATCAATTTGGGAAGGAGATAAGGGTTTTTCAGAGAATAAAACACCAGGGTGCTACAGTCTGAATGTTTGTGTCCCTTCCAAATTCGTATGTTGAAATCATAACCTCCAAGGAGATGGTATTAGGAGGTGGAGTCTTTGAAGGTGAATAGATCTTAAGGGTAGAGCCCTCATGATTGGCATTAAAGCCCTTATAAAGAGGCCCCAGAGAGCTAGCTAGCCCCTTCCACACCATGGATGGCAAGAAGGCACCATCCATGAGGAAATGTGCCCCGACCAGCCACCACCAGATCTTCTGGGGCCTTAATCTTGGACTTCTCAGCCTCCAGAACTCTGAGAAATAAATTTATGTTGTTTATAAGCCACCCAGTCTGTAGTATTTTGTTACAGCAGCCCAAACAGATTAAGTTACTGGGTGTCAAAACCTCTAGATCCGTGTTTATCAAAGTGTAATGCAAAGTTCATGGACACTGGAATCTCCTGGAGTTCTTGTTATAAAATCACAGGTTCCCCAAAATGTCTGAATCAGAATGACTAGGGACAGGGCCTGGGAATCTACACTTCAACAAGATTTGGGGTGTTTCTAAAGCACATTAAAGTGTGAGGATCCCTGCTTGGAGAGGTGGGCATCAAGAAACTAGAAATAGAAGGGGAAAGGCCACCAACACAACCCCCTCAGGAGGGCAGGGCTGACTTACTTTGCCTCTGTCAAAGTTCTGGATGATGGTGAGGTGCAGGTGCTCCTTGCGCTGCCATTCTGTTTGCATGGGGTAGGTCAGGAACTCCCTGAGGGGCCGGTCAGACCACTCCAGCAGCTCGTCATACAGGAGCAGGGTGTACGCAGCCTCTGCGAGTCAAGTGGGAAGGCCGTGATTGAGACAGGACCCCAACTCCTTCAGATCAGGCCAGTTTTGGACAAGCTGGAGAAAATGCTATCTTCTGAATTGTATGGTATAGTAGAAAAATGTCCACAATATATGCAGCAGTAGGTTAATGAATGGTGACTTCCCAGGATGATGAAATTATCAGAGATCTGTATTTAATCTTTGGGTTTTCTGTATTTTTCCTCTTTTTTTGCTTGTTGTTTTAGTTTTCCCCGTGATGTCTGTATGTTATGGCATAATAAAAATATTCAAGGATATCTTGTTTTGGCTGGTTCAAAGATGTAGGGCAAACATGCCTTTGTTTGCCAGGGAAGTTCACTAGTAAGTCCCTTGGGGACTATGAATGCTTCAAAAGGGTGTGCTTAGGAAACACAAAATGGCAAATAAATTCTTCTGGATACTAAAGGGCTGAAAAATGGAAACTGGTATTGGAGCAGGAGGAGTCAGAGGATAGGCAGAATTTAGAAGGGGCAAAGAAGCCAGAGAGGAGCTGAGTGAAGACGATAAAAAAAAAAAAAAGTCTAGGGACAGAAGTAGGAATTGGAGAGGGTAGCCATGTTTGATGAGGAGTTTGTGTTTGTGTGTGTTGTGTGTGTCAGTGTGAGAGAGGAAGAACTGTTGTGGGCTGCGTGATAGGACCCACAAACCTTCAGTAAAGATGACTGAAATCATTACATGCTTGGTATGGTTGGATTTCCTATAGAAACAAGTGAAGGGGTGATTTTCCATATACAGACAAGTGGGAAAGATGACCTGTATTTTTAAGCATAGCTGACTGATAGGTGGTGTATTTAACAGAATACTTGCCAGTCTGTAGGGCTCTTCTTTTCCTGAACCACAAATATAGCCAAATAGATCAAGAAAAGAAACCAGAATTCATCGTCATTGATGAAGGATTATGATAATTTTTTCCTCCCAACATTGTAATAGCCAACTCATTTACTAAATTGAATAAAATGGACAAATATTTATATTATTAATCCCTTTTAACCACCAACCCATATGCCTCTCAAAAGACATAATAGTAGCTTTTAAGATGGTATTAATAAATGGTAATTCTTTTTCTTCATTTATTTGCCTTAAGGGTAATTACATATAAAGCCCTAAAGTGACGTGTTAATTTCTAATACTATGATTTGGCCATCCCCATGTAAAAAAGATGGTTATAATAAGAAAGGCCAGGGTCCCTGTCACTTTCCTCTTGCCTCTTCAGTGCAGAAGTCCCATGAGGCATGGGCTCTGGCCCTTTTTCTCTTCAAATATCTTTGGTGAGCTCATCCAATCTCCTGGTTCAATTATTGTTGCAAAAGCTTTCTTAACCCAGCAGCAGTCTGTTATCCCCACCCAATTCACTTTGCACAGTGTTACAATATGATCTTCCTTCAATGCGAATGACCATGCTGCTCCTGATTAAAATCAGTCAATAGTAAAAGGCGAAAGATTTATACAATCTGAAGAGAAAGCATTCCCACTTAGAACTGGAACCAGACAAGGTTGCCCACTATCTCCACTTCTATTCAACATAGTGCTGGAAGTCCTGGCCACAGCAATCA
>NW_012149729.1:13268248-13318961 GCF_000956105.1 Propithecus coquereli | reverse complement strand
TAACTCTCAGTAGCTAAAACGATAAATTTAGTCCTCCTAGAGTGACAGAGAAGGCTGGTCACGATCTGGTCCTTACCAACCTCTCTGCCCACAATTCCCCATTGTCCCTCCACACAGCACAGGTAAGGAGGAGCCCACCCCTGTTTCTTTTAAGAAGCCTCCGTAGCTGCTGAGCCTCCAGCCCCCATAGTTAGAGCCCCTGGACTCCATCAGCCACCTTCCAGGAATGAGCAAGGTGCATCCTGGCCCAGAGGCAGCTGGGCAAAAGAAAGCTGCCAACAGGGAGAGGAATGCCCTCTGCTGCACGGGCACTTGCTGACCTCTTTCTCGTGGGGATTGATTGTGAGCTGGATAGAGAGAGCCCGCACTAAAGGGTGCCAGTTAACTGGTGGATGCAGAAACAGAGCTGAGTCACTGTGACACAGTCTGCTCTGACTATACAATAATTACAATAACCAGATCCTCAGATCTCTGCTGTATTTTGAATAGCCATCTAATTTTCTCTGAGATCCCTTGGGATGATTTCCTGATGTTTAATTCCCCACATATCTTTATAACAAGTGCTAAGCATTAAGAAAATCCTATGTGTATCTTTGTTCCCTCAGCCACACTCTGCTCCTGTTATCTCAGTGAGCCCAGGTTCCCCTCATGTATCACACCAATTCCCACCTAAGGGCCCTCACAGCCAGTTCCTTCGAGCCTGTCCCCCTTAGCTGCCAAGTAACTCCTACTTTCTCCTAATGACCTAGCTCAGGACTTATCTTCTTTGTCTCTCAAATTTCTTTTGAGTCTCCCTTAGCATATGAGAAACTCAGAAAATACCCTAGAGACTAACGGACCATTTGCAGGATTAGGAGGACTGAGGGATGCCCTTCCCACAGCTGCCCACAGGGCGTGACTTAAAGGGTAATGAAGGTCAAAGTCACAGAGACAGAAAGTAGGCTGGTGGCAGCCAGGGGCAGGGTGAATGGGGAGTTAGTGCTTAATGGATACAGAATTTTAGTTTGGAAAGATGAAAGGAGTTCTGAGGATGGATGGTGGTGATGGTTGTACAACAATGTTAATGTACTTAATGCTGCTGAACTGTACACTTAAAAACGATTGGGATGGTAAATTTCATGTTATATTTTACTGTAATTAAAAAAAAAAAAGAAAAGTAAGAGCAATGAAGGTTTGCAGCCCCCAACTACTTTTCCAGTCAAGCTTGCCCTTGGAAGGTCCAGGGATGGGTCAGGTGTGGGTGAGTTGCCCCAGGGGACTCTGGGAAAACGAGGAGGCACTGGCAGGTTAGCGGATGAAGCTGACAAATGACTGAATGATGGCACAGAAAAGGTGTGGAGACAAATTTCACCTGTTTCAGAATTTGATTTGGGAAAATGACAATACATATCTGAGATAAACAGTGTGTACAGAGGAACTGGTAGAACATTTCTATTAATAAAACAAACACCTTTGAAGCATGAACAACATAGTATACCAATGAAGTTGATTTTGAACAAATTCACAAATTGTAAATGTTTTTATGCGATACATTGTATGTTTATTCTTCTGCATCTTTCAAAGACAATACATATTGAAGAGGGAAGAATGAATCGCATCCAAAATTTCCAACAATCTTTTAAAAAGTGTTTATAATTTTGAACAAAAGGCGTTACCACATAATTAAACAAGAGCCATATCATTCCATCATTTTGAGACGTAATGACACTGATATGCGAAAAGAAGTAACACAGGAGAAGAGTGGAGAAGAATTAGGAATGGAGGACGCTCACAAAAGGCTGGAAAACGGTAAGTCATTTAAACAGAATCCTAGAAAGACAGAAAAGTTTTTTCCATCAATTTTACCTTCTCCAAGGACACACAAAAATGAGGACACAAGAGAGAAGAGTAAAATGTTACATGGGAAAAGAACTTATTTCTTATGACTTTGGGGAATATAAAAACTGCGAGTTGAGTAAACCAAGTAAAGAGTTTTACCCATTTCTGAAATATAATCAGACACATTTGAACTTTGTTTCAGAGAACTGTATTTGGAATAGCTTGTCCACAGCTCCCTCCCATTTCTTTTTTTGTGGACTTTAAAATTAAAAAAAAGTCTGCTAGGTTGTTTTCTTAGTGATTCAAGAATAATCAGTATTGAAAGAGAAAATCTGCTCACCAGGTGTTAAAATTTCACTAATGGATGCATTCATTAGTGATGCATTTATTTAAATCTCACATTGCTAGGCACTAATTCTAAAAACTGAGAGGACTAAAGATAAGAAAACATCATCTCTATCCTTAAGGAATGCACCCTTTAACTGAAGATATTTATCTATCTACCTGCCTACCTACACATATACATACATGCATGCATGTATATATATAAAATATATAATCTTATATAATATGCACATATTAATAAAAACAATGCAATAAGTGCTTTAATGGAAATCTGGAAAAAAATGCAATGGGAAAAAAAGTTGAAAAAATCTACTCAGCCTATGGGAGAAGGGTGGTGGGCCATGGAATTGGTGAAAGAAAGAGAACTTCAGGAGGGAGAAGACTTCATGGAAAAGGTGAAGGAGGAGTTGATCCTGAAAGACGAAAAGGTATGTGATACAAGTGGTAAGATGAAGCTGAACAGACAGGTGTTGATTCAATTGTGACAGACCTTGAATAAAGACTTTGAAGTTTGTTTTGTAGAACACATAAACTGACAACAGAGTCACAGCTAGAGAAAGGCTTGGCCAACTTTCTCTTGAAGGGCCAGATGCTGACTCCTGTTCTAGAGAGTAACTCCGGTGATAGGAGGCAGTCCAGGTGAGAGACGATGAAAGCCTGACTGAGGCAGTGAAAGCGGAAACAATGAAAAGGAAATGATTCTGAGGGATTTTGGGAAATAGAATCAACAGAACTTCATGAATGACTACTTGAGGGAGGTTAAGAAAAGAAGAGTCAAAGATAATATTGAGGTCTCCAGACTGAGCAAACAATGATGCTATTGAGACAGTGGGACCATGACTAGAGAGGCATGTTTAAATTCTGGGAACACGGCACCATTTCAGAAAGGGTTCTTTTATGCTTTTAAAGCTCCAGGAGGGGCCGTGATTCAGGAGTTCCTTGGAAGAATAGTGTGGCAAAAGACCAAGATTTGTAATTCCTAAATCTAATTAGAGGGTTCTGCTTCTAGTTAAGATGGCATAAGCACATTCTTTTCCTATCTTTCCCATTGATTACAACTGAATACCCTGGGCAGAATATATAATGTGACTATTGGAGGATTCTGAAAAGTAAATAAGAGCAGGTGGACTGAGGAGGAAAACCAGTTCTCAAAGAATGACCGTAAGTGTTGAGTTCTCTGTTTTTATTTTTTGCCTCCCATATCTCCTGGCTTAGATTTCCCTATCTCCTGGAGCTATAAATGGGAACAGACAAAAAAGCTCCAAGAAAAGCTCCTTTAGCTAGAGTTTGGGGAAGAGGACCCCCTGTGGGATGTAGCTCTTTAGACACCTCTGGCCTCATTCTAAGTGAGTCCCAGGAACAAAGCTGCAAACTGTAGTGGTGCCAGAGGGGGCAATGGCAGTGTCAGCAGTGGCTCCCACAGGCTCTTTTCTTTTGTTGCTTTGTCCGCAGGGAAAACAATTGTAGTGAGTCCATGGAGAGGATCAAGCTTTGGCTTTATAGTCAGAGTACCAGCAAAGGGAGTCCCTGGGAGATGGCAAAAATGGGGAGGATCACAGAAAGGAGGGCATCAAGAAAGGGATATTTTAATTCTGTGTATGAGGTCTTAGGCTCATGTCCAAGGTGCACATGTGTTAGAATGGACCATGATAAATGTAACCAAGACTTTGAGAAATGAACTATGGTGTATGTAGATCACTACCAAGGTGCCAGACCTCCCCCTGGGTGGCACACATGCAGGAAAGACCAGAACAGTAGTGCAAGGGCTTTGAAAACTAAACTGGCGTTAGAATCACAACTTTCAGAAGGTGGCTCAGGACTTGAAGTTGGAACCTAACTGGGTTGACTGCCTGTTAAAACGAAAAAAGTTAACACTCTATGGAAAATTTTAACAGAATCTAGCATCTCATAATATGATATTCAAAAGGTCCAGGATATAATCAAAATTATTTGATATTCAAAGAACCAGGAAAACTAAACAACTCTCAAAAGACAAAGGCGATTAACAGATACCAACGCCAAGATGACACAGATGTTAGAATCATAGACAAAGACTATGAAAGACATGAGCGGTTATTATAACTATAGTCCTTGAAGTAAATGCTCTTGAATGAATGAAAAGATAGAAGTTCTTTGTAAAGAAATTGAAGCTATAAAGTGAAAATACCTAAATGGAAATTTTAGAAATGAATAATAACAAAAAATACAAATTTCACTGAAAAGGCTCAAAAGCTGAATGAAAAATGACAGAAGAGAATTAGTGGACTTGTATATGAATTGATAGAAATTATCAATCCAAACAACAGAAAGAAGAAAAGTTGAAAAAAAAAAATAGAGCCCCAGAAACCTATGGGATAATACAAAAGGGCCTAAAAGTCATGCCATTGCAGTTCCCCAAAAGAAGAGAAGGATTGGTACAGAAAATATATTTAAGAAAATAATGCCTGAAAAATCCCCAAATTTGATGAAGGAAATACATTTATGAATCCAAGAAGCTCAGCAAACCCAAACAGGTTAAACTTAAAGAAGACTATGCCCATACATATAATAATCAAACCACTGAAAACCAAAGGTAAAATTCTGAAAACAGCCAGAGGAAAGTTATGCATTTCATATAGGTGAGTAATTTAAATGACTGCATATTTCTCATCAGAAACCATGGAGGCCAGAAGACAGTGGAGTAATATTTTTAAAGAACTGAAACAAAAAAAACTGTCCATCTACAATTCTGTATCCAGCAAACATATTCTTTAGAGATGAAGGTAAAATAAAGATATTCTCAGATGAAGGAAAACTAAGAGAATTCTTCACTACTAGACCTGCTTTAAAAGAAATACTAAAACAAGTTCTTCAGGTTGAATAAAACTGATAATAGAGGGAAACTGAGAATTTCATAAATGAAGAAAGAATAACAGAAATGGTAAATACTCGAATAAAAATAATAGACTATTTTTATTCTCTTACATTCTTTAAAAGAGGTATGACTACTGAAAGCAATAATTATGACATTATCTGATGCGGCTTTCCATGTATGCAGATGTAATACATATGATAACTACAACACAGAGTGGAAAGGATAATGGGATCTATATAGTTGTAAAGTTCCCATATTTAACTTGAATTGGTAAAACCCTAACTACACGTAGACAGTAAAAAGTTAGGCATGTGTTTTGCAACCTCAAGAGCAACATCTAAAAAATTATGCCAAGAGATATAGTCAAAAAACCTATATGCATGTATATCATGTATATGATATATATTATACATGTAAATATGATAAATATAAATATACATGACATGACATATGGAATACTTAGAAACATACATCCAACTAAAAATAAATTTCAATTTTAAAGTAGAAATGCTTGAGTCTTCAGCTCTAATTATAAAAACTACAGGATTTATCATGTTTAATATACCAGCGTTCAGCCCACTTCCCCCAATCTGAGCCAAAAGACAGAATTACCTGTAAAGTTCTGTGCTTTGAGATGTAGATCATAGAGTTTGTGGATGTAGCGTATATACATCTCTTCTTTGTTCAGTTCAGTCTTATAGAAATTCTGTAAAAAAGAGTATAGGTATGGATAGTTCCTCAGTAGTAAGGCCTACAAATATCTGCCTTTTACTCTGCTAAAGTTCTGTGTCTTGAATCAAGAGAACTGATGCATTTTTCCATGTAAATGTCTCTTTACAAATGAAGGAAGGAGGCCCCATGACATATTTTCAATTCGACAGTGCTTATGTTAAACATGACATAGGAATTATGGGATAATCTTGGGGTATTACCCCTGATTAACATTTCTTTTGTTACTTTCTATTACTTTTTGTTAGTTTAACTGTCAATGGACAATCAGCCTGTTCAACTAAAAAGTGTTAAAAATATGTAACAGATTAACATGTTTGCTGATTGATATTCAAAGGATAGTCTCTTTAATTTTACATTTT
The DNA here is from genome assembly GCF_000956105.1 of Propithecus coquereli. NCBI lineage: Eukaryota > Metazoa > Chordata > Mammalia > Primates > Indriidae > Propithecus > Propithecus coquereli. Next base: position 13,312,853 of record NW_012149729.1, on the reverse strand, counting down.
AAAGATATTTTGCTCTAAAGAAAAATCTCTAAGACATATAGGTAAGGATGAGTAGAAACAATGTAAAAGCATTTTTTCCCTGAAGAATTATGTGAAAGAGGGTAAATGAAAACATTCTTTATTAAGATGTTATTCTGTATTTCTTGTGTTGGAGTTTAAATGTTTTTAGTTTATGTCCAAAACATAAAGGGACTAATAAGAGATTTTATTTCAAATTATTACTAAGGAACATGCTTATTGAAAATATTTGTTTATTAAAAAAAAGTATCTAGATCTTACTAAACTTTTGTAAAATGTTTTAATGTTAGTTAACAAAAACTCAGTGTTTACTTACCTGAAGACATTATGTTGGCATTTTAAAGGCATACTTTTAAGCATCCAAATATACCCCTTCACCACATTACAAAGTATATTAGTCCTCTCTGAACTTAGTAAATATAGGAGCAAATGTACATTAAATTAGATTCCAATAAAAACATAATGCTGAGTCTCCAAATTTGACACTTTTAGTGAACAGATCATTGTACATTATGAAATCCTTGTTTAGGACACTTGAACTACTATTATTACTTATTGTTGCTCTTTTCACAGATGCTATTTGGTGTATGGAAGAAGGGAAAATTCGTGATGGGAGGATAAATCTGTTGACTTGAAGGAGTGACAGGTTTTGCTAAGATGGAAAGGCCAAACATTCTCAAAATTTTTGATGGTGATTAGCTAGACAGGGCTTTGGTGATGGACCAAACTAGCCAATGTGGTTAAATGGTGCTTAAATTATACTTGGGCATGAAGCCCAAGGATCATCTATCAAATGTACTCTCTGTCTGCTACCTAACAGGTGTCCATTCATCAATATGAGGACTCTTGCAACCTTGAGACAGTGATATTAAGTTGAATGCATCATAAACAATTTTTTTTTTTTTTACTTTATAACATTATCCTCCCCCCTTTCCTCTTGTCTCCTGTAGATCTTGGCATTCTTTAAAAAGCTAAGTAAATAATGCTATTCACGTCTCTCTTATTATAACCACAATCATTTTAATTAGCAAGAGTTGTTGTACCATAAATACAAGTCTAACAACTCCACAGCAGGTTTTACATTATTAAAGGATGATTGGCTCTAATAGCTTTCTGATAAGAACGAGCTTTCTTTGAGAACAAAATACATAATCCCTCTATAAATGAATACTTCTTTAAAAAAAAGTCTCTCCAGTCAGCAAAGAGTATTTCACGTATGTCTGGCAAAACTTGTGACACAAAGAACAAAACAATAATTACATTTCTTAGTATTAGTCATGTCAAACATTAAGTATTTTTATCAACTGAACTCTAGAGTTTGACTCTGATCTTGTAAGGGATGCCAGAGCTCTCCAGAAGACAATCTGGAATTAACCTTTCCAGAAAGAAAAATCTCCAAGAGGAAATGAGTAGTTGAAGAGAACCATATTGCTACCAGAAAACATCAAGAACTTTCCATATGGAGTAGAAGCTAAAAAGATTAGCTTCAAAGTGATATATTTGGGGCTTTAATAAGTACTCTTGTGCTAGTTTGTAATGAGTACAGTTTTCAACATGTTAACTTTTCTAGAAGGACTATTCTTGGTCAGTGCAAAGCTACCATGATAAATTCTTTGTCTCAAGTGATTAGTTAGGGCACCACTGATTATGTTAAGTCTCAGGCTTATTCCTACTTGAAGACTAGAGCAAACACATTTAGGGCAGAGTATTAATTCTTTGATTCAAGGAAGTGATCTCTTCTTCTATACCAGATGAGGAAGTGAACCTAGGGTTTGCACTTATTTGTCCACCTCCAAGTGGAAGGGAATTGTGAAAGACGATGGAACAATGGATGAGGATTCTTTTGGGAAAAGGTAAAGGCTTTGCTTTGAAGTTATTGATGAGACCTTGTACCTGGAGCTGAGGTAGAGCTAGGGTGAAGGAGACAAACTGAGAGGACCTAAAGTTTACAGTGCACTTCGCTTATTTCTCCTGACACTGACACACAAGCAGGGACATGGGGGAAACTGAGGCTGACGGTCCAGACTGTGATGAAGGCTGGCAAAAGCAGCAAGAAACAGGGGAAACACAGCTAGCAGATTTAAAAGAGGGAATGACTAGATTCAAGGTTAGAAATGATGCTTAAGAGGAGGGGAAAATGGGCTGGCCCAGTGAGTTTGGTGCATGGCCTGGAGGTTACTGTTGGGTCTAATGACAAAAATGATGGAAGAAAGTGCATAATACATGAACAAAATGTGGCCTGATGGAGGATGCTCAGGTCTCACTCTTCTTAGGGACTGATATTAGAGGTGGAGATGTAACAATGAAATAAAAAACGAGGAGGAAGTGGCAGGTGTGGTCAAGATGGATACAGTCATAGACTCGGAGATGAGGAGTAGTGCAGCAAGAAATCAGGAAAACAGATAAAAAGATAGTCACGAGAAAGCAGAAAGCATAAGTCCTGAGTTTTCAAAAGGCACTGTGAGAGGAGTAAACAAAACAAAACAGAAAGACTGAAACCAATGAGCTAAGAAAAGACAGAATCAATGATCAATGTCGTGGAAAAGAAAATTCAAGGTGCGGGCAAACAGAGAAGACCATGGCATGTGAGGGAGTCAAATGATCAGAGTAAGGAGAAGGATGACAGTGCGAGTATTTAGAGTACCTGGGGAGGATTCGTCTACTCTACAAAATATAAGAAAAGGAAACCATGATATTCACAAAATTGGAACTAGACTCTTCCTGTATTTCAAATCCGATTAAAGGAAACATCTTCCTATATTTCATCTCTTCCTGCACTTCACATCTGATTCAAAGAAATTATTGAAAGTATTAATTTGCCCTACATTAAAATATGGAAATAAATGTCTAAATGTATGGTTATCCCTTTGCTCGGTGGTGAGACTGCCATTCTCTATTTAATAGTTAGTTAGGTGACATTTTATATAAATTTTGGTTTGCCCAGGACACCTTTGGTAGCCTGTTATCTTTACATAATGTTTAATTTTACTCTCAAAAATGTCCTGCTTGAGTGATACGTTATATGGTCACCCTAGTTATAATACACACCTTAACAACAGTGCTATTATGAATTCAACTTGCAAAGAGGCTAGAAAGTGAAAAGTAGCGTGTTAAACATAAAACTCATTTTATGTTCACAAAAGACGAGATCAGTAATATTTATTAAAATGTAGAATGCATATAACTCTGTGAGGAAGGAAAAGAACAAAAAGAAACTGCTTTACAGAAATAAAAAGATCTCTAACTGGGGACATAGTGCTTTTTCCTCGGAGAGCAACAAAAGACCGTAGGAGGGCAAAGCAGCGCAACTGGAGAACCCAAGGCCGGTGCCCTGGGATCCCCGGGGTCTACTATTAGAGCCGTCAGGAATGCAGAGGGTGCATTTTGCAATGTTCGGGGCTGAGGATTTTCTGGGCTTTAATTCAACCTGAAGCTCACTCTGTTCTTTTAAAAACACTTCTAAACCCTTCTAGAAAACACCACATTGCAGATTAAAAACAAACAAAACACAATATTTCTGTGAAAAAAGTTAGGATAGAAGGAGAAAAAGGGTAATAGTTTACTAACCAGAAGGCTAACTGTGCAGCCAATCTTTTTGCCATCTACCTCTCCCATTTTCATGCAGTCCCTAAAAACAAAACGCAATAGTCAGAACTCAGAACTTCCTTCTTAGAGGCAAACACAATTTGTTCTTTTAGGCAAAAAGAAAAAAAAAATAGTCAAAGACCAGAGACAATTTGCAAGTGTCTGTTCAGATAAAGGCTCCAGAGACTGAAGATCTCTGCTGAGGTTGGGGAGTCAGAGACTCCCGAGCACCAGTTTCTGTCCAGAATTTCACTTCCATGTCAAGATTGTGCTCCCTCTCGATGGACAAGGGGCTCAGGAGGAAAGAGGAGTGAAGGTGTGTTATTGTACACCTCCTAAAGTGGGGTGAGAAGTAGCTGGTAAGCCTCGACATCACTGACAACGAGGCTTTGTTCCTAAAATAAAACAAAACCACCATGCATCTAAGTGGGACGGACTGCTTTAATAGTGTATAAAAATAAAAAAAATAGGTCTATGAAAGGTGATGGTGTAAATTTCATCCCCCCACCTGGCTCTTTTTAAAGAGAATAGCATGGTTGTACAATTCTGTTACATTGTCTTTACCCTAAAATGGATAGAGTCTACTGGTTCTAGTGGGTGAGTCTAAATACCAAAAAAATAAATAAATACTTTTTTTTGAGGACTCTGATAATCCTCTCAATTCACCAAGACTTTGAAATAACTACCAAAAAACCAAGCCAAACCGAAAAGAAAATAAAACGCCCAAATTAAAAACTCCGAATCAGCTGGTTAGAAGTCCATTATCTTACTGCACCAGGTTCCATGGTCTGATTATCAATTCTGAGTGATTCACTCAAGTGGAACGTTGATTGTATTCCACCTATTTGACTTTCTAACTGGAGCGCAGCACATCTGAAAACCGGGTGCCTCGGCTTACCTGTAATCTAACAACCTCTCCATTAGACGAGTTACAGTAGCAATTAGTGAAACGCCACTCTCCCTCCATGTTTCCCGCTCAATTTTCTTTAGTAGACTGGAAAAGAAAGAACCCAGGGCATTTTCAACATTTATTTTTATCAGTCACCATGACAACCATTTTACTTTCATCAGTACCTTAAATGCCTTAGCAACCACTGCAACATCTCACAAGTAGCACAATTTGCAAACAATGTCTTACCTAGGATAGGGACCAAATAGTGGAATTCTAATCCAGGAAGCATTGACAAAGCAAATTGATTTTCAGATTATCCAAGTCATAAAATACGAACGCATGCATATAATCATATTTTGAAAATATACAAGCATCTCACAGCTCAAAGACATTTTTTTCCTAGCTGCTCTCTTACACTAACAGAGGCTTGTGTCTTACCACATCAAATAACACTGCAAAAAGCGAAAACAGGAGTACCTCCAAGTTTACTTCTAAGTAAGAGCTTGCTTTATTCACATAAAAATGTTTTCCTACCTCTCAGTGGAATGCATCTTCATCCAAGCAATTTTACTGCAATGCAACTGCTACAGGAAAATCCTTGTACAGACGGTATGACGTTTTGCGTTTTTTCCTTTCACTTAACATTTGCCCACTCAATACATATTGTACTATCTGTGCACTCACTCAACAGTTTCATTCATTTTGTCATTAATCACAGAGGATTTTCTATGTGGTTGTTCCAGCAGATTGATGACAAGTACCGAACCACATTTCTCCTCTTACATCTCCCCTAATGCGCAGCACCTTGGAGCACAGGCTCCATGTAAACACAAAATCACAACCATCATAATAATTAGGATCTGCTTTACTTTCACTCCCGCCTCTTGGCAAATTAACAATGTGCTTGGCAAAGGCTTTGTGACTGAACTGTCCCCAAAAGATAAAAGAACATAAGCATGGCAATATGTGGATACTTCCCTACTCCTCCGATTTTAATGATCATCATTTCTGTCTAAAATCTTGTTTCCCTTTCATCTTGGCTTCAGGAGTGAGATTAGAAAGAAAACGTTTCTTACAAGTGCAATCTAAGCATATCATATACGGACTTAGTTGAAAAATAAACATTAAAGAAAAAGGCTATTTTGCCAAAGCTTTCTTTTATCTGTGGCTATGTTCTCTCCCAATTTTCCTCTCTCCTCCAACCCCCGCCTCTTTTTCTTGCCATTGCCATTCCGGCTCCCAGCCTCTGTCTTGTCTCCTCATCTGTTGCCTATGCTTCCTGGCCATTTGTTCTTCTGGTTTATTCTAAATTGTTTCCTTGGTTAAGGGTGGAGATTGCACATGGAAGGGATGGAATTTGCCCTGACTAATCCTCCAGGGGAAGGCCCCCTAGTTTTCTTTTAAAAACCTCTCAACAGCAACTGTTTCAAGCTTAAATGGCATATTGGCATTGAACTCAAATGAAAATCTGCCTGCCAAAGCAATACAGGATGATGTCAAAATTTCCCCAAGTGACAGCCCACACCTCATATACTTTAGAGGCTGAAAAACAAAGAACTCAAGTTAAGTAATAATTCTAAAAATACATGGAGATTTCTCTTATGGAGATGAGTTTCATTAATTTGCACAGCCTTCTGATGCAGCAAGGAGTCAGAACTACATAATCCTCTTACAAGAAGAGGCAAAGCTCTGCACAGCCTGTTTTCTTGACTAACTCAAGACCAAATGTTAGGACTGAGTCTAGAACCCAATTCATCTCCATTCTCAGCTAGCCCTGTTCCTTCTGTCAGGGAGCTTGCTGTTTCCCAGTTCACCTGATACGAACTGGGAAAGAGAGGCTATCAGCAAGAAGGGAAGAGTCTTTCTAGGTAACCTGGGCGAGATTGGATAGTCTCATTTGCTCAATAATAGTGCCCATGTGCCCACATTGAGTACACAGCGAGTCCATCTAATAACAACGAATGGTGGTTTCTTATTGCTGCCCTGTTATATGCAATGGGGACACTGGGGAGCAGGATAAACCGTGGTCCTGCAGGATGACATTGCCCACCAGGATTTCCTCTGTGAAAGAGATGGGTGTGTGTGTCAGGGTGGGGAGATCTTTCCCTCAATCCACCTCTCTCTGTGTCACAACAGGATTGCGCTGAGGCCACCACTCTGATATATAACACCGGTGTCTGTGCATATTCTTAATCTAAAGAGAAGAGTTAGATACCTAAGGTATGATGTTACAGAGCTAATTCTGTCTCCAAATGGCAATAAATCTGTGATCATTAAATAAAGATCTTTGAAATAATTTGGAGTCTTATTGAATTATTTAGAGCTATATAGGAGAAAGCAGAGTAAAGGACTGAGAAAGAACTGAGATGGATGTTACTTCTTCTGGAAAGCCCTGTCAGAGGCAGTCCTACTGTGTGCTGCAGGAGTACCTGGCACAGGGGAGTGCTTAATACGACAAATAAAGGTGAATGAGTGAATCAAACGGAGCCAGGGGAAGCAGAATCTAGTTCTGATATTTTACTCTGTATGTTCCATGTTGGTGTCTATGATCTGCAATCTAGTGTTATCAAAAATAATAAGTCTCACTCATTTCAAAAAGATGTAGTATGGGCCAATGAAGATAATGTTGGGGGTTAGGGAAAGATGAGTTGAGTTCTTAGGAAGGAAGGTACTATACAAACATGAAGAATGACTCTGAGGGGGCTATTTTGGCAACTACTACAATTTAGGAAGCAGTGAGCTACTTTCAGTTTTTCAGCTTCAGAACAAATTTTAGGAAGTTTTAGACATGAATTACAGAGAACAAATGAGAATCTGTACCATAATGGCATGTGTTCCTAATACATAATGTGTGCAATGACTCATTGTGATTATCCTAATTCATTGTGATTTCTATTGCCAAAAAAGCATTTTATTGTTTCCTGAAATAAAGTTAGATTTTCACTTTCTTTCCCGAACCCAGGTAGTAATGATATTTAATTATCACTCTAGCTTTGATTCATTCCCAATATGCTGATCATAAAAGCATGAAAGAAAAATATTTATAGCAGCATTTCTAGTAATATGCTAAAAATCAACAAAAGAATAAAAATCTCCATTGAATGAATCAGGCACCTTAAAATAGTCCTAATTATAGAGGCTTAATATTTTAATTATTGGTTTGGTTCTAATGTCAAGGTACATCTTCCATTTCAAAGTCATATTTATACACAAGCAATCCAAATTGCATGCTATCAGGCCTTTATTAAAGTAGATAAGAGGCACTATAGAACTATGTGAGTATTTATTAATCTTGTGAATTTGTTATAAATAATTAATCACAAATCTCAAGAGGTTCATTTCACTGAGTGCTTTCTCATTTTAGTTCTTTGTTCAAACCAAGGACTAGTAACCGAAATGAGAGCAGTTTTCAAAAGCAATTTATTACACTGGATGAGGTTTTAATCAGAATTCTTGCTCAACTCCAGCTGTCATGAAAGACAGATGCTTTGTACACTAGAATGAACAAAGGCTTGGTGAATAATTATTAAAAGTTCCAGTTTAATTACAGTATCAGGACAAAATGATGTTGTTCAGGGTTGAGCACAAAGAATGTATTTTATCACCCACCATCATTACCTGAAATCTGTACATCCCTTCTTTGCTTTTCCTTTCAATATAATTTTCTTGAGATCTTCAATATGATTTTGAATCTGGCAAGCTGAAATCTACCTAAGCTACTAGTCACTACTAATATTCTTCAAAGCTATATATTAATATTTCTACTGTTTTAAATTAATGATCATAAAATGAATTATAGAATTTTGCACTTGGCCATCAATCCTAAAGCACTGATATTTCGTTTTAAGTGAGACTTAGGCATCGATACAAATGAAAATATATTTTTTCATAGAAAAATGTATTGCTGAATTATTTTGCCCCTTTGAAAGAACTGTATACATTTCCTAAGCATAATGAGCTAATTCTTCCTTCAAAAGAAACACTTTGTACGTATACTAGATTTGAAAATGACTAAGATCCATAGAAAGCCATAGAGAAAACAAGTGTCAGAAGTGAAATCCTAAAGCCCTGAAACGTTCTCATGTGTCCTCTCTGGCCATTTAAACACAGTGCATGAACACTTGGTATAAGCAATTCATCCTGTAACTGTGATCAGATTCTCCTGGTAGGGACAACCTCAAAGTCCCTTTACAGCACTGCATTATTTTTTTAATCTTCTATGCAAATCCAAAACACAGAATTTGCTAAAAGTGATTTGTTTCTGTGATATTCTAATAAGAAGCATTTAGGAAGCAATAATGCTGAATGAACCATCAGTATTGATGAATTAAATCAGATGTTGAAGAACAGATGCAAATTAGGTTAATTTGCCCAACAGCAAATCAGCCAAGGATATCTTGCTTTGGGAAGTAGTGCTCACAAACATTACAATCACACACCCCTTTCATCCTCTCCCGCTCATAGCCCTACTATTTAAAATCATTATCTTGCAGCAATGGTTTTAAAATTATTAGGCATGAAAAGAGTGAGATCTGTTATATAACACATGCGACTGTCCTAATCAGAGATTAAAATAAGGAGACATGTCTAATCATCAACATAATAGGATCCATTCGCCAGAGTTAAGGCAATTATCCTTTATTTCACACTCCACAAAGACAAAGCACTCCTGTGAGACCCAAGCGTCTTTGCAGCTCTCAGCTCCCGCGGTACAGAACGGCTCAGTACTGACACCAAATCCCCTGAATAGAATCAACTTGAGATAAACATATTACTCACATACTGTTGAAGAGCTCACGGTATGTTTCGTCACCTTTGCCTTCTGACATCAGGCTGTCCAGTTTGTCAATTAGCTTGGCTTCCACCTGAAACATACCTGAATATTACTCTCTCTTTCCTTCCCTTCCCAAGTAGAACTTCTAGGCAAATTAAAACATTTATTTGTGCCTGGGAAAAGGCCACAGTAAATTTTGTGAAAGTGTCATTATCAGCTGTGGTTAATAGCAGATATCCCTTTGGAATTCGAGGGGACTAGTCTAGAAGGAGTTACATGACTTCACACTCCCGGCTGGGTAGCGTTTACTGCTGCCAAAGACATCTATTTGTTGATTCAAACACAAATGCTTGCAGCCCAGTTTAAATGTTTGAATTCTTTTTTAGGAGCTATAAAAACTGGCAAGTCCTATTTCTTTTTATTTTTTTTAAACATCACTATATATATAAGGACATCAGGAAACCAACATATCCACATACATTAATTTAAATCTTTGATGTGTTTTATATCTATTTTCTTTCTCCAAACAGTTTGAGGTTACACTACTAAATCTTTGCTGAAGTTGAGAACTGGTCCTATCCATGTACAGATGGTAGATCCATAGAAATAGTCTAAGTCAGCAATAAGCAGCAGGAGAGAGAAAGGACATATTTCCTGAAAACTGTAGTCAAAACATTTATATTTTCCAGTATGTAAATCCTTTGGAACTTGAGTATCAGGATGGGAAAAATATCCCTTCATATATCTGAGGCAGAAGACACAGAAAACGAATAACCTTTCCATGGCCAGAGAAAGTTAAAACAACTAGGAATTGAGAGGGATATCTGACTTTGTCCAAGGACTAAGCCCAATTGTTCCTTTAAACCAAATTTCAATCAAGAGGTAAAGGGGGAAGGAAAGTGAGTTATCTCCTCTAAAGACAATTTTTTTAAAAACCTTTCATTCACCTATCAGCTTTTTCAAAAATAAATGTATACACCAGTGCAAGTGAAAGGCCTATGCATTTGGTAATAGGACCGTTCTATGTATGTAATCAGATTGCTTGTATGGTCAACAACCATTTCTAAGATTTGAGGCAGGCTTCATTTGGGAAGCATGAAGGATGGCCCACCCTGTGGGCATACAGGTTCATGCAGTGACTGTGTGAAGGGTACTCTCTCCAACTTGAAGGACTTGGCATGGAAAAGCAGCTGATTCCTTATGAGATCTGCTTTTGTAATAAGAATGTGTGCCTTCTCCAAACTGGAGCAGAACTATTAGAACCTATGTCAACGAGAAATGATAGCTCATTCCCTTGGAATTTCCTTTGCAAGAATTTCCATTGCTTTCTCCTTTAAATTAATTCTCAATGCTTCAAGCAAAGAGCAATAAAACATACTGCCAATCAAATGCTCAAAGCTAAGCCCTTCACCAAATACAACATGCAGGCCACTGAGAGCTTAACGAGTTTAAGAATCATTAACCCTCTGATTCCTCTGTGCTGTGTCCAACTGGGAGTAAATAAAGTCTCTGCAAGTTCTTAAACAGAGACCTGGGAAATCACAGAACTTTTTAGCTGAAAGGGAATTAAATGGCTTTTTAGGGCTTCCCTGGAGGCTCAGGAGAACATAGGACCAGAGAGAAAGTATCCAAGGCTGTGCGTCTTGGGAGTGGACAGGCCAGGCTAGAATCCAGATCTATTGGCCCGGTGTTCATTTCCCAGCTCAGAGTTGAATCCAGAAGTTCAGAGATGCTGTAGAACTGAAATTCTTCCAACTGTGCTGAGGAGCACTTCCGCCTACCTGTTTAAAGTTGCCACTCCGCCTCTGCTCCCAGTCCATCATATCATGAAAAATAGGAATCATGACATTCCGAAGATCCGGCTGGGGTATCAAGGTCACTTCTAGGAAGGGGCCAATCAGGGCAGGGATGAAATGAAGCTTGTGCTCTCCTAAATTGAGAAAAATATTTGAGTTTCAATATATTTGATCTTAATAAAATTTCAGAAAATATTATAAAATTTGTTTAAAACTATTGCCACCAAGACATTCAATGACAGTTGCTTCCTTAAGCAAGAAAATGTGAGAAAATAACCCATAAGATACAATTAAAAATTATGTAAATCATCAGGAATTCATTATGCATATTATTGCACATTCACACATTATGATTTTTATGCAGTCATTTAAAAGGAGGCGGAAGAAGGATAACATAGGTGAAATTTTTCAATATATTTAAATGAAAAAACAAGGTACAATACAGTAATACAGTATGCACAGGAACATCTTTCATTAAAAAAAAAATATATATATATATATATATGTTAGCCTAGAGAGTTATACCCCCTAATGTTAACCACAGTGATTATATCTAAGTGGTAAGTTTACAAGCGATTTTTTTTTTATGAAAAAAGATAGGTCTTGTCTGCATTATATAATTTTTATTGTATATGTTTTTACACAATAAATATACAGCCTAAATAAAAATCTAAATAGTGGCCTAATAAAAGACTATACCTATTTTCTGAAAAGACTAAAATGTAACAATAGTGAACTCAAAATGGTATATTACCAAGTGCTAAAAGGTATGATATTGATAATTCAGAGGACAGGAAAGTGGGAGATGGGATGGACACAAGTGATTTCATGTAGCAGGTGGGTGTTAAGTCCATTGCTCTAATCTCCTATGTTAAATCTCACAGAGGAGTTTCTATTTCTATAATAAGAATATTGATGCTATGAAAAATACACTAAAGAGCTAACCTTCGGCATCATGGCTGATTGCGCACAATGCTAAGAGCATCCACTTAGAACCTACAAGTTGGTAGGCTGAGCAGAATATAGCTGGCTTCATGAAAGAGGGTAATTTCTCTTTATTATTTTCTACTTTTGATCTTTTGCAGAGAGAGTTGAATACAAACAAAATCATATTGTTCACAGTTAATTGCCAATTTCTGAGTTAAATGCCTTTACCTTAATGACAGTTTTCTGTTTTGCTTTTTGTACTAGAAGCCACTAAGGTGGCCCTGGAGCTCAGACACGTATGTGCAAGTGACACTATGTAGATCCACAGTGCAAATGTATAGCTCAAACTTATATTTACTTTAGAGGGTTTTTTAAGAAAGAGAATATGAGGGAAATAATTTGGGGAGGGAGCAAAATGATGAATGAGGTCAGAGGTGGGAAAACCCATGTGGGTGTTTGTGAATTCACTACTTTTCGTGACTGAAAGTGCCTTGGGATACATCAGTTGTCTTCTGAATGTGGCCCCCATCCCTGGATAATTGCCTTATTCTCCGTGCTATAGGACATTAGCAGGCATGGGATAGAGTCAAGAACAAGCTTTCCAAATTGTGGCATGGAAAGTAACACTGGCAGCAGTTAGTGCTTGAGTAAGGTGGGCACACAATGACTTCTGGATAATCAGTGAAGCTGCTTAAACATTTCACAGCCAAACTCGTGTATTTTTTCCCCTTTAGGCTAAAATATCCACTATCAAGAGGCACTGATTAATTCTATCCCATGGTATTCATCCTCTATTATATCCTCAGATTATGAGCATTTCTATCATGATAAAATTCTCCCTATTTCAATGCCATGGAAGGAATGTTACCGCACGTAGTTAAGTATGTCAGGAAATTTGAGGGGCCGCGTTGCAATGTTGCATGTGCTAGGGACATGAGGGAAAAGCATTTAAAAAAACTTCTCTATAGTGCACGACTCAGAGAGGCCAAGGAATCCTCTGTCTCTCTCCATGTCAACTTTCCTCCATAAGGCACTGCAGCAGTCAAAGCCATGATCTGGATTTTTAGTATTTATATTATTATAAATACATAGAGAAAAAGCAGTTGTGGATACTTCTTTCCTGTACGTGTTTTGATAAGGGACTAATTATTAGTTTAATAGAGAGTTTGGAAAGTTTGGAGAATGTCAAGATCATAAAAATGTATTTTATATTATGTGTGTGTTTTCTGTATTTCCATTTCATTAACTCATTCAGTCATTAACCTATTTAGTCATTCAGTGACTCAAGAAATAGGAACGCCTAGTGTATTTTGAATGCCGTATTAGGAGAGGTACTTGCAAATAAGCAGATCACGATGAACATCTGAGCAATTGCTGAGATACAAATCTCGAATCATGAAACAATGAAGATAGTTCAACTCATTCTACCTAGGGAACTGAAGAAAGCTGCTCGGAGGTGCAATTTTGCCTACATCTGGGAGATAAGAAGTTGGCTTCACACGTGGGTAGAGGGTATTACTGGAGAGGTAGCAGCATGTGCATCCCTTCCTTTAATTTGGGTGTTTTGGTTTTTGACTTTGTCAAATGCAAACCGCGGAGCTCTGATACACCAGTGAGAATGTAAGTGCCAGTTCCCTGAAGATCAGCATGGCAACAAGGAGGCTCTGTGCCAAGACTTTTATGAGCTTGAATTCCCTCTGGATTTCCACCCACCTGGAAGAGGGGCCCACTGGTCTGAACTACCTTCTATGCTGAAGATACCTAGAGAGCTTTATGTTAACTTCCCAGCCACAGTCTGTGACGTTGTCCCAGGGCTGTCTCAGACATCTGCCTCAAGTAGGAACTAGCTGTCCTTGTCCTTGACCTGCATCCTGAGATCCCTGTGGGACCAAGATCCCATGATCTACACTGGCAACAAGCCCACCCCCTCCATTCGCTGGTACAGACACAGCACCCTGGGCGCCGGTGAGGTTCCTTGTTCTTGAGATTGGGTGCTGCCCAGGTACCTTGCATCGTCAGGGAGTGCCCCTCTACCACAGCTGGGAGCCAGGCTGATGTTACTTTGGGTTTAGTTTCATCGTGAGTTAAAGCGCTTAGACAAAGTGCTTTGAGCATATTGCCAGGAATACAGTCCCGGACACAACCCACAGGCGCCTGCCCATCTGCAAGTTCTTTTACTTTACATCATGGAAGTCACACACGCAGTCCTTTCCTCTCTGATGCTTCATCGAAGGTAACTTCATTCTTCCTTATCGTCTCTAAATTACTCATCCATACCCATTCTGTGTGAGGGAGGAACTTGGCTCATAATTCCTTCTGTGTTCCCACCTTTACTTTTTGCCCAGGTAATCCTTTATCTTTCCTAAAAGACTGCTTAGTTTTCCTCATCAGAACAAGAGTACCTCAAAAGAAACTTCTTTATTAATCTAACTGCATATTTTCCTCCAAAAGAATGCATATTTTCAAGACTGACAAACTCACTGAAATACCAACTCACGGTTCTCCCTATATTTCCCCCATCCTCTTGACACAAACAATTCAAGCAGGTAACTAGCAGCCAGCATCTGCAGTTCTTTTCCTTGTTATTTTTGTCAGGGTAGAGAGCAGATGCCACCTGAACTCAATCACTCTTACTGTCATTTTTACAAGCCTAAACACACTGAAAAGCTTATCAAGATGTCCTGGGAAGTGAGGGGAAAAAAGAGAAAAGGGAGAAGGCAATTTCTGTTGGGGCAAAGGTTGGCAAGTCCTGAGATTAGCGGGTCTCGGGACTCACCTGTTCCATGACCCTACCCCAGGGGCTCAAAGTCTAGTAACAAATGCTGTGCCTCAGTAGAGCCACTGGACCGAAGGGACCATGTACACCAGGACAAAGGCCATCTTGGCATTTGACTGGTAACCAGCAGGGCCTCCCTCTCTGCTTCCTTGACACTGTGCAAGGCACCAAACCTCTGCACAGCTTTTGGGTGTATGTGGGGATAGGGGAACAAAAGAGAGAGGGAATATAAAATAAAGTTGAATTTCCTGCCAGTCCTGATAGTTCTCCCATGCCTGAGATGGTGGAATGAGATTTAGAGCTGCCTCAGTACTATCTTAGTCTTTAATCTTTACAGAACCCAGCATCCTTTGGCCTCTCTTGAGAAGACCATCATTAGCATGTACTTGATTTATTTACCACTGTTTGAGTATTTGTAAATCTTTAAAAAAAAAAAAAAAACTCTTCCATTTATAGACATTTTACTATCCAATTTTCTTTTTAAAACTGTTTTTTTACTATGAAAAATTTCAAATGTGCACAAAATTACAGAAAACAGTAAAACAAATCCCCATCTACTCATCGTCTAGCTTCAATAATTATCAAGATTTTTGCCAATCCTGTTTCACCTAACACCCAATTATCTATTTTTCTATTTTTTATAGCAAGTCTGAGACATCATATCATTCTACTTGTACACACATCAGTAAGCATCTTTAACAGATAGGATATTTTATAAATACAGAATACAGCTTTTATCACACCTTACAAAGACAAACAGTAACTCCTTAAATTAATTGAAAACCCAGCCTATATTAAAATTTCTTTGATGGTCTTAAAACATGTCTTTCATAATTGCTTTCTTTCAATCCAAATGAGGCCCATACACTACATTTTCTAGCCTGATTTTTCTATTGACAGTAAGGTCAGAGAGAAGCCACACCTACATTTAAACCATTGTGTGGGAATGCGTGAGAATAGCCTTATTTGCTGAAAACACACCTTGGGAACATAGAATCTGTGCAAACCTGAACAGGCTTCCAACCAGAGAGAATTTAATTTCTACCAAACCAGCAAAGCAATTTGGAGGTATGTATGGCAACAGCAAAATAAACTTCATTTAAATGATTTCTTTTTAAACCATAGATTTAGTATACTTTCTCCATCTCTATTTGTCAGCCACATGGTCTTGTTTTTAAGTATTTAGGGCACCTGCTACTTGGGCTGTTGGAATTTTATATTTATGCACACAGAACAGCCTGCTAGGGAAGTATTGATTTTTTTTCTTTCTATAGCAGTTACAAGACACTGTGTTTGCAAATGTGGAACGAAGAGCCCACTTTATATTTAGTAAGAATGTTAGTTCATCTAAAAAGAGAAAGAAAAACTTAACCTTGCAGCAAGATGAATGCCAAAGGTGGGACATAGTAGTAAAGACTAACCTTTTTCTTTGCAGACTGTTCTTGCAAGTATAGGTATAAATGGATAAAATTTCGGGGGGAAATAAATGCCTCCCCCTGGCTCTTGATAGAACATTTTTAGTCCTTCAACTTAGATAATGAAAATACTAAGGAAAATCAAAGAAAAGGTGTTCAGTTATCACTAATTGGTTTTTATGCATCAAAAGTAAATTATTTTTTCAAAACCACAATTAGATACCATCTCAGAACCATTAGGATGGCTACTATCAAAAAAACAACAGAAAGTAAGAAGTTTTGGCAGGAGTGTGGAGAAATTGGAACACACTTGTACTCTGCTGGTGAGAACATAAAATGTTACAGCAGCTGTGGAAAAACAGTAGAAGAGTTCCTCGAAAAATTAAAAATGGAATTACCATATGATCCAGCAATTCCACGTCTGGTTATATGCCCAAAGAATTGAAACCAGG
The DNA here is from genome assembly GCF_000956105.1 of Propithecus coquereli. NCBI lineage: Eukaryota > Metazoa > Chordata > Mammalia > Primates > Indriidae > Propithecus > Propithecus coquereli. The sequence goes on along the minus strand of NW_012149729.1, from coordinate 13,296,218 downwards.
GTCTCAAAGAGATATTCGCACGCCCATGTTCATAGCAGCATTATTCACAATAGCCAAAAGGTGAAAGCAACCCCAGTGTCCAATGATGGATGAATGAATAAAGAAAATGTGGTATATCCATACAAAGAAATACCATTTAGCCTTAAAAAGGAAGACAACTCTGACACTTGTTACAACACAAATGAATCTTGAGGACATTCTGCTAAGCAAAATAAGCCAGTCACAAAAAGACAAATTCTATATGATCCCCTATATGTGAGGGATCTAGAACAGTTAAATTCATAGACAAGGAAAGTAGAATGGTGGTACCAGGGGCTGGGAAGAGAGGGAAATGGGAAGTTACTGTTTAACGGGTACAGAGTTTCAATGCTGCAAGATGAAAGAGTTCTGGAGATGGCTGGTGGTGACGGTTGCATTAAAAATAACTACTACTACTGAACACTGAAAATGGTTAAGATGGCAAGTTTTATTGTGTATTTCACCACACTTAAAAATATTTGAAAAAAATAAATTATTTTAATTATACAATAAGGATCATGTTGTGGTCAATGCTTCACATGCACTGGGGACAGGCAGCATAACTCAAAGTTCTAGTGAAGACCCCAAAGCCTTTCTGACCCCAGACCACTGCTGTCTCACAGGGGAAGAAGAGAAGCCCTGCTTTGTTGACCTGCAAGGAACCATTTTCTGCCTTTAGACAACAAAACTTTTTGGTTTTGTTCCTATGTTGCCAACCAGACTTCACAGCACTAGGGCTGACACATAAACCAGCAGAGCCACTGACTCATTCCCGGATAGATGAAAATGGTGCTCATGGTGCTGCTTGCTCAAAAGCTCCGGCTGAGGGGAGGGAGGAAGAGAAGTTAGAACTCGCTCCCTCCCCAAACCCAGTTCTGTGAGCTTAATATATACTAAAGGGTCCAAATATTTACTTACTTGTTCAGAAAAAAAGTTTGAAACTTTTGGTATGTACATAAATCATGACAAAAGCACATTTAATACTACAGATAAGCTGTTATACAGTTTTAGAGTTATAAAATGCCCACTAGTCTGATGACTTATGGTTAACGATAACACTGGAAACCTAAGCAGTTCTAGGACGCATAGAGTTGAAAAGCTGCCCACAGGTAAGCGCAGGGGATATAATGATCAGACTTAAAGATCCTACAGCTTTATGTTTAAAAGCAGACTAGCCACTGAATCACATGTGCTTTTTTGCCCCTGTTTTCAGCAGAATGGAAAAAAAAAACTCGATTCTAGCATATGGAAGAATTTCAACATTTCTGAGATAAACACCAGTGACCAAAAACTGATTTAAAAATATTGTTCAGTAAAATTTTATTTCTAAATTAGACCAGCTGGACAGTTTCAAGTGGCTAAAAATATATTTAGTGACCCTGGGCATTTCCTCCTTTCATCTTATTTTCTAAAAGTTAGTGGTTTTTGTATCTTTAGTGTTGAGGACCTTGATTTATGAAATCATAAAAGCTTACTAGCTTTACTAAAACATGGTGACTTTGTATCAAGCTTTCTCTTGGCTCCATATAAATTGCATAAAAAGTCTAAAATGTAAGATTTTAACACTAAGCTCTTAACAGGTGTGGACCATGTTTTCTTATCCTCCGAAATAATTTGCACATAGGCAGTGCTTCATGAACTTTGTCAAATTGAATTTATCGGCCTGTTACATTAAAACATGTACATTTATAATTACCTGAATAATTTCTCCCTCAGCATTCTAGTCCACAATATGACATATTTACAGGTTTACCAAATTATAACTAATATATTTTGATATTCCTAATATACTGACTTAAGGCCTATAAGGGGTACAAAAATAGTACCCTGAATACTTAATTCTTCTTATCATTTTGTAAAAATGTATATTGGAAGAGAGGCTTTAACATTTCTGAACATTTTCCAATTCTAGCTGTTGTATGACAGCAATGACCTTTAAAATTCACCTAATGTTTTGGAAATCTCGTAAAGTCAGGACTCAACTCTAGGGAAATAACGCAGAAACCAAGGAATGAAGTGAAAATTTATACTCACCCTACACTTGAACTATGTCATGCTGGGAATTCGTAAGTAGAGTATAATGAGCCTTTTCTAACAGACTCCTAGGACTGTGCTAGAGCTAGTCTTTAGGGCTGAACAACAAAGAAAGAGGATAGTGTTGTCTAAAGTAGTTCTTTTCAGTCTTTAGCCAAGTGCATAAGAATCACTGGAGAACTTGCTAAAACTCAGATCGCTGTGCCCCACTCCCAGGGATTCTGTTTCAGTAGGTCTGGAGTGCAGCCAGAGATTCTGCATTTCTTACAAGCTTCCAAGTGATGCTAAAGAGTATAGACAAAACAATGTGTTGTTGGGATTAATATGCCCTAAGATTTTTCACATTCTTTAGATTTCTGAGAAAAACAGAGAAGTAATTTAACATAAAAACCAGAGAGGTAGAAATATTTTCGTTGTATAATAAAGACAAAATAGAGAAGAAAATTTTATGAAGTATGCAATGACATCTTTAGGGAGACTAAATGTGCCAGCTTTGTTTAGCAGGCCAGGGGCTTGGGCCTAAAATGCATAGCTACACTCAGTTGGACAAAGATTTATGTGGAAATAACCATACATGGCTAGAAGAGGAACCTGCCAGGTTTCTAACATTCCGGTAACCCAGCCAGATCTGTCCTGGTTTCATAATTTGAGCTCAGAAAAGAGCCTACACAACCTTGACTGCCGTTGAACAGAATCAATACAGTATTCTTTGGAAAACATCTTGCTAAATTAATGCCAAATGCAATATGGACACTACAAAGGCCTTGATCTACTTTTGAAAAAACAAGGAGGACACAAAGAATCAACAAAAACTGAACATATAGAGGAGATTCTCCAAGTAAGAAAAATGTTTCCTGCTTTTTTTTTTAAAGGAAAATAGTTGTTTTTATTCAAAATTCTTGTGTAAGGCACAGTGCTTGGCTCAGTGAGGAAAGCGAGCATAATTGGCCCTCCTCCCCACCCTGCAATGACTCTAGCACAGGGGAGAAAGACACAGGCATATACGCTGGCACCATGCACAGGGTAACAGGCGATGAGGGCTACAAAAGCTCTACCAGAGATTTCCACACTTCAGTCTTTCCTGTGTTCCCTTCATGTTTTTTTTTTTCCTATCTATTCTCTTATTCATCTAATACTTTTGCTTTGTTTAAATTTCAAAATATTGAGGTACAAAAGTTTTTGTTACATGGATTCACTCTATAATGCTGAAGTTGATGCTGTTTTTGAGCTGAATCTAAAGAAAGATCATGATTTCTTCTGGCTGCACTTACACAGTTGGAGGTTGTTTTCAAGATGCTAACTCATATTTTTCTCCTGAAATCACCAGCAAGCATTGAACACTGGGCTCAATCATATATAACAGGGCTCCCTCAAATTGCTACGTATATTTGAAGGATATGCATATCCTGGTCAAAAATCAGTCTGTAACATGAATTGAAGTAAATCAATAATGGTTCTATTTTCACTCACAGAAAACAAATTCTGCCATCTCTAAGTTGTGCTTGGATGAGCCCAAGAGAAAACATACTTTCAGGTCATTATATAGTCAACTCAAATAGGTCAATCACTTTAATAAAAAGGGGGAATTAAAATGCAATAATGGCTGGGTGTGGTGGCTCACGCGTATAATCCTAGCACTTTGGGAGGCCAAGGTGGGAGGACTGCTGGAGGCCAGGAGTTTGAAACCAACCTGGGCTATGGAGTGAGACCCCGATCTCTACAAAAAATTAACAAATTAGCTGGGTGTGGTGGTGGTGTGTGCCTATAGTCCCGGATACTTGGGAGGCTGAGGTAGGAGGGCTGCTTGACCCCAAGAGTTTGAGGTTGCAGCGAGCTATGATCGCACCACTGCACTCTAGCCTAGGAGACAGAGGGAGACCCTATCTCAAAATAAATAAAATAATAAATAAATAAATACTACTACTAAATAAATGCTAAAATCTTGCATAGTTAACATACCGAATTAAAGGAGTTATGAATCTTGAGAAAGAAACCCTATACCAATGACTTTTAAAACAATTTGTTTTCCAAATATTATTATTCTTTTCTTTGCAACCAGATCTGTGCCATCAATTTGCTGGAATGATATGTTCTATCTGCTGTAGAAGATTAATAAAATTCGATCTAGCAGTCTCTTAGCAACTGCAGATGCTTTTAAAATCCTTTGGCTATACTCTTCATAATATAGGTCAATGGTCTCAAGTTTTTCAGAGTAGTGATGCTCAAGTCAATCTTGTGTGAAGTTTAATCTAAATTTATTATGATTCATAGCCTCAATTCAGAGTTCTAGAAATTTTCAGTTGTTACAGTCCCAAATTCTGAAAGGTTAGCTCATCGTGAGAAATAATATGCATAATGTTGGAGCAATGCTAGATTATAAAATTTATCATTAATAAGAACACACACAAAAGTAAGGTGACTTTTCAGAGAGACATAAATTTAAAGAATTAGTTGTAACCTTATTCAGTGCCAACATGTTGATTACTTTCTATAGATATCTGTATTGATTTAGACATTTGGTTTCAAATGCTGTCATTGGTAAATTGCCCTTGTTCATTTGTACGCTTCAAAGTATAGTAAGGAGCTGTACAGTGGAGGTGGTTTCTCTTTTCATCACTTACCTAGGTTTTGCCACATGCTGAAAATTTCACAACCCATTGTTACCCGCATGTCACCATACCTGAAATAGAACAAGAAACCAAACCTGACACAAGCCTCCAGAGCAAAGAAATATTTGTGTGTCTTTAGGATACGATCTATCATTCTGAATTATAAAACAATATGTTTTTTATTAAAGATGTTTAATGTACATGTCATGATGCCTCTAAATCAAGCCCTCATATAAATCTTTCAGTGAAACACATCTGTCTCATAATTTTTTGCTTATATAATAATTTTGAATCCTGAAAGACTTGGGATAAAAAAATGTGCAAACAAGTTCAAAATATTGACATTTCCAAAAAAGATTGTTTCTTATCCTCTTGGTTACTGCTTCTCTATTGTGTGATTTACAGTTATGGACACTCTGATTTATGAAACATTTTAATAAAACATCTTTTAAAAGGCAAATCCTACCCAATTATACAGTGGTACTTACTTTTCTAACACCTTTTTCTTTTTGGAAGGTGTGAACATCTCCAACTGCAGACACAACTGGTTTATAAAAATGACTGCAAGGTAGAAGTAGGAATCCCAGATCTAAAACAAGAACAAGATATCTCAATACTATGGTGTTACACCAACAGTTACAGGAAAAGTGACATGGTATCTTGGAGTTACTTCAAAGTGATAAGTAGATGAGGTATAGTTGAAGTAAGATTGGCCATACGTTGATAATAGTTGATGCTACATATGGGTACATGGGGGTTCATTTTACTACTCTATTTTTATATATGCTTGAAATTTTCTATAACAAAAAAGTAAACCAAATAAATATTATCCATTTATACATCGCTTCAAAGCTGTATCCCAGGTTTCATGAGTTTTTTGGTATACGCTAACTGGTAGATGTTTGGTTTCTCTTATAACATGTCCGCATATCTCCAAGGAGGTGGAGGTATAAGATGAATTACTTTATTCCTGTGTGACTTCATTTTTGAAACTCCTTTTAATGTAGAACTTCAAAAATGCATATACTTCTTCAAATATGCTAATTGCTTTAAATTCAGACATTACATAACAATTTCCTGCCCAGACAAATCTCTTGAGTCTAAGTTTTCTTATACCCAAAAGCAGAATCAGAAACAGATCAGAGTAAAAGTCCCTGAAATAAAACTTAGCAAAAAACATGCAGGACAAAAAGGAAGGAAAGTACTTCTCTACTGACACCGTGTTAAGTTAAAGACAAATAAACTAGAAGAACTATGACAGAGAATTAATATCTGTTATCCACAAAGAGCTCTTACAGATAAAAATAAGTATGATAAAACCCCAAACAAAATAATGAGCAAAACTCAAAAACAGACAATTCACAAAACATGAATTTTGGTCAATAATGAGTAACCAGTGAATAACTAATAATTAGTAAGAAATACAAATTGAAACAAAATAGGTATTCCCCCTTATCTAACTGTCAAAAAAAAGTAGTCTCTTCCATGTTTGTGTAGATATAGGAAAACAGGCAATCAAATATAATTGGTACAACCTTTAATTCAACAATTCCACTAAAATAAATATTTATCCAAATAACTAATTAGGGATATATGCCACGTTTTATTTTATAAGAATGCATATAAAAAGAGTAATTTATGAGAATAAAATAGAAGAAACAACTTAAATATCAAAAAGTAGAGTTCTGATTATAAAATTTTGATATATAGATTATTATAGGTTATGACAGAGAAATATTATATAAGCATTAAAATTCCTTTGGTTTTTATTGTATTTGTGTTTTAATTTTCTCATTATCCAATAAGAAAATTTTATAAACTGTTTGATATAAAAAATGTTATTCAAAAAATAAGAAACAAAGATACTGAAAACACAGAACCATCTTTAAGAAGGAAAGTCAAAAGAGGGACTGTTCATCTTTGCCATTTGAAAAATAATACATCAAGAATTCATAGGCACCCAACCATATCACACTATAGATATACACAGAGTTCTGTCTTAATCTTACTAATCTTTCATTCTTTTTTTTTCATTAATTCATTCTAAAAAATGGAAAGACAGGAATAAAGAACTAAAGGGTTTACTTTATAAATGTTTTCCTCATATAAACTCTTTTGAAAAAGACTTAAAAATATCATGTCCTAAGTTCCTTTGTTATACGTAGGGATCATACAGAAAAAACAAAGAATTAAAATTTACAGTAATAATAAAGAACTAACTCATTTTAAGCGCTAGGTTCATAAGCACTATTATAGCCCTAACCTGTTCACAAATATAATGAAAACGGTTCTAATATTATTCATAGTTAAAACTAATATGGCCCAAAAAAATGCATTAAGCAATCTCCTAAAACACATGTGAATCTTTCAGCTTAAGCAGGATAGTCATCTAAATAGATACTTACCTTATAATCAAAGTTCTCATTTAAGAAGTTCTTACGAAGTGCATCTGAGAGGTACAGAACCGTTGTAATAATAACACTAGTGATAAAAGAGAATATAGTTTAAGTTTAAAACTTCACAGTAGTGAAAATCATTTAGTATATAAGAATAAAAAGCAACTAAGATAAAAGAAAACCACCTTCAGTAAGCAAGTGGAGCAATATTAGATAACTCATGTTTGAAATAAAAAAAGAGACATCAGGCCAGGAAAAAAAAGAAACTTTGCAAGAAATCTATCACTGCAGTTGAGTTTCTTTAAAAAATGATACATAGAAAGATCTATGAATTCTTATGACTCAGACAAAAATACATTATTATCCTGATGTTTTCGTAATGTTTTTTATTAATTTCCAAACAAAGCAAAATGATTTGATACAAAGATAACATTCCATATTTGATTATCATGAAAGAAAGCCATGCTTTTTAAAAGCACAGGGAAAGAAATGGAGTCCAAAGATGCAACGGATAGGATAAAATGATAGAATACACTGAGTATTTATTAGCCTTTTCTTTCGGTTCTCCCCTGTTCAAGGTGTTAGAGGGCATGTCAGAGCTACAGAAGGCAGCTTCCCTTTGACAAGACTGCCACTAAAAAAACAATTACTGCCACTAAAGAAACTATATCCCAGTACTAAGTTGTGTGAAACCGACAGAGTGTTATAGCCATTCAGGGAAAGGAACATCTTCAGGGCAGGAGAAATGGGAGAAAGCCTGACAGAGGGGACACGTATAGCCAAATGCAGCTTGCTGGTGAACATTCCTCCTTAGTTCTAGAGTTCTGTAATTTGTTCAGAATCTGATCATTTTTACAAGCAGAAGAATATATTTTTAAATTGAATGTATTTCCAACAGGTTCATTTAATGTTAAATAAAGCATTATATTGAAGCAAGATAAGCTACCCCCTGGACTACTAGAAACTAAGCACCAATACATAAATGGTTGATATTTAAAACCTCTTGGCCTTTCCTGAGATGCACGTGTAATGCAGTGATGATGTGCTAAGGCCCCAGTTCTTACCACAGGATTTGTTACTAAAGGATGGGGTTGGATGACCCTGGGTAAAACAAAACAAAACACCCCACCAACTTCATACTTTGGTTATCCTACTGTAAAATATAGATTAGAGTAATATTTACTAATTAGAAGAATATTTATAGCCTTTGAAGGACATACATGTTCATTACTGTTGTTATCTGCTAGAAAACTCACTGTTACAGCCTTCTTGAACTCCTGACCTCAAGCAATCCTCCTGCCTCGGCCTCCCAGAGTGCTAGGATTGTCACAGCCTTCTTGAGGGGTAGAGAAACATTAACACAGACAAGCTGAATGGCTCAATATGGAAGTTCAAGGTAAAGAAAGGGAAAGAAAATGAAAGCACCATTTTACGGGTATCTGCTCTATTATGAATAGGCACTGTGTTACATTTTATAGATGTCATGTATACCTTTCAACAAATCTTACTATAAAAGTTGAGTATAAGAAAAATTTATGAGTTTGAGAAATCCTGTGCCTTCTTTAGCGCCCAAAATGGAAGATATCATCAGTGAATTTCATATCAAAGAGATAAATCACCACAAATAACAGTATAATGTGGCAATATTTTATAGACAATGGCAAAATGATGATAACTGAAGAAATCATTGAGGCTCCCAAAGTATTTTACTCAAGTTTTATGATATGAAACTAAAGTTTAATCATCAGAAAGTGAAATGCCATCAGGCAAGGAAGTGGTTCTTTGCCTAGGATCTAGTATATGATGACTGGACTTATAAGTGTACTGAAGAAAAATTTGTTTTCTTAACGTGTGGTTATAAGCACAAACCTTCTGCTTTGACATTCAATGGAAAAATACACACAGTCCCACTACATCCGAGTTTTACATAAAAAAACACCTCTGATCCACAACTCCAGCTCAGATTGTTGTTCAGACACAACAGCTCTAGTATTAGGGAAACACGACATATCTGAGATTTAGACTATTTATTGGGCTGCATATCCTAGAAAGGAGCTAACAAACTCAATCTTCCAAGGGAGAAGGGGTTATTCCATGGCTAAGATTACAGAATGGTTTGTTTATATGCTGGGTCCCAAACACCCAAACAATATTCATGGCTTCTTGAACTGTGTTTGCATGAGCAACATGCAACCTCTGTGGCCTTACTATGGAACTGTGGGTCTCAACCTAGCCTGCGCACTGGCATCATCGGAAGCTTTTAGAATAGAGATGTCTCGATCACACCCCCAGAGATTCTAACGATTGGTCTGGGGTGTAACCTGAACATCAGGTTGTCAAAGCTCCCAGGTGATTCTTACATAAACCCAGCACCGAGAACCACTGCTCTACACTAGAGCGGTGCTGCTCAAACTTTAATGGGTACCTGGTGATCTAGTTAAAAATGCAGCATATGATTCAGCAAGCCTTGAGTGGGAGTGAGTTGAGATTCTCCATTTCTAATAAGCTTCAGCTGAAGCTAATGCTGTTGGTTTGCAACCCGCCCTTTGAAGAGCAAGGCTCTAGAGTAGCCTCAGACAAAAAAAAAAAAAAAAAATTCCAGCAAATTCTGCTAAGCATTCTCCCGACTTCTGGAATTTTAGGCAGATTCTTACGTTTCTTTAACAGTGGATGCAGTTCCTATTTCTAGATTGAACACCCTCATCAGACCTGCTTTACCAGCAGGCACAACGAGGCACAGGGCATAAGGCCTACGAACCTTTCAGGGACTTTGGAAAATATTGAGACCTGAAAAACTGTTATGGAACCAAAGTAAAACTATAAAATAAAAACTAAAAAATGATTAGTTGCATGTCCACAGAAAGTAACATGATGGAATTCATTAACTGTCCAATTTTTAATGCGATTTTTCATGTTAAAAATATTACAGGTTCCTTTTCATAATTTCACCAAAATTTCTAAATACAGTATATATAAATGCTGAGAAATCATAGCCAATCAAAATTAAATGATTTATTCATAGGCCAATAATTTAAGAAACAAATGTAAAAATGCTTTTAATTTTTTTCTGCAACAAAATTATACCAAATGTGGCATGTGGGTCTATGCAATGTTTGATATGAAGAGGAGTAGGGTCTCCAAAAATAAGACTGCTCAGGGCCAGAAAGCCCTTAATATGACCCTATTTCAAACGCTTTTGATTTATGCCTACGACATTCAGTCCAAGTCACAGAGGCAGCTCCCAGAGCTTTCTATGGTAACTCAGCACTGAGACAGTTTCCTCACACATGGGTCCCCAAGCCAACTAAAGGCATTTATACATTACTGCTCCTTCATTGTAGCAGATAACTGTGGTGTTTAGGGACCTTTCTTTACTTGTTCCAATTTATCCAAAGCCATGCGGCTTCTCTGATTTCATTCTTTTATTTATGACACAGTGTCTGAATATGGAGATATTTCAAATCTCAGAGCTCAAACTCAATCGCCAAGAAAGGTTTGCAATCTGCTGCCACAAAGGGCCAAATTACTGATTTCTGCCACAGAAATGCAGGCACAGGGTCATTTTTGACAACCACAATCTATGGACACAGCATGATAAAATTTATACATAAAAGAGTAACCACACACAGGAAATCATAGTTATTGCCTCGTGGTTTTCCCATTGCTGCCTCATTCTTGGATTTATTCTTGGAATTATTTTCAAGCAACCCTATTGCTTCCTCTCACCCCTGGCTCAGAAACCTCATCACCTATAATTTGTTATTTGGAAAACTACTCCAACCTGATAATCTGCTCAGGCACAAGGCCATCTCCAAAAATCATACATGGACTGAGAGAAAGACCTCTGTGGATAAGCCAGGTGTCAGTACTGTTGGTGTTTATATGTTGAAAACCTAAGGAAATCTCAACGTGGAGGACAGCAACTTTCCGAACTGGTGGGTTAACTGGGGTCGGCAAAAATCAGCACAAAGACAATTAGAGCAGATGAAAATCCTGGACAATCACCAAGGGAATTTATCTAAACTTCAGCGTGCAGAGAATTGCCTGAAGGATGCATGAGACTCCAGGGCCTACCCTACCATGTGTGGCTCAGAGGGTTAGCCTGGGGCCCCGCCAGGTGATTTCGATGTCCGTGGTCACCCTTTCTCACTTTGAGGACTGGTGTTTCAGATAGAAGAGAAGACAGATGAAGGCTGGAACTTAGAGAATAACGACATCTGAGGAGTTTGGCCTTGTTTACCACTGTATCACCAAGAGCACAGCCTAATAAATGTTTGTTACATGCCTGTTATCTCATAATTATATTGACTTCTATGCTTGTACTTATTTGCCATATTAGATAATTCTAAAATGTGAAGCTTATAAAACTTTGAATAGGTTTTTTTTTTTTTTTGAGACAGAGTCTCACTCTATTGCCCGGGCTAGAGAGAGTGCTGTGGCATCAGCCTAGCTCACAGCAACCTCAAACTCCTGGGCTCAAGCGATCCTCCTGCCTCAGCCTCCCGAGTAGCTGGGACTACAGGCATGCGCCATCATGCCCGGCTAATTTTTTCTATACATTTTTAGTTGTCCGATTAATTTCTTTCTAATTTTAGTAGAGACGGGGTCTCGCTCTTGCTCAGGCTGGTCTCAAACTCCTGAGCTCAAACAATCCGCCCACCCCGGCCTCCCAGAGTGCTAGGATTACAGGCGTGAGCCACCACGCCCGGCTCGAATAGGTTTTTAGGTCTTTGGAAGAACAGACTGAAAAGAGGCAAAGCCAATCCAGGTGGAGGGCATGGCATCAGCTAAAGCAGGGAAACAGGAAAAGGAGTGATTTTGTTTTTGGACAATGGAGCATGCAGGGTAGCGAGGCAAAAAGAATGATAAGGGATATAAACGGAGTGATTTTGAAGACCTCTGAACCAGTACTCCACTGGGCAGCACTGGGAGAAAATCACTCACGTAGCAATATTTTCTGTTGTGATCTATTAGGCTCAAATCCTAAGGCAGTTTTTCCTCATGTATCCATTCTCACTACCAACTCCCAACTCACAAGGAGGAGATGCTGTGTGCAAGGTATTCTTGTGTAAATATTTGCCATAATTAAGTTTGGCATACTCATCATAGTAATATACAGTTTTGATAAAAATCAGTATCTTTTCTTTCCCTGGACAGTAAAATCCTTTAAAGATAACCACCCTTAATAATAACAAAAACAAAAACAAAAACAAAGCAAAAGTAGCTCTGTCAGTGGATGCTCAAAAGATTAGCTACTCTACCACTCAACTTTTCAGGGTCTGAAAAGGCAAACTCTGCCTCCCTTCTTGTTATTATAGACAAACTGGCAATGCTCCTAGGTAAGGTAAAGCTTTTTCGTGTGCACTAGATCAGTACTACTCTAAATGTGGTAAGCTTCCTTCACCGTTCTCCCCACAAAAACAATGTCAGCTGAACTAAACTGCATTCCCACATAGTTGATTCACTTTCAGGTGCAAGCTCATCATGGACAGGTAACAGACGGTGCTTGGACTGGCACACATGGCAATCTTGCACACAGTCTCATCCCTGCTTGCCTACCCAGGGACACTGTTCCTTCAATTATCCCTGTTTTCTTGCACCAATATTTCTATCTTTTACTAATAGGGCCATTCCTATTAGTAAATCAATATGCTATAATATCCCATATTTTAAAAAGAATCTTAGTCCTCATATCTCCTTCCAGATGTAGCCCTATTTCTCTGCTCCTTTTTATAGCAAAACTCTTCTTAAGGGCTGCCTATAATTACTGTTTTCAGTTTCTCAACTTCTATCCACTCTTGAATTCAGGCTTTCCTCTCCACCACCCCACTGAAACAGCACTTGTCAGGGTCATGAATATCTACCACGTTGCCAAGTCACAGGGCCAATTGTTGATCCACATGACTGCCAGCCTCCCTGCAGCTCCAGATATTCCTTCCTTCTTGAAATACTTTCTTCACAGGATACCATACTCTGCTAGTTCTCATCTTACATCACAGGCTCCTCCTTCTGTCTTCTTTCCTGGATGCTTCTCCACTTCCTCACCTTTAAAATGTTGGCGTGCCCCAGGGCTCAGTCCTAAGTCCTTTTCTCTTTTCAGTCTGCACTTTCTTCCCGGGTGCTCTCATTCAGTTCTGTGGCTTCAAATCCTATCAATATGCTAATGACCCTAAGTGTTTCCAGACTTCTTCCCTGAGCTCCATACAAGCAAATCCAGCTTTCTCTTCTGCATCTCCACTTGGATATCTAATAGCATCTTGAACTTACATTCAACACAAGTGAACTAAGTTTACTTCTCTCACCTCCAATGCTACTCTTTTCTTCATAATTTCCAACTAAGTGAATGGCACCACGATTCATCCTTTGGCACAGGCCAAAAATCTAAGAGCTATCTTCAATTACTTTTTTTCTCTCCCACCCACATCCAGTTACCTGCAGGTTTTGTTATCTTTATCTTCAAAATCAGTCTTCTCACGATCTTCACTGCTATCCACCTGCCCAAGCATCAGCATCTCTTACCTGGATGGCTGCAATAAGCTCCTAACTGGTTCTCTCTGGTTTCTCTTTTGTCTCTTTACCCATCAGTATTTGGGCCCTGTCTTACTAGTTCCTCCCTTCCCCACATTTCAGCCACAGTAACAGTCATTCACTTCCTCGAGTGTGCTGTATTTATTCTGACCAGAGGGCCTTTTTATACACTGTTTCTCCTGACAGTAACATTCTTCCTTTGATGTCCTTGTACCTCTTGCTTTATCTTTCAGCTCAAGTTTTACTCTTTCATAAAAGACCCGTCCTACTCCAGTCCTGAACAAAGTTCCTTTTATAAACACCATTGTAGACCTGTGCTCTTTATCTTTATAGTTCTTACTTTATACGTCAGAAACTGGAAGATATTTGCCAAATAGATAGTCCAGTAAATGAATGCATGATCTCCCTAAATGATTTAACAAATCACTTGTTTGCTACATAGATCTCATGTGAAACTTATACATAAGTAAATGTATGATATGTTTGAGGCCAACATGCACACAAGATAAACAAAATAAAGACTTGAAATTTCAACTGAGGGGCCAGGGAGTTTTTTACTTTCTTTAGTAGGCATGTGTGTTAAAAGATTTATCTCCCTGAAAATATGTATATAAAGCTGTGACTTTATTTTTATATTTTATTTCACAATGTGTATGGGAAGGGGGTGGAGAGAAGCTCGTCTCAAAGTGTCCTATATTTTTGGTACTTACTTTTCATCTTCCTTATGTTTCTTCTTTCTTAGATTGAGCAGTTGTCCTCATTAGACACATCTACCAGGAACTTACAGTGGGCACGAGATAGCTTTGCAGCAAGCAAGAACGAGAAGGAACATCTCTTGCCCTTGCAGAATTTGGAGTGGACACACTTGCTGTGTTACACAATATCGGGCATGCAGGTGGAAATAAATAAAGAACCATACAAACCACCAGGTGTCTGGTCACAGATTTTGGCAGGACTTCACATAAAGCAGGAAAGCTACAAGATGTGGGACAACACAGCTTATGGATGAAAGTTAAAGGCATTTAATTTACTTGAAAACATAGGAAGAAAGGACCAACACATAAAAGAACATTCACTTTCAGGGATGAGCAATTCAGTTGCATTCAAGAGTAGGCCAGTGATGACTTCTCAGCTAGCTGCTATCAATCTGACATGTATTAAGTACCCAAGTGGGCTAATAAAAGTGGGAGTTTGGGTTAAAATGCCTCTGAGAGGCCTTGATCAAATATTTATATAATGAAGTTAATACTGTGGAAGAAGAGCTGGTCAACTTAAGCGACACAGATCTAATTCCTGCAACTTGTTTCTACGCATCTTAGCAAAGTGGGAACTTTTTCTTTCCAGTGCATGTTCTTTAACATATTTAAAATATCTTTAACATCTTTCAGAGATCTACTTTTCTAACAATATTACACAGGTTAATATTTTTTCACAGATACAGCACAAATAGTTGAGGGCTTTTTTTCTGGACTATATACTGCATTTATAAAGCAAGACGAATCTTGTATGTTTTCATAATATGAATGGGAAATGGCTAGGAACTACCAAATGAGGAGAGGAGAGGCAAAGAGAGGTGAGTAGGCGAGCATATAGCAGCCAGCCTGCTCCAACTGGGCAGATGTCTCACCAGACCCTGGAGTCCTGTCCATGAATTAGGTTGGACTCACAGCCGCCAGCCATTGCCAGTGGAGAGGCAGCGCCAGACTCCTACCAGCACTCACTTGGGTGGCAACGGAATGAAATCACTGCATTTAGCAAAGGCTGATGGCACTTTTCTTGGGTTTGCTATGGGAGTAACCTTCTGTTTAAATATATTACGCAGAGCTCAACTCCAACAAAACCATGTTCCCATTTGGTTAAACACTGTAGATGAAAATCCTGAACATTATGTGTTTACTCCAAACCAGACCCTGTACTTCTCAGTCTGTTATCCACTCTTGTGACCACAAAAGTCTTTATAAATGGAATAAAGATGGGACAGAGAGAGATGGTATTTAATATCAAAAAGCCACCTTGTTGTCATGGTTTTCAGCAAGCTCAAGCAGAGACTGTGTGTGTAAGAAACAAAATGTCAAAGTTACTTTCAGTTTGAATTTCTGCCACTGAAAAGTCCAATTCAATCCAAAATACCCCTGCACGTGAATAAATGTTGATGCTATGTGATGATGATGTCCACAGCCTGGACCCTTCCTATCTGGCTCCCTAGATCACTTCATAGCCCTCAGGTACCCAGAATGTTTACTCCTTGGTAATAAGGCCAGATACATGAGCAAAAGCTCCCACTTAAATCTGTAGCATGCAGATATCCAAATGAATAGATATTTGATTCTACTCACAGATATCAAAGTAAATATGCTAAGTTCTAAAGAGAGCTATTTCAGCAGTCTCAATTAGTCTTCAAAATGGAAAAGCTGCTGCTGTACTTATGTAAAATATGCCATATTATACTATTTGTTACTTCACAAAGTTTTTAACACATCATTTTAGCACCTCCGAGTCTATAAATGTATACTGCAGCAGAAGCTGTACTGAGCATAGCTAATCAAATTCAAATCCTATATTCCTGTGGCTCTCACCACCATCACACCTGGGCATCTGGGGAAGTCATGGGGTGACCTTGGCCTATGGATAGGTGCCTAGAGAATCCAACCTTCACTCTGAGTAGGAAGGAGGGTGTTGGTGTTTGGAGAAGAGGAGGAAGGAAAAGCAGGCAAGTGTGGGCTTGGAAAGTGAGAATGCTAATGAAAGAGGGTAAATAAGTTTGGAAGTGAAGATCAGGCCAGTCTCCTAAAGAACTTCTTCATTCTGTGTCCTGAGACTATGGGGACAGGAAGCAGAAAGAACGGATACCTCCCTGACACTGTACTCCTCAGAATGGCCCTCAACATTCTGACTGTCCTTAACATTCTTTCCTTCAAGTATTGCCCTCAGATCATTTTATTTTGTTGCTGGATATGCTTAATATAAGCTAATTTTATCAACTTCCAGAGATTCAAATATCACCTTTACCTCAATAGTTTCCCAAATGTCTGTTTCTAGTTCTGAACTTTCATCAGAGCACTATTTTCAGTTCTTTCCTGGCCACACCACTTGGATGAATCAAAGGAACTTCAGTCTTCATGTGTCCAACCTAAGGGCCATGTCTTATTCCCCATGCTCAGCACATGGTAGATGCTTGATGTATTTTGTTGAGTTAAAAAGAATTAAGAAAGGTCAGAAATGACTTAAATGTCTAGCAACTAGGAACTGGTTAAATAAACTATGGTATACCCATTCGATGAAATATTATTCAGGTATAAAAGAAAAAAGCATTAAAGAATGAGGGACGTTCTATCTATTAATTTGGAAAGACTGCCAGTATTTCTGAGTGTAAGAGCGACGTACAGAATAGTGAACATATTATGTTACCTGCTAGGCTCTTCTTAAAGGAACCCTGGAAGGATATGCAAGAGACAAGAGTGGTCACCATAGTCTGGGGATAGAAGGTAGATGGGAATGGAAGTTCTCAATGTGTCCTCTGCTATATTGTTTGATTTTTGAATGATGTTAATATATTATAAACAAATCATAATTCAAAAAAAACAGAAATAATTTTTTACAAAAGACAGAGAAGTTAATTCATAGGCAGAAAAAAAAATTTCAAACTTGAGATCAGATTAAAAAGATCATTTTATACTCCCCTCTTCCTCTATACCAGGAGCTGGAATTACCATCAACATAAATGTCTTACTTGTTAGCAACCAAGCGCATAACAGTCCAGTCCTTTGGAAACATCTCTGGGCGTATCAATATTCGGAACACAGTAAATATCTGCAGCAGGAAATCCTTGGATGAGGAGAAACAGATCATTTTACTGATTTATTGTAACTGTCAAAAAACGCACACACACACACACACACACACACTCAGAGTACTATCATAACCATTTCCAAAGCAATCATAGAGAAGGAACCACACTTTAATAAATTATTTACACAAGGGAAGGGATCATTACGCTTCCCATTCCTAGCACCCAAACCCACTGGCTTGCTACCCTTCCCAAATGTTTTCTCTTCTCTTTGTTTGTCAGGTACAGTGGAAATGACTTTTCATTTCTCTTCTCAAATTGTAACAATTTAGATTCTGAAAATAAAAATGGAAAACTTGGAACAGGAGATTAGCAGGCAAATATATTCCCTTTCTTCAATTACAGTATCGTAAACAGCAGAACTTTTTAACTCAAGGGAACAACGAACAGCCCTGGTTCAGTTCTACTTTCCTTTAAGTAGGTGTCAACGTTACAATGTTATGTTCATAAAAAAGCATCTTTTATAAAAACCTGTGTTTCTTAGAGGGGGTTCTTGAGATATGGTATTAATGGGATGTGTGCAGGGGTATAGAATCTGAGTGAATTTTCCTGAGTGTGTGATGCAGAATCAACTCAAATGAAGATGTGTGCTAACTCGAGCCCAGCGTCGAGTGCTGAGTAGCTATGAGAGTGGCGAGATACCCCTCACAGGGATGCCGTGCCACAGGGCAGCAGAGTAGTATTTAGTGCGATGTTATCTTTAAACTGACCACCTGAAAACACTCTTGACCAGAAGTTATCCTCAGAGATGGAAATATCTCTTCTTTAAACATTACAAGAGACAGGACCAAAAAGCTAGAATGCATGATCTTTAAAGGGGAGTTAAGGAGATAACGTACTACGTGTATTGAACAAAATAGAGCTTTCCCAACTCAAAAAGGGATTTTCTCAGTCTGGCTTTGATTTAGATTTATTAACTAGAAAACTTAAAAATAAAATGCAATCCAAAACACAAGGGTTTTATTTATCAGACCCGACAACACATTATGTTAAATATGTAAGCCGCTTGAATATAAGATTATGGTTGTCATTCAGATCAACTGAAGATAGATAGAATCTAAAAACTGAGAACCATGTGGCAGCTTCATTGTTTTTTTTTATATATTCTAACAGCTTGAATCAAGCCGATAAATATTTTGACAAGTATTTATTTTAGCATCTTTGGCATCAACACACATACGTTGACATGTAGTATATACACCATGTGGAAACATGCCCACCAGGTCGTCTGTCTCCCCATGGCTAGACAGATTGTGCCCATGTCTCCAGAATCACCAGAAGCAGTTTCCCAAATGTATTCTACTGTAGGTCAGAAAATTTTGGGAAACACTTCACCTTCTAGCTCTCTGCTGGGATAGAAGGTCATTAGCATACTAACACTGTCAGAGGCCCTTTTTAATGCATTTATAAAACTTATTTTAATGAATCAATTTTTCATTGATTCTTTTGGGTTTCTCAGACATGAATACATATAATCCCTGCAAAAAAAATGATTTTTGCATTTATCTTTCAAAGAGTTGTACCCCACTTCAGTTTCCTACCTTGTTGCATTTACTCAGATAGATATCAAAGAACAATCATGAAAGTGGAGATTCATTTGTTTTTCATAGTCTACAATTAGTTAGGAATACTTTAAATAAATTCTAAAATACTGAAGTTCCATTTTCTCGCCCCAAAATTTGTGACAATTGGAAATTGGAGGCAACACCCTGACTGGGGGTGTGTATGTCTATGTGTGTGGTGGGGGTTTTGGGGAGGGGCACTGTGATGTCAGTTGCATGGAGAAAAAATTGTCCGAAAGATTTAGCCACAGGAGGCAAGACATCTGTCTCAAGGGCTAGCAACTTCAGTTGTTCTTTCGTAGTGTTGAGGACAAGGGAAAGATTACTCCAAGTGTAGGAGTTGGGGATAGATAAGCTGTTTCTGTGCTGTCTCATTTTTCTATTCCCCTTTACTTCACAAAATAAAAGGCTGTGGCAGCATGTGACAATGCTATATATTGACATAAAACTTTATTTCCCTCAAGAAAACTTTTCAGTGTCTTGAGTAGCTTTCTACAGTGTCCATTCAAGTTTCATTTGTGGAAACCTTATAAGAAAAATAAAAGAACAATATACTGAGAATCAGAACACCTAAATTTTAATTCTGGCTCTGCAATTAACTAGCTCAATGACCTTGACAATTTACTTAACCTCTCTGGAATGGAGCTCTTATACTTGGAAAATGTGGGGGCTTTAAGGTCTCTTGCAGTTAGAGGAGTTTAAAAAAGTTAATATGATCATTTACCTATTCAAAAATAATCCCCCAATTTTTCTTATTTCTAAGCTGTAGGTTAATGTTTCATCACATCACATTGTGAAAACACAGATATTTTCCACTTTGGTACTTACATGTAATTTAGTTTAACAAGTATTTGTCAACTGCCATGCAACAGGGTTTATTTCAAACTCAGTTCTAATAGTTTAAAGCATCAAGACCTGAGTGCTAGATTCTTTAACATCCCCTTCCTTCCTACCCCAAATACAGTGGTATTTTCTTGTCTGTCCTAAGTACTTTTCAGCTCTGGTCATTTCACTAAATATGTGCTTTTGCATAGATAGATACAATTATTTTGCACATTTAAATAAGTAACAGATTCCTTTTATAATTTAAAAAAGAACACTGTCATGCCTATAATATTCGTGTTCGGATAGCACATAGAAAAAAGTGTTTCACATGCTACCATTTTAAACTTGGCAACCTGGGAGCCATTTCTTCTTCTGTTTGTTTACTTCATGTAGCCCAGCATAGTAACTTAACTGTATTCTTCAAATCAGGGTTCAAAACAAAAAAGAAACAGGGAAGTGCTACTTTATAGAAGTACTTTTCCTGCAGTGCAAAAGGTTCAAGTAAGAAAGTTCTTGTGAAAATCTTCCAAAACAATAAAAAGTCCTATTTTCAAATAAAAAGCAAAGCAGGAACAGTGGTTATGATTTTAGAAATTATCGCTAACATTTATTCATTTATAAATATTCAGTACTTTACTATGTGCCAGGCACTGTGGGTGACATTAGATGATGGGGACACCCGGCTGACCAGGTAAGATATATTCTTTTATTTATTCATGCAACGAGTACGTATGGAGTGTCTGTGACATGCTACACAATACTGAAGAAGCTGAATGTGTTCTGTACTTTCATGGAGCTCACAGTTTGGTAGGGGACATGAATGTTAATCTCATAACTACACAGACGCATGCATGCTTTATAAACTAGGAGATGTCTGAGGGCCAGGTATTCCACACAGAGGGGACAACACCTGCAGGCCACAGAGGCAAGAGAGAGCACAGGGTTGCCTGGACTGCACGGGATGGTGGCAAGAAATGGTGCTGAAAGATAAATGGAGATAAATAAAAGATAAATAAATACGGATAGATAAAAGGTAAACATCGTAACTTTTCCATAGGTAGGAGTTTGGACATTTATCCTGAGTTCAATGTGGAGACACTGAGGGGTTTTATGCAGATGTTTGAAAGGATCAAATCTGTGTTTTAGAAAGATTTCCTAGCTGTACCATATATAAAAGTGTTCTGTGTTTATCCATGATACTATGATATTAAGAATGGCACAAACAGAAATTAGGTTTATGAAACAGAATTGGTGAGACACAGAAAGAGGAACTCTTAGACCATGAAACATGAGTTAAGACATCTACAAAATAAAGCATCATGAAGCAGGTAGACAGACCAGGACATTGTCTCCTTATGTCAAGAACAATGAATAGGACAGAGCCTTCCAGAAACACATTTCATTTACTTATGATTTAGGCGATAGATGTTATTTTTAAAATTTGCCACAAATTTCAAAAGTGTAATACCCTTGATATGGGGTTTGAATTCAATTAAAGGGTGTTAATAACATTATCACATTGAAATTTATATCCTTAAAACAGAATCTTTAAGTGTATTATACAAAATAACTCCCAAGAGATCTTCAGTCTTTTAGAGCTATAGAACTATTTCTCTGTTGTAATTAATATATGCAAATAAAGATGATAATTCACAATAATTGTATGGAAAAAGATGGCTTATTGAAGCAGACAAAAATATTAAGAACATTCATGGATTCAACAAAGGTTTAATGTTCCAGGCTCTGTGTTTGGACACAAAGACATGGTCCCTACTCTCAAGGAGCTCATAGTCTTTAAAAACACAAGGAAATAGCAAATAATTACAGTGCATTATTGCACACTATCAGAGAGGGGGGACTGTAAACTGCAACCTGTGGAGGCTTCATCAAGAAAGTGACACCTGCACTGGATTTTGTAGCATGAGCTGGATGAAATCAGAGAAGGAGTTAATAGAGTACACATTAGGCAATGGAAATGAGGCTGTAGTGGAATAGGCATTTCAGATACAGAAAAAGATGATTCAGAGGAATTAAAAATTATGTATAGGCTTTGTTAGGAACATACAAGTAGTTTCAAGTGGCTGGAGTGAAAGGTGTTTAGAAGAGGGTAGAGGATAATGAGGCTGGAAGGTAGACTGAGGACAGGCACATGACAGATTGGACTTTGTCTGTAGATAATGGGACATGCTCAGAGTTTTAAAGTTGGATTGAGGCTTGATCGAATAGGATTTTTGAAACTTAGTGGGCCAGTATATGGGAGACAATGAAGAGTTATAATAGTGCTATACTTAACTTCCAGAACATGGATAATCTTATGCTTATAGCAAGATTTCCACAGTTTTACGAAAAGTCATAATCAACGAAGAACAGCAGGCAGTCTCATGGCTTTATATACATGAAATAGCAAGGACGTCGACAAAACTTTAGCCCCCAGTATAAAGTGGGTGTATAATAAAACATTACTGACCACAGGAGGCCAAAAAAAAAAAAAAAGCAATCACTACCTAGTATTTGCTTTTGTTCATTTTAAAATAATTACATGTTCTAGAGAAGAAAAGATTAAACAATGCAGAGTGCCAGCCCTCAGGTCTCTGCTCCCACACACTTGTGTTCTGACACCGTGACTCACGCCATTTACACGTGAGGACCAAGGAAAAGAAACGGCACACTGTTCAAAAAGCCAGAAGCCATTGAACGTAACCCTAGAGGTATCCATGCTCTTCAAGCATGATGGAGTTAAAACACCATTAGTCATGGTAGATACTTGAGAACTACATACTTTCAAAATTCATTTTGATTTAGAGAAACACTGGGAAATGCTAAAGTCTTTCTTTAAACTGATAAAAAGAAAGGACAAAGCACTGGTGCTAGAAATAAATAACAACAACAATATTAATTTAAAAATCTCAATGTCAGTTTGTCAATATCAATTAAAATTTAAAATGTGTACATCCTCTGACCTAACAACCTAACAATGCTACTTCCAGGAATTTATTCTACAGCAATAAGGGCACAAGTCCACAGAGATACAACCTCACGATGCTTACGGCGGATCCTTTCTAATGTCCAAAAATCAGAAACATCCTGAATGCCCATCAGAAGGGGAATGATTAAATTAAATTATGTAGCATCCATATAATGAGATTCAGAAGAATGAGGTTTGGGTTCTATAATATCCAAGAGATTATCATGTGGAAAAAAGTACAGATCAATATGAACAGTATGGTTCCACTTAAAAAATATGTGTATGTATGTATAGCATAGAAAATAGTCTACGAGGACATACCTCTAGATGTTAAGAGTAGTTACCTCTGGTAGTTAGGATATGTTGGCAGAGGGGAAACATATACTTTGATTTATCACTTTTTAAAACAGTAGGGTTACATGGTGTTTTTACTGTCTAATCCCAATATCAGTTATAATTTTCCATTAAATATCACTCTGTTAAGTTGTATTTTGCCTTTTATTTAATGTCTAACTCAAATGTAGATACAAAACCCCCAAATAACTCTTCCTCTAATAATCTGGCCTTTCTTAAACATCTCTGTTCTATGACTAGAACTACCTTATTATATGGAAAGAAGTGACAAATGAAATTTTATACAATTTGATAACAAAGATTTTGGTTTAGGAAACTTTACTAAAGTTTAGGGGAAAAGCTGAGTTTGGCTGCCTGAGCAAAGAGCTCAGGACGTTAACAGAATTCCCAGCTCTCCCAATTGCTTGGGAATCCTAACAGTATCAATCAATCTTCACGGGGGGTGGGGGGGAGAAGATGCACTGTGATACAGGAGGAGGGTTTTGCACTACATCTAGCTCATGATTGAGGGGTGAGGGGGTCTTTCTTACCTCAAACACGATCATGTCTCTCCCTTCTTAAAGCCCCCCAAAGCTTCAAAATATCCTCAAAATCAAATCCATAGCCATTCACAGGGCTTTAGGTCTTACAACATTCTTCCTCAAACTCTATTTTCTATCTCTCAACCAACAACTATTTCTTGAATGCCTACAATGTGCTAGGCATGTTCTGGGATCTGAGGATACAGCAATGTACCAGTCAAAGCTTTAGACATCAAGCAGCTTATAACCTAGTAGCTGTGGGTTGGGGAATACACATAAACCAATAAAAAAAAATATTCCAGATTCTAAGAAGTATTATAAAGGTAGGGTAGGGGGTGTGCTATGTCAGTTAGTGCATTCAGGTGACATTTTAGTTGAGAGATCTGAAAGTCCGAGCCAAAGATACGTCTAGCACACTCCTACTAATCTTTCAGTTCTCAGGTCTTCCCAAGATCTCCCTTGGGAAGTTTTCTTGTGACCTTGAGTCTGGGCTGGCAGCAACTTCCAGATGCTCCATAGCATCGTGTGCCTACTTTGTATAGCCACTACTCAGGGGGTCAAGCCCACGACTATCTGACTCCTCCCTATAGGAATAGGACATCCCATGCCTAGATGACATCCCCAGTGCCTGGCCTGCTGCTTGCCATGTTTGAGTTGCTCAATCTGTATTTCTTGAATAACAGATTAAGTAATTAACATCACTAAATCATTCTCTTGGTCTGAAGGCCTAGCTAACTTTGAAGAGGGAAATATAATTGTCCTTTGAAAAGGTGTGTTGGCTAACTGGAATAAGGAAAGTCCACATAACACACTCTATTCGTTATTTCCATTTGCTTTATTATTGTTAATGTGAATATTAAAGCATAAAACTCAACACTGAGATTAAATTGGTTATGTCTTTCAATTTATGTTTCTTGGCTATTTTTCAATTCCCAGGCTCTATGAAAATACGTAGGCTTTTCCTATGGGAAATTCTCAATATGAAGTCATAGATTTCTTAAGTAAAACTGTGCTAAAATACAATTTCTGATTAAAGTTAATAACTGAACAATTATCTTCCTTTTGACATTTTGGATTTCTGCACTCGGAGTGGGTAAGTCCTAAGGCCTTTTATCCATTTTTAATTCTAAACTCAAGATTGAACGTAAGAATGAAAAACATGATATCATATGCCAATTGATTAATTGCTAGATAGACGACATCTGCCCCTAAACAATTCTTTGTGTCATATGTCTCAGATTGTCAACTGCACCAAGGTAACAGAAAGATTCTTCTGAGATCATACAATATTTCCGGGCAGTTAAAGTCAAAGATAAGTTGACCCCTATGCACTATCCATATTAAAAAATCTACAATTCTTCCTCTAAGGCACTGTGAAGGCTTCCAAGCAAGCAAACATTGCAGTGAAACTGTACCTATTGTTCTTTTAAGACAATTCTCCATCACCCAGCATTTAAGCAACCCTCCCAATCTGATGGTTTATATATGAAAGTTGTCTGGAAAAATGGAGATGAAAGAGAAATAAGAACAGATGACAGATCATTCCTCCAACTGAGAACAATCACGTCTATGCTGTATGACACTATGAAGGAAGCATTATAGTTCCCCAAATCTCAGCAAATATTGGACTTTCAGAAACCTTTTAGCACCAGTATGTTCTGTTTAATGTCAGCCTATCAGACTAGCATAGCGTATTGATTAGACTATGGATGATAGAGAATATCAAATACAACTCTGCTTTCCTAGTCATAAAGTTGTAGCCAGAACTTCTCACTGTGGTTTTAAAGAGATGAAACTAGCTAATATATTTACATATTCTCCCTTATCTTTTATGTAGGCAATATTTCTAGACTTACTTAACTAGAGTGAGTCTGTTTTTGTCTCCTTAGTTCTGTTATTCTGTTTCTAGTTTATTTAACTTTGATGACAGGTGTTACAAATCCTATGTCCTTATCCAAAATGAGAGCTAAAAGCTTTGCTTGAGTAATAGAAACCCTAAAGAGCCAATATAGATGAGCAAATCTGTGGATGAAGCTGAGAAAAAAAGTTTAGAACTGAATGGAAACAGGTAAAGCACTTGTCCAGGAACTGTCTGAACAGTGATGAATAAGAACGAGAGAAATTAAAAAGACATATTAGAGGAAATTATTTAAAAAGTCACTTACCCTTAGATCTTCCTTCGTATTGAAACTATCAAGCAGCTGTTGATAATGTCTATCTGTCATTTGTCGTAATAGGGACAGGAGACAAGCAACAAACTCCCCCTAATTTAAAAAAAAGGTATATTTTTAGTAAGGACATAAAAGAACATCAGTAACTTGCTCTGAACTATCCTCAAAGAGAATATTTTAAAAGAAAATCACTATGATACAAACTCACCCTATGAAGTCTTCTTAATCTAAATTACCGAAAATATACCAGCTAAAATTTCTCCTTTTGATGATTACGATTTACTACCATTTACATATGCATTTTTAATTTTAGAGAGGATTTTTTTTTTCTACTTGGGTGGAAGCTTTTCACTTGGGAACTAATTCCACACACTCAAAGGAGATAAGGCGATGAGGCTCCCTGATCATTTACGAAGCACTTAAAGTACCTGCAGTCATTATACCAATTAAATCAACACCATGAGGTAGGGGATGGATATAATACTTATTTAAAGAAGGTAAAATGTAGATTCAGATGGGCTAAAAGACTTGCCCAAAGTCAGACAGCTAGAAAGGGCTGCAGTTATCCCCATATCCTTCTGACCCCAAAGTCCTTCCTGTAGCTTTGTGCTCCAGTTTCGAATTCCTGTGACCTCCAACTCATCGGAGTCCTGATCTGTGGACTCACAGGGTGTGGAGAAAGCCATGTATTGCATAATGTTGGTTTTAATCTTTTTTAAAAAATAGTTTTAAATTAATGGCCATTTTTCCATGTTTGGGATCTACGTGATTTACCCCTACAAATTCCAAGTCTTAAAAATTAACAATAAAAAAGAAAAGCATAATATAGCATCCATAGATTTGAAGACCTATGTAAAATTGCTATCACTTGCATTTTCCAATGCACTTATAATTTAAAATACCTGTCTTTTTAGTGCAAACTTTTTTGCTCAGTAAAGAATTTATCTACTTCTAAATAGAGTAATAACATTTAAAACAAAACAAACACAACAGGAGAGGTAGTCAGTAGTAACCGACTGTCTATTTACAGAAGTGCAGTTTAATTGGGAATTGGTTTCTTAGACTTTACATGGAAAGAGACAACAGGCTCTAAAATTAGAGACCAAAAGCCCTGAGAAGTGGGATTTTCCAACAGAGGCAGCTGGGTCAGGACAGTCAGACATGTCCTCAACTAGCTGCCATGGGAGGCCTGAGCATGCTACTTAATGGTAGCATGGTCATACTTAATGGTCATGTCAGGGTAACCAGAGATTCACGCTGGCTCTTTGCATGCGGATAATCATTTGCAACACACAGGTATGACAAATAATTGTCCCTGTACATTTATTAGGGCAAATATTCAAGAAACTAACCAGTATGGGCCAGTAGAAACAGCTTCCAAACTCAATATATTACTTTGTTAATGAACAAGGGTACCCTTGATACTTAACACAAGAAAATAAAACATTTAAAGGCAAAATTATTAATATTTTAGTGTGCATGTGTGGAAGGAAATAACCCAAGGCTAGGAAAAAAATTATACATTTTAAACAAGTGTAATTTCAAACAAGTGTAATTTCAATTAAAACTCAATAAAATTAAAAAAAATAAGACATTATGACAACACTATGATTTATGGAATGGTACTATGTGTAAGTTTCCATACTTGATTATGTTATTGAGTTCGTTAATTATTGGAGCCTTGTTGGGTGGACAGTATCAACTTCACTTTAAAGAAAAGATAATTATCTGTTAAGAAATCTGTTCAGAAATTTATCCCAGGTTCCACAGCTAGAGAATGGTAAATTCGGGACGTGAACTCTGGTATCTCTAGCTCTAGAAGTCTGTATTCAGTGGATCTTCTTCCTCCTGCTCAGAATGGTTTGATTTTATAGAGTAAATATACCTGAGATTTTGGGTCATAATTCAAATATAAATAAGTATATTAGAATCTGTCAGTTGATAACAAATGTCTATACTTTTATTTGAGACAGAGTCTCGCTCTGTTACCCTGGCTACAGTGCTATGGCGGCATGATACCTCACTGCAACCTCAAACTCCTGGCCTCAAGCAATCCTCGTGTCTCAGCTTCCCCAGTAGCTGAGACTACAGGTACACACCACCAAGCCTGGCTAATTTTTGTATTTTTTGTAAAGACGGG
>NW_012149729.1:13263590-13266838 GCF_000956105.1 Propithecus coquereli | reverse complement strand
ATGTACAGATTGAATATAATGGGCACTTCTACCAGTAACTGTGTATAATAAGAGTTTTGGATGGTTACAACAGTCTTCAAGACATCTTCTATTATACATATGCATTATTTTTCCCAGATATTTCTTACAGAATTCTCCAGGACCCATTTCCCTCCCCAACCACAAGCTGACGGTGCGTGAAAACTTAGACAAGCACGCCAGAGTCTTTAGACATGGCCTATGCCCAGCTGAGTCACCTGCACTATAAATGGTGCTTAACAGAATTATGTACAAGGAAGCATTTATAAACCGTAAGGAATTCTGGAGCTCTGTTAGTTGAGGCTGCGCAGCAAATGGCCATTTATGCTGCTTTATAAAATGTGCTTCTATGTACAATTAGATTTTGAAAGGAACTGATCACAATGGTGCTTTTTTAAAATTTCTAGCTAGAGAGAGCACTTTAAAGTTTAAGTAACAGTTGGTAGAAGAACAAAAAGTACGATCCTTTTAAATTTTAAAAATAAGGCCTCTGTTGTCTGGAATTGTGATACAGTGGAAGCCAGTCCTCATGCTGGTATTGCTGAGAGGCAGGGTAACGACCATGGTACTTACAAAACACTGGAAAAATTCATCAGGACACACTTGTGGGATCTGCTTTTACTCTCAGTGTGTCTATTTATCATGGCACTTTTTCATATATGTGTCTGCAAAGACTGAAAAGGTGCTCAGTGTAAGATCTCCATATAAAGACTCCCTATTCAGAGAGCCTCTTCTCTGTGAGAAAATGGTGAAGAAATTAGACAGATCTTCAGTGCCCAGAGAGAACTGATCTTGTGAATGACCAGAGTATATTTCACACCATGGAATTAGTTATAACAAATAACAATACAATTGTCACTTCTGCAACAATAATGCTGTTACTGTGACTCCAGCTGCTACTACAATTACTAATGGCTACAATTTACTGAGTATTAGACCAGCTACTGTTTAAACACTTTTCCAGATTTGATGAAACTCTCACACTAACTTTAATTATTTTCTCTGTTTTAAAGCAAACAAACAGAGGCTTAGAGACTAGCAACTTGACCCACATCACGTAGTCAATGAAGTGGCAGAGGAGAAATCACGCCAGGTCTCCCTGGGTACTCTAAAAACAATGTCTTAATGCATAAAACCAAAGATGCCAAATAATTTAGGTGTGTGTTTCCTAGAAAATTTCATCCCACATACCTGGAGAGTTTGGTTTTTCACATAGCAAGGGGTACCACAAAGCTACAGAGGAAGGAATCTCTTTATGTGATTTTCCTAAAATTTAGTACACAGGACAATCACCCAGCATGCCCTACCCCCAATTCCACCCACAAACCTGACTCACTGCCTTCTTATTTTTTCAAGTCTCTTAATTTGCATTGATTATTACATTGTGTCGGCCTAAAGGCCATGTATATCCCATAGAGATTTGGTGCATGACAACATTGTACGGTCTGCATGCAGATATAAAGCAGTTTGAAAAACTGTTGTAGCTTTTGACCTCAGGCAGTCTTTAAACATGTCCAGTATTTGCTATGATTTTGTTTGCTATGTCATTATAATTTGAGAATTATGTAAGAGTTATATTGCCAGGAAGCAGTTAAAATGTTACCATCAAAACCAATAAAGGAGACTTCCCTCCTCTTCCAGGGTGAAAGGGTAGACATACTTCTCCCTATTCTTCTTGCTAGGTACAACTAAAAACCTGAATATTAAATATAAAACAAACAGAAAAAGACTTTGAAAGGTGGCGAGAAAAAAGCAGAATGACTAGGAAGCTTGGGACCTGAGGAAGGACACGGTGTTGAGTTCTCAGGGTTTTCTTTCTATCTCTTATATCCCATACCCACAGCTGAAGAAGCTGGCAACTATGAACCACCAACAGTTGTAGACAAGAGAAAAAGCCCCAACAAAATCCTTATGTCTCTAGCCAAAGGACCAGGAAAGGGGCAGCCTAGCAAGGCAATACTTTCAGCAATAACTGCTCCATTCTAGGCGAACAACACAAAAAGCTTTGACCTCCCCCACACCCAGGCCTGCAAAGGCCAAGTGGGGAACCTAGAGGTCCACCCTCCTGAGGATGTAACGAGGTGCCCAATATCTTTCCCAGAGAAGGCCAAGCAGGGAGCAGGTGCTTTCACCCCCAATGGTCAGTGTTAGTGAAGACAATCGCAGGAACCTGGACTTCCATCACCACTGGGCAGTAACAAGTCACACTTTTCCTTCCCCAGTCGGGTGGTATCAGAGGAGGCCCAGTAGAGAGTCACAATGCTCACCACTGCCAGCAGTAACAAAGCCACTGCCGCCATGGTGTCCTCGCCCAGCAGAAGCAAGGGTCCCTCTTCCCTCAGATGTCAATGGACGCCAAGTGGGACACCTAGAATTCTATCTCCACCTCGCCATAACGAATAGGCACCCCCGTCCCCTGATGAATGGTGTCACAAAAAGCCAGCTAAAACAGAAAGTTTAAATAAGATCCAGACTCTTATAATACAAAAATGTCTAGGTTTCAAGGGAAAATCACTCATCATATATCAAGAACCGGGAACATCTCAAATTGAATGAAAAAAGACAATCAATAAATATCAACACTGAGATGGCAGAGATGTTAGAATTGTCTGACATACACAAAAATTAACACAAAATGGATAACGGATTTAAATGCAAAATACTAAACTATAATACTTTTTGGAAAAAAAACTAGGAGATAACCTTTAAGATACCAGGCTAGGCAAAAGGAATTCTTAGACCTGATGCCAAAAGCATGATCTGTAAAAGGAAAAATTAATAAATTGGACTTCACCAAATTAAAAACGTTTGCTTTGTAAACCCTCTTAGGAGGATGAAAAAACAAGCTACAGAGTGGGAGGGAATATTGGCAAACCACATATTGAAAAAAGAACTGGTATCTAGAATATATAAAGAACTCTCAAAGGCCGGGCACGGTGGCTCACGCCTGTAATCCTAGCACTCTGGGAGGCCGAGGCGGGTGGATTGTTCTGAGCTCAGGAGTTCAAGACCAGCCTGAGCAAGAGCGAGACCCTGTCTATACCAAAAAATGGAAAGAAATTAATTGGACAGCTAAAAATATATGTAGAAAAAATTAGCCGGGCATGGTGGCGCGTGCCTGTGGTCCCAGCTACTCGGGAGGCTGAGACAGTAGGATCGCTTGAGCCCAGGAGTTTGAGGTTGCTGTGAGCTAGGCTGATGCCACGGCACTCGCTCCAGGCAAGAGAGTG
>NW_012149729.1:13249330-13263540 GCF_000956105.1 Propithecus coquereli | reverse complement strand
AAAAAAAAAAAAAAAAAGAAAGAAAGAAAATCTAGTCGGCAAAAACCCACTCATCTCTTTTTCATCTCTTAGTTTTTCCACAGCCTATCCACATTGTCTTCAATATAGCTACTAGATTAATTTTCCTAAGATATTTACTTCAACACATAATCCTATGAATAGTGAAATAACTTGAAGTTAGTAGAATAACATATTTGTAAAAAATTTAGTAATAAAAATCATTTGATAATGAAAACTTCCATATTAAGTCTTTCCGCTCAATGTATTAATACATAGGTGAACACCTCTTTGCATCCAAGTTAACTAATTTGTATTTGTCATCTGTGACTTAGGCCCATTGCAATAATGTGCCAAAGTGACATATAATCTCTTCCACCTTTATGACATAGTGTCAATCCCAACATTTATACTACAATGTAATTTTATTTATCCACTTAATCTATCTAGGAACTCCAAGCATATTCAACCCTGTTTGGAGGACAATATTTTACTGATGTATTTTTTTAATCTATAATGTAATTTTCTTTTTTCTTAAGTTATTTTAAGAGTGTATCTAGATGAAAATGCTAAACTCACAATTTGTTAATAAGAATAAATAAAAAAACAACACTAGCCAAGATTTACTTAGCTGTAGTGTGAGAATTTCCTACATATAAATCGCCTGTAAAACTCTGTAGTCTTCAGGGGCCATTTTATGTACAGATTGAATATAATGGGCACTTCTACCAGTAACTGTGTATAATAAGAGTTTTGGATGGTTACAACAGTCTTCAAGACATCTTCTATTATACATATGCATTATTTTTCCCAGATATTTCTTACAGAATTCTCCAGGACCCATTTCCCTCCCCAACCACAAGCTGACGGTGCGTGAAAACTTAGACAAGCACGCCAGAGTCTTTAGACATGGCCTATGCCCAGCTGAGTCACCTGCACTATAAATGGTGCTTAACAGAATTATGTACAAGGAAGCATTTATAAACCGTAAGGAATTCTGGAGCTCTGTTAGTTGAGGCTGCGCAGCAAATGGCCATTTATGCTGCTTTATAAAATGTGCTTCTATGTACAATTAGATTTTGAAAGGAACTGATCACAATGGTGCTTTTTTAAAATTTCTAGCTAGAGAGAGCACTTTAAAGTTTAAGTAACAGTTGGTAGAAGAACAAAAAGTACGATCCTTTTAAATTTTAAAAATAAGGCCTCTGTTGTCTGGAATTGTGATACAGTGGAAGCCAGTCCTCATGCTGGTATTGCTGAGAGGCAGGGTAACGACCATGGTACTTACAAAACACTGGAAAAATTCATCAGGACACACTTGTGGGATCTGCTTTTACTCTCAGTGTGTCTATTTATCATGGCACTTTTTCATATATGTGTCTGCAAAGACTGAAAAGGTGCTCAGTGTAAGATCTCCATATAAAGACTCCCTATTCAGAGAGCCTCTTCTCTGTGAGAAAATGGTGAAGAAATTAGACAGATCTTCAGTGCCCAGAGAGAACTGATCTTGTGAATGACCAGAGTATATTTCACACCATGGAATTAGTTATAACAAATAACAATACAATTGTCACTTCTGCAACAATAATGCTGTTACTGTGACTCCAGCTGCTACTACAATTACTAATGGCTACAATTTACTGAGTATTAGACCAGCTACTGTTTAAACACTTTTCCAGATTTGATGAAACTCTCACACTAACTTTAATTATTTTCTCTGTTTTAAAGCAAACAAACAGAGGCTTAGAGACTAGCAACTTGACCCACATCACGTAGTCAATGAAGTGGCAGAGGAGAAATCACGCCAGGTCTCCCTGGGTACTCTAAAAACAATGTCTTAATGCATAAAACCAAAGATGCCAAATAATTTAGGTGTGTGTTTCCTAGAAAATTTCATCCCACATACCTGGAGAGTTTGGTTTTTCACATAGCAAGGGGTACCACAAAGCTACAGAGGAAGGAATCTCTTTATGTGATTTTCCTAAAATTTAGTACACAGGACAATCACCCAGCATGCCCTACCCCCAATTCCACCCACAAACCTGACTCACTGCCTTCTTATTTTTTCAAGTCTCTTAATTTGCATTGATTATTACATTGTGTCGGCCTAAAGGCCATGTATATCCCATAGAGATTTGGTGCATGACAACATTGTACGGTCTGCATGCAGATATAAAGCAGTTTGAAAAACTGTTGTAGCTTTTGACCTCAGGCAGTCTTTAAACATGTCCAGCATTTGCTATGATTTTGTTTGCTATGTCATTATAATTTGAGAATTATGTAAGAGTTATATTGCCAGGAAGCAGTTAAAATGTTACCATCAAAACCAATAAAGGAGACTTCCCTCCTCTTCCAGGGTGAAAGGGTAGACATACTTCTCCCTATTCTTCTTGCTAGGTATAACTAAAAACCTGAATATTAAATATAAAACAAACAGAAAAAGACTTTGAAAGGTGGAGAGAAAAAAGCAGAATGACTAGGAAGCTTGGGACCTGAGGAAGGACATGGTGTTGAGTTCTCAGGGTTTTCTTTCTGCCTCTTATATCCCATACCCACAGCTGAAGAAGCTGGCAACTATGAATCACCAACAGTTGTAGACAAGAGAAAAAGCCCCAACAAAATCCTTATGTCTCTAGCCAAAGGACCAGGAAAGGGGCAGCCTGACAAGGCAATACTTTCAGCAATAACTGTTCCATTCTAGCCAAACACCACAAAAAGCTTTGACCTCCCCCACACCCAGGCCTGCAAAGGCCAAGTGGGGAGCCTAGAGGTCCACCCTCCTGAGGATGTAACGAGGTGCCCAATATCTCTCCCAGAGAAGGCCAAGCAGGGAGCAGGTGCTTTCACCCCCAACGGTCAGTGTTAGTGAAGACAATTGCAGGAACCTGGACTTCCATCACCACTGGGCAGTAACAAGTCACACTTTTCCTTCCCCAGTCGGGTGGTATCAGAGGAGGCCTAGCAGAGAGTCACAATGCTCACCACTGCCAGCAGTAACAAAGCCACTGCCGCCATGGTGTCCTCGCTCAGCAGAAGCAAGGGTCCCTCTTCCCTCAGATGTCAATGGATGCCAAGTGGGACACCTAGAATTCTATCTCCACCTCGCCATAATGAATAGGCACCCCCATCCCCTGATGAATGGTGTCACAAAAAGCCAGCTAAAACAGAAAGTTTAAATAAGATCCAGACTCTTACAATACAAAAATGTCTAGGTTTCAAGGGAAAATCACTCATCATATATCAAGAACCAGGAACATCTCAAATTGAATGAAAAAAGACAATCAATAAATATCAACACTGAGATGGCAGAGATGTTAGAATTGTCTGACACACACAAAAATTAACACAAAATGGATAATGGATTTAAATGTAAAATACTAAACTATAATACTTTTTGGAAAAAAAACTAGGAGATAACCTTTAAGATACCAGGCTAGGCAAAAGGAGTTCTTAGACCTGACGCCAAAAGCATGATCTGTAAAAGGAACAATTAACAAATTGTACTTCACCAAATTAAAAACGTTTGCTCTGTAAACCCTCTTAGGAGGATAAAAAAACAAGCCACAGAGTGGGAGGAAATATTGGCAAACCACATATTGAAAAAAGAACTGGTATCTAGAATATATAAAGAACTCTCAAAATTCAATAGTAAAAAATCGATCCAATTAAAAATGGGGAAAAAGACATGAAAAGACATTTCACTGAAGAGGCTATATAGATGGTAAATAAGTATGTGAAAAGATATTCAGCATCATAAGCAATTAGGGAAATGCAAGTTAAAACCACAATAAAATATCACTACTTAACCTAACAGAATGTGCCCTACTCCAAGAAAAGTGACACCATCAAGTGCTGATGAGGGTGTTAAGAAATTGGGCCATTCATACATTGTACATATGGTATACATAGGAAAGCCATTACTTTCCATAGTGGTTACACCATTTTATATTCTTATATATACACAAATATATAGATACATATATATTTGAACTGCCAGATATATTATTTCTTAATATTTTAAGTGAATCATGTTATATTAGACTCATAAAATAGTGGTGCTTGAAGGCACCTCAGAATTTACCAAGCCAAACCTTCTCATTTCATGGCCAAGGAAACAGGGCTAGGAAAGTTAAGATGCTGACTCGTCATAGTGAAAAACTCAGAATTAAAACTCAGGTCCCCTGGCGCCCCTGGCTCTTCTCACTTCCTCAAGCAATTGAATAGATGAAAAGAGAATGAAAAGTTACCAACTTGACTGGGGATATAAATTCATGGATTAATTTAAACTGGGCAAAGTAAGAAATAATACCAGAGTTGGCTTTTTGAAATTAAAAACTGCTTATTCTAAGATCCCTTAACAAACACTCTTTACATTCTAGTTTCCTCGCAAAATGAAGGTAACTGCATGTGAGTTTGAAATGTTGTTAGGTTATTCTCCCACCGCCAGACTGCCCAGAGCATTACGGCCAGCCACCCGCAAAGTGACTGAAGCTTTTTTCCATGTGCCATCTGTTCTGTGATCTTACAGTGACATCCTGGAACTGGAGCCGCATTGCTGAGCTGGACGGCTGAGGGCGGCTGGTGATCTCCAATATGGTTCTCAGGAGGATGTCCAGCAGGCTGGCCACTATCACATCTATTTCCTCCAATACAGATTTTTCCTCAAGAGAAAAAAAATAATGTGGGGCTTAATATGCATATTAATCTCTCTTTAATGGAAAAGGGGAAAAAGCCCGTTTCCAAATATAGAATCGAAGAGTCATAGTACTCGAGAACTTGAGAGACCTGGACCTCACCTAAGCGAATGACCTTTTACAGAAAACAAAGGCTCGAAGCAGTTAATGGCTTACCCAACAGTATACACTTTGTGCAATGGATACCTGAGATACAAATAAAAAGGTGGGTGATGTCATGGAAGGCACAGCAGACTCATTCAGGACACCAGCTAAGAGTCTAACAGGGCATGTGACATTGGACAAGTCAGTTTGTCTCTCTGGGCCCGATTCCTCACTAAAAATCTGTCCTGGTTCTTAAAGTCTAAGTCTTGGGTTCCAGATTGCACTTACGTTTACTCTTCTCATCACTAGAGTTGCACTGATCATTTTCCAAAACTCTATTTTAAGTGCAAATGGCTATTCCTATAAAAATGGTTTTTAAAGATCCCTGCACATAAATATTAGGAAATGGAGTTCAGCCCAGGCAAATACCCTTAGCTAGAGTGGACCTAAGATCAGTAGCCATGGGAGCTTTCCTGAAGCAAAGCTAGTACTATCCAAGCCCCAGGACTTGAGAGAGAAACCCACATTGCTCTGCATTGACTGTATGTATGCAGTGGACTCGGGTTCTTACTACGCCTGCCCAAAACAAAACTCTGTGCCCAAATGTTTCTAACCAAGGAGATTGCTCTTTGCAAAGAATCCTTTTAAGAAAGTATGAGTTTGAAAGAGCCTTTGGCTAGAATTTTATGATAAATTTTCTTATACTTGGGAGAAAACTACCAAGGTTTTCTCCCTAGTGAATTGGCTTCTGCTCTGAATTCCTTATTAGCTAAGTCCAAAAACTGATTGCAACTTCCAAATTGAAACAGACAAGGAGAAATAAAAAGAAATTTCCTCCACTACTGCCAATATGTTTTCAGTTTTGTGTAGTGAACCATCTAGCTTATTTTTTACTCTCAGCAATTATAATTTGGAAAAATATTCTAGGCATGGCATGACTATTCTTTACTGAATTGTATAGAGGGAATTTTAAAGTTGAACTAATACCTTCTCTCTTTCATCACTGTTCTATCCAGTTCCAGACCACCCCTGGGGCCTTGATCACAGGGTGGGTAAAAGTCAACTGTCCCTTTCTGTGTAGGTTCCTCTCATTCCACTTTTAGATGCAGAGCTTCCAGCCTTTTCCTCTCAAGTGCCAACTCGATTCCATGCTTCTAGGGCCTTATCTCCAACACCTCCACTGGGGTCCCATCTCAGCTCACTGACCTTCAGAAGCTGACCATAACTAAGAAGGACAAAATGGAAACCATAGCACAGAGGCAACAGGGAAGCAGAGAAATGGGAGTCTCAGTACTTGCTGCCAAACTCTGCTTGGTAAAACCTGTTACCTATGCACATAATGCTTAATTAACAGTCACAGGTTGACCCAATTGCAACAGGACATTCTCCATATGTGGATTTTGGATTTCACATAAGACCCTGGAGCCACGAACATGAACAGTCTTGAGTTGTCCTGTTTATAAGCAAGCACGCGATTTTTCTCATTTTGCACTGAACTCTCCAATGCTATTGCATTGCATCAAGAGTCAGGCACATGGACAGGAACCCCCAAAGCCATAACAATTTGGAGATCCCTGTTGGGGCTGAGTAATGGTTGTACTGGAAGATATCCCTAATTTCCTGGTGCTATCCTTCGCTTCTGTGATTTCCACGGGACCCAGCCCAAGGGCCATGGCCAAGTTCTGAGCATCACGATGCAGCCTTTCACAGAATGGGCCAAAAACGACTTCACTTTGCAAGCAGTAATTTATTCTTGCCACAGAGCATTCATCATATCAAGATTAAAGACACATGTGGGAGGCTTTGAGCTTTCTAATTTTTCTCACTTGGTATTCAATTCTTCCTTGAAATGCAAGTTTAGGGAACCTAAGTTATTCGGGGTTACAGTAATCCCACAAGGTTAAAAAAAATTCCTTCCCAGGAGAAGTAAAAAGTCCAGCCAGCTGGAAATAAAAGTGAGAGGCTCAGAGGGTTCCTCTTTAGGACTGTCTCTTTGTAGACATTTACAATTTCATTACCAGAAGCCATTTGATGGGAACTACATACTATGACCCGTATTTACTTACTGAGCTGTTTTTCTTGATGAGACAAAATACGTTGCTAAGGATACGTGCACACATGATCAGGTCCTTCTGCTCCTGCAAGTGGATGTGGAGGTGATGTAACACGACAGGCAGGAGGATGTACCGGGAATCTGAAGAGAGGAGAGTCATCAGTGTCACATCTGCTGGAGTCCCACGCACACATCGGGCAAATCGTCATCTACTTTTTAATCCAATTTTAATTATTAAGTTATTAACACATGTAGTTACAAAAGTACTAATTCTGCAAAATTTATATTGAAAAACAGTAATTTCTTTCACCAACCCATGATTTCAAGAGGCCTCTGACTCTTAGTTGAAATAGGTATCTTTTTCGTT
Source organism: Propithecus coquereli (assembly GCF_000956105.1). Taxonomy (NCBI): domain Eukaryota; kingdom Metazoa; phylum Chordata; class Mammalia; order Primates; family Indriidae; genus Propithecus; species Propithecus coquereli. The sequence continues at coordinate 13,256,345 of NW_012149729.1, read as the reverse complement.
TCAATTGTTTTCTAAAGCTATAATTGAATATCAATTTCTGAATTGCATGCTTACTTTGTAATTTCCTGAATTTTCATTGAGACAGACCATCTACTGACTTCCTACTATGATAGATGAAGACTTAGTTTTGTTTTTGTTTTTTTTTTTTTACCCCCCTCCCTTCTTTTCTTCCCAAGCCTTTCAAAACAGTTGTATCACGATTTCTGGCTAGATCAACATTACGGTTTTGCAGCCACTCTGATTTCCAACTCTTTGTACATAACTGAATTTTTGCTTTGTTTTGTTTTTCTCTCTCTGAACGTTTTTGAGAAATTATCTTTATCCTTGGTAATTCTACATTTTATAATTATGTGCCTTGCCTTGACCTTCAGTCTATAAACGTATGTCCTTTAGTTCTGGGAACTTGCCTTGAATTATTTCTAGTAGTATTTCCTTCCTTCTATTTTTTCTGTCCTCTGTCTGGAACTTCAACTGCATTTACATTACAGGTCTCTTGAGCTATCTCTCGAATTTTTTTCCATCTTTGTGTCCAACTTTCTAGGTGATTTCTGTACTTTACCTTCCAGTCCTTCTATTCAATTTTATTATCTATGCTATCATATATTTTATTTCCAAGAGTTTTCTCATTCCCAAGGCCAGTGTCATGGGTGTCCAACCTGTGCAGTTACACAGGTCCCTGTGCTCAGAAGAGCCCAGGCTTGGTGTAATGTTCTGTGTCTGCCACCTTGAAATTCTTAATTTCAAACAACAGGTCTTGCATTTTCATTACGCAGGCATTCCTGTTTATTTCTATGAACTTACTTACTTATTTATTTATGACAGTGTCACACTCTGTTGCCTGGGCTAGAGTGCAGTGGCATCATCATAGCTCACTGCAGCCTCGAACTCCTGGGCTCAAACCATCCTCTTGCCTCAGCTTCCTGAGTAGGTGAGACTACAAGCACACCTTACCACGCCTGTTTTTTTTTTTTTTTTTTTTTGAGAGATGTGGTCTCATTATGTTGCTTAGGTTGATCTTGAACTCCTGGCCTCAAGCAATCCTCCCATCTCAGCCTACCAAAGTGTTGGGATTACAGGAATGAGTAACCACATTCAGTCTGAATGTTCTTTTTTCACAGCTTAACATTCTTGTTTCATGGATAGACACTCTTCTCTTTCTTGCAATTTTTTTATGGTTTTTTTTGTACCCTGAATTATCTTTTTCTTTCAAGTCACTTTTTTCTGTTTCTTCATTTTATCTTCTACTTTTCACATTAGAGTTTTTTTCTGCAGTATCCAGTGACCTTTCATTGTCCATTCATCGTTACAAGTGAGGCACTAAGATACTAACTGGGAAAAAAATAACAGAAGCTCTGTGTGGCTAGGCAAGCTCGTGGACTAGGGAAGTATCACTGCAGGATGGGAGATATCCACATATTCTACTGTGGAACCCGCATAGTTCAGTATCTAAGATGTGCATCACTGCAGGACGGGAGGCACCCAGATGTGCCATCAAGGGACCCTCCCATAGTTCAGCATCTGAGATGTTTTCTCTTAGGCTGGTCAGTTTCTCTAGTGAGGAATCTACCACTCTCCTGTCTGGCGATCATGAACCCATCTTTAAGTGATTTGAAATCAAGACAGGAAGCAGCTGCCAAGGGTCTCTCTGTCTAATTACAAGGTCTTGTTTATAGAATGAAGCCTCATCCCCAAATTTAGCAGTGTCTGACATACCTGAATCTGCACCACATCTCATTCATTCACTTTCTCCAGAGAGTAAACTTGCAGTTTTTTGACAAAATAAAGGAGGGGATTGGCATAGGGCAGGGTGCTAACTATTCCTTATAAAGATTTCTAAACCAATTTTCATATGCACGGCACCCTTAATCTTTCAGAGATGCCTCATATTTTCAATTCCAGGTCCTTTCTGGCACCTGCCTGAGGTTCTGTGGTATAAATTAGCCTGCCCCTTGGCTGAACTCTCACACCACACCCACCATTCCCACGTCTCAGCCTTCTCTTGTCCACCGAGTCGACTGCCACTCGTCTTTGTAAAAATTGCTATCTCTTGTTGCATCTTTTCTTCCATTCTCTTAAACCTGCGAGATTATACCTCTTTAGAAAATTCCTGTATAGCCACAGATATAAAGACTCTTTTCAAAACTTTAGCAAATCAATTCTAACAATATATGAAGTCGATGTTTGATCACCCTTGATATCTGATTGGGCTCCTCAGCCTCCACCATCGCCCAGGGGATGTCTGATCACCTTGGCCTGCCTTCAGCAAGAATTCCGGTAGGTCAATTTAACCTGAATTTCCCTTCCCCTTGATGTTTCCTCTTAGTGATTTCCTATCCACCTGCCCCCACCCTGTTTCTTGGCTATAAATTCCCACTTGCCCATGCTGGATTTGGAATTTAACCCAATCTTTCTCCCCCATTGCAAAATCCCAATGCAGTTGTCCCTACACCTATCACCACAACCCTCACCTTGAGTAAAGTCTGTCTTCCCATCTTTAACATGTGTCACTGAATAATTTTGTCTTTAACAAGTTCCAAGGCGATTCAATGGAGAAATGATAATTTTTTCAACAAATGTTGCTAGAACAATTGGATACCCGTATGTAAAAAACAAATGAACCCCCGCCCTTACTTCACACCAAATGCAAAAAGTAACTTGGGATGGATCACAGACCTAAATGCAAAGGCTAAAAGTATAAAAGTTCTAGAAGAAAACATAGAAAATTCTAGTGACCCTGAGTGAGATAGAGATTTCTGAAACAAAAAGTACAACTATCAAAGAAGATAAGTGATAAATTATACTCATCAAAATTAAGAATTCTACTTGACTTGCACCATTGACCCTGTTCAAGGTCCCTATTTGATGCCTTCTTTCTATATACAGACCCAAGGCTCAGACTGCATAAATTAGAATTCCAGTTCGATCATATTCTAGCCCATGTCTTTTCATCTGTAAAATGGGGACAGCAACAGCACCTCCTTCTGGGACTGTTTTAAGAATCATATGAGGTAGCACCACCTGGAACACAGTGAGTGCTCTCTAGGTGTTGATTATTCTTTTCTCTTCCTCTTGCAACTTCTTCCTATATCCATCAATAAAACTGATTCTGTATCCTAATAAAAATCATAAGGAATGAAACAAAGCATCCACAACTGGGAAAGTGCCTTTATCAATGTATTTCTGATTTTTTTTTTTATTGTCTTTTTGATTTCTTTTAGGAGTTAGGTTTGGAGCCTAATGTTTCTTTTGATGCCTGACACTGGGCTACCAACACAAGGAGGTCTGGCCTTAGGTTTACCATCAAAACAAGTGAAATAAGGCATTCTATGTTTTAAGAAAACAAATACAGAATTTTAAAATCCCAACTTGTAAAATAATCCATTGCAGGCCTTCTTTAAATAGTAAGCCTCACCAGGGAACTTAAATACTTATTTACAAACCAATTACTTGACAAAAAGAACCAGGAAAAAAACCCTGAAAACTTAAGTGCCAGGAGTCACTGCCTAGTAATGTTTAATTAGAAAGGAAGATAAAGCTTATCTGATATGCTCCTGCAGCTAGGGGGATTTGATTTCTAAAATTTCAATTTGCAGCCAACTGTTAAGAAAATATCTAGTGCAAAAAAACTAAGTAAGGTAGACAAATAATTCGTGTGTGGCATGTATAAAAAGAAATATGTTACTGTCTAGCCTGCAGATTTGCTTTTTCTCCATTACTAGGGCAATGTCAGCCAGTGCAAATGATGGAATTGGTGGGTAAATGCCAAACAAGCTGACTGGTTGAAATGCTAATTATTCCCTTTAAAAGAAAACACCTGGACTCCTCAAGTAAGCCCTCCTAAAAAAGCAGAAACAAAACAATATCCGCTCCCCCCAGTTGAACACACACTAACTTTCCATACACTTAAGGATAGAGTATGCCCTATAGATTCTGCATTTGAAAGTGTCCACACATTCATATTGCATATCTCAGATAAAGCTCACTGTGCCATTTGTCTCCTTGAGTGTATAAAGGAATGACTCTCAATGACTTTTTCCTTTGTCTGTGCACATGAGTGGATACAGCTAGCTCCCATTAGTAATTCCCAGTGGGCACGGGACTAGGAAGGAGGAAGGGCAGCTAAGAAATGCTGGTAGATTTCCTCCTTTAGGTTAATTTTGAGGAAAGGCACACCTTTGCCTCCTCTATCACAAGTTTTGGACAAGGATCCTTGAAGTCAGCATCTGTCCAGAAAGGAGGGAGGTCTGTGAGTCCCATGGTGGCACACAAAGGTCATCAGTCACTTTCCATAAATTGGGCTCCAGCACGGGCTGGGCATGCGAGGGACACCGAAGCAGCTGCTGCACGGCAGCCTCTGGAGGGGAGACTGTTGACAGGGGGGCAGGAGGACGTGCTGCGGCACAGCTTTGCATGGAGCAGAGCTGCTGACTGCAGAGAGCCTGACATCAGAGCTGGGTCGGGCTGCTGTGATCAAAACCACCAGGGATTGAACTGCCAAGGTCACAGACAGCCACAAAACGTGCGAACAAGCGTTTCAGACGCTGGAATACAGACGACGAGCACTCAGAGGAAAGGACTGAAGATTCAGGGGTCGCATTCTCATGCACACATCAGGATCACAAAGGAAAAAACAGTGGAAGGCTAAGGATGATCTGGGAGTGTGGCTTACTGATCTCACCCACTGGCTTCAATCCTACCCTGGACTCCTCCACCTCGGGCATCCTTCCTAAAGATGGATGGATGTTCTGTGCAATTTGTACTTTGGTCAGCTGTGCCCTCTCCTGGAATGAGACTCCTATTCCCACCCCCTGCCCCATTCTGTATTCACACTCATGCTCATCCTTAGCTCAAAAGTTGCTTTTCCAATATGATTTTCATTTTTTTAAATACATATTATTCATTCTTGCTGCTATAACCTGATCCCTAGACCATGACTCAGTCAGTACACAGTCTTCCCAAAACATCTATCAAGCACCTGCTATACACCAGGCGCTGCTATGGAAGCTGGAGATATGATCGTGATCAAGGTAAATAAAGTCCCTGCCCTCTGGGGCTTTCCTTTCTGGGGTGAGGGAGGTAGACAGACATTAAACAAATAAATACCCAATTCTTTATCTAGTTGTAGTTGCACTGGGTGATCTAAGAGCAAAACACAGTGTACTCTGAGAATGATAATGGGGTGGGTGGGACAGAAAGGAGATTTCTTGACAAAATGAGAGAGCCCGAACGATGAAGGATGGATTAACTGGGCTCAGGAGGAGCTGGAGAAAGTGGTTCTAGAGAGAGAGAAGTACTAAGGAGGCAGGATGAGGCAGGTGGGCAGGACCACATCACAGGCCCTGGAAGATGTTTTCTGGAGCATGTCGGCAAACAGAATAGAACGGGATGTGAGTAGAAGCTGGGAGTGACGTCATCTGGTGTGTTTCTAAAGGTACCTTTGGCTACATGGATGCAAAATGCAAAGGGAGATGTGGGAAGCAAGTGTAGAAAGGACCAAAGCAGCTCAGAGCAGGTGCAGCAGGCCTGGAGAGGTGGGGGGGCGGCGGGGAGAGGGGCCAGGTGTGAGAGATGCTGTGGAGGCACATGAGAAGTCTCGGTGATGGGTGGGGAAGGCGAAAGGAACCAGCCTGTGGTTTCCAGGTGGATGGTGCCGGCACGTACTAAGATGGGGAGGAGTAAGCTGAGAGAGACAAACGTTGAGATTTCCATTTTAGACACGCTGAGTTTAAGAAGCCTGTGAGACATCCTCATAGAGATGTTGAGAGGGCAGCTGGATACTCAGGTGTGGAGCTAGGAGAGACCTGGTCTAGAAATACAAATGTGAGAGTTGTGTCAGCACAAGGACAGTGCTAACTGAGGCTAAGCAGGTGGACTGCACCCCAATATTTGCTCAGATCTCCCTGCTATGTGGCACCTCATAAACTTCCCCTATCACAACTGCAGCCTCATTTTATCGTAATTACTTGTTCAACATCTGCCTTTGAGCTAGACTATAAGCAGACAGAAGGCCTGTATCTGTTTAATTTGCTATAATATTTCTAATATAACATGTGCGGGTCTGTCTATAATAAGTACCTGTTGAATGAATGAATGAGCTTCATCATGAGTTCTGCTGGATAGCAGAGGCAACTGAAAGAGAGCCTGGCATTTCTGGCTTCAGATTTTAACAGAGCTTAAACGGGAAGGGAGCAGGAGGCGAAGCATCACAGTTCAGTTTACAATGACTCCACCTGCTGGAGCCTGCCCTGAGCACTAAAAGGCAGCGATTCCCACCACCATGCAAACTTCAGCAGCTGCCTGTGGCACCCATCCTGCCTCCTCCTTCCTCCCCACCCCCTGCAGATCTGTGCAAATGTGCATGAGGGGACGTATGAGAAATGAAAAGACACAGGTTTCGCCCTTTTTCCCCTAATGTGCTTGCTGCTGCCAATCAGCATGGAAAAGTTGAGAAGCACGGTAAGAGATTAAAGTTGAAATTGAGTCCTGAGTGGCCCAAAATGTGTGAGTTTACAGTTATTTTCAAAAAACACAGTTAAAACCTAGGTCAACTACGATTTTAGTGAGACATATTTTTCATCTTCATTTCTATGTTCAGGGTGAGGTGTTACGTAAAACTCTTAATTTTTAATCTTTGTCCCATCTAGGGAAAGATGTAGAAACGATTTTCCAAAGAAACATCTTTCTAAGGACTTCATTAAAAACTTGCACTTAAACATGGTTGTAGCTGATATACACCTTTAAAAAAACAAAACTCAAAATCAGTATGTAGCCAAATCTTTCGTAAAATCTGAGAACAGAAACTAAACCACTGTGAAGCTACTTGATGGTGGAGCACACCTGCAGAGAGGTTCAGCCCTGAGCTGTTTCCCTTCGGAAAAGCCTGGGGAAGGGAGGAGGACACAGGTAAGGGGAAGGAAGACAGGTGGGGGATCTGCACCAAAGGGGGCAGAACACTAACGATTTTTAACCAAAGACTTTCTTGAGGTTCCAGGTAGTTTTTAAAAATATATATTTT
>NW_012149729.1:13245007-13245505 GCF_000956105.1 Propithecus coquereli | reverse complement strand
GTGGAATATTATATAAAAATAAAAAAAGAATGAACTAGAGCTATATCTAGTAGCATGAAAAAATATAAAAGTATAATATTAATCAAAAAAGCACTCTAGAGAATGACGTTCAATATAATGATATCACTTAAGGACAAAAAGATGAAAAAAATTTGAAAGATAAAAATCATATATTTTCATAACTATGAAACAAAGGGATAGGAAATAATCCATAATCTCTAACAGTGGAAATTTCTATGAAGGACATGAGAATATGCACAGGACGACCTTGAGTGTACCTATGATGAATTTCTTAATGAAATATCTAAAGCAAATACATGATAATTTTAAGATTTGTTAATCATTTACCCACACTATGCTCTGTTCTCATCCGTATGTTTAAAATGTCTTATAATAAAATAATGTAAAAAAATTGTTTACTGTATTTGAAACCTAATTGCAAAGGAAATTATATACACACATATGCCTGGACCCCAGATGATTTAAACATTGAATATT
>NW_012149729.1:13242601-13244868 GCF_000956105.1 Propithecus coquereli | reverse complement strand
TTTCAGTCTGGGAGACTCCCTCTCTGATCTCTCATCACCATCCCCTAAACTACCCCTCTCTGCTGCCAAACTCTACGCTTCCTCCTTCCTCCCCAACCTCCATGCATCAAATCCACTTTTTTTTTTTCTTTGCCATCACCAAAGGTGTTTTCTCCAAAATTATCTAGACCCTTCTATTCCTGGCCTTTAGGAAATAAGAAGAATAAAATTTGGGGGAGGAAGGGAAAAATGAGCTGTCAATTTTTAAAGCATTAACTAGGTCTGCCTGGACCCCAGATGATTTAAACATTGAATATTAATCTACTTAGATTCTTTGCTGATCAAAAATAAACTCAGCATAGCTATTGTCTTTGTCACATTCTATGTTCAAAGAAAAGGAACTGTCATAAAGGCAGGTTAAGAATTAAGTGCTTTGTCTTTAGCTGAATACATAGCTCACTGATGCATCAGAATGCCCTGATCCCTACTTTATTTCCATTTCAGATCTATCATTTCAATCAGGAAAGTGTCATTTGTAACCTCCGACTGGTCAGGGTACGTACACTCATACAACTGTAGCACTTCTGTGTTTCAGTTTTTTTATTTCCAATAAATAAATAAAAATCTTAGATTTCTGAGTGTTTTTCCAGCTTCTTATATGGCACTAAGCCACCACACTGCTTTTGAATCAGTTTCTTTTACCTGTATGTGACAGGTGTCATAATGGTCCCCCCACCAAGATATCCATGTCCTAATTCCCGGAACCTGTGACTGTGTTATGGCAAAAGAGATTCTGCAGAGGTGATTAAGTTAAGGATCTTGAAATGAGGAGGTTTTCCTGTATTATCCAGGTGGGCACAATGTAAACACAGGGGTCCTTATAATTGAAAGAGACAAAAGAATCAGAGTCAGAGAGAGATTTGAAGATGCTGCAATGCTGGCTTTGAAGGAGGAGGAGGAGGGGCCAAAAGACAAGGGATGTGGGTGGCCTCTAAAAGCCATAAAAGGCTAGAAAAGGAACTGTTGCCTTGACCCTCCAAAGTTGAATGCAGCTCTGGTAACATCTTTATTTTGGTCCAGTGAGAACCATTTTGGACTTCTGCTCTACAGAACTGTACGATAAGAAGCTTGTGTTGTTTTAAGGCACTAAGTTTGTAGTTCCTGTTACAGCAACAATGGCAAATGACAACATCATAACTATATCTGAAACATTAGTCTTATTTCACCATATTTTGGTGATGTTATTTATGCTTACAGTTATTTATTTTATTTTTCTTTTGCCCATTTCTTGTCATCTGGATATAGTTTACTTCTGGGGAAATATGATAGAAACTGAAGCATCCAATTCCAAAATCCCTTAAAAACATCTTTGTCCACCATAAGAACTATGGTGTTTTTGTTTGTTTGTTTTATTTTGTTTTTTAAGAAGAGGTCAAAAGTGTTGGAACCCTTTACCTGTTATTCTGAGTGGACTACTGGGACCTCTTCCCGTAGTTCTTTAATTACACAGTTTCATATTATCCTCCTTCTTCTTTCCCCTCCAGTTAGACAGAATCTGCCTATTTTTGTGAGAAGTACCATGCCCTTGTGGGGGTCACACTCCCCCTTAACCACAACCCAAGATATCACATCCTCTTCTTGGACACTGTCTGGGAGGCTGCCATCTGTACTGTGCATCTTATTTTCCTTCCAACATCTCCTCTTTCAACTGGACAGCACAGATATGCCTGTCAATCCCCTAAATTCAGTTTCTGACTTACAACTTCAAAGACACTAGAAATACTTTACAGGTTTCCCTAACACTATCGTGTAGTCCCGTGTGATTTAAACCGAGGGTACTTTGAGCCTTGGAAGGCTCTCAGGGACACTTCCTGTTTTTCTCCATGAAGACGGGCCATTTATACATGACAGTCTCTGTTTTCTTCCATGATGAGTCAGTAAACACCAGGCCGAGCCGCATCCTGCTGGGACAGTGACAGAAGCCTTTCCTCCTATGAACACCTGTGTGTGCTTCTAAGTATTCCGTTGATCGTGAGCTGGCCCTGCTTCTCCGTGACCATCCTCCACGGTGAGCGTCCCACACAACATGGGCAGGCAGGGTTTCTCCTTCTCTTTCTCCTCTGTGCCATCAGGTCGCATTCACCAGCTTCCCAATATTGACCCCAAGCCACTCTTCCAGGGTACTGGCACAGACCCTGCAGGGTCTACATTTCCTGGGTCTCATGAGTCCTTCCACCCCTTACCCTAATAACTATTCTCATCAACTACCACAAAGACCCAATATTCTT
>NW_012149729.1:13236850-13239651 GCF_000956105.1 Propithecus coquereli | reverse complement strand
AGAACAACCCCCCGGGTTGCTTCAAGATCTATTTTAAACCAAGGACTGTGTGTACAGACTAAGAACAATATTTTTTACATGAATAAAAAGACCTGATAATCGTTTTTTGTGGGGAAAAAAAGATGCAAACATCAAATCCCAAGGGGCATACTTAAAAAACTGGGCTAGGATTGTACATCAAAACAAACAAACAAACTCAGCCTTTTGAAATTCCATAGAAGGAGGGCACTGGAAGGAAGCGTTGACTTAGCCTCAACTGTACCCGGTGGGAGAAGGAGGCACTTGTTTTTAATATACTAAGATCCAAGTGCTGGCTGGCTTACCAATGAGAACTGACACCACCGGGAAGTAGGCTCCATCTACACGTGCTGATGATTCAAACACAGAATCAAATTCAAATTCAAGGATTTTAGTATTTATTTAAATAGCAGCAGCAAAATTATTGAGAAGAGTCAAGATTTGCATTTGATGCTAGCACCGTTAAAATGCTTAAGGTGCTGTAATCAACAGCTATGCCCTTTGACTCTTAAAAATTATGGATTTACTTGAACATATTTAAAATTAATAACTTGATATTCTCTGTTAAAGACTATATTTATGTAACCTTCATTTCACTCTGCAAAGAGCTGAGTCATACAGATCTAAGTTAAATTAAAAAAAATAAAATAAAGTGAGCCCAGCTTTCTGATTACTGAAGACAACTAAGTTGATTTTCCTCAGGTACCCCTTAATTTATCCATTATTTCTTTATCTATATCTCTTGACTTTAAAAGAACTATGTGAATGTGCCTTCAGTGTAAGATACATATTGAACAGGACTATTAAAAAGGATAAAAGAACAAGGACCTTGTGATGAGGGCAGGACGGTTGTACCAGGACAAGCTAAGTGTTTTCACTGCAAGTAAAAATAAAGACACAATTTAGTTTTAACCTTCCTGGTAGCCAAGACAAATAAGGAAAGGCAATTATTAGGAATTTGCAGCAGGGTGTTGGGCCTCTACTCCTTCTGTCATTCCTCTTCTCCTGGGGATCCTGGGGTGTGGGTCTGTCCATGGAATGGAAAACCAAGAGCTACTGCTACACCAGCTGAGTTGGCCCTTAGTCCTCCCAGGACAGGGCTACCAAGGACAGCATCATTAGCAACCGGGATGGATAGCCAGCCATTGATTCAAACTGAACTGCTGGGATGGCTGTTCCACCTCCAGGAGACAGGATTTGCCCTCAGTTGTAGCAAACAACAAAGCAAAATGGAGCAAGGAAACTGGGTTTCTGTCTGTAAAGCAACCTGATAGTGAAATTCAGACCAATGGTAACCCTGGCTCTGGTTGTGGTAGGCAGAATTCTAAGATGATTCCCATGACCTTTGTCTCCTGGTGTTGTTTCTGTGATTACCTTAAAATATGGAGATTATCCGAGTGGGTCTCACCTAAACACATGAGCCCTTAAAGCAGAATTTTCTCTGGCTGGTAGCAGGAGCAGAAGTCACAGAGATTCAATGGATGAGAAGGATTTGACCTACTGTTGCTGGCTTTGAAGATGGAATAGCCAAATACAAAGAAATGCAGGCGGCCTCTGGAAGATAAAAGTACATCCCTCTACCCGCCTCCTCCCAATCCCACCCTGGCTGACAGCCACCAAGGAAACAGGAACCTTAATCTTGCAAATGCAAAGAAATGTACTTCTGCCAATAGCATAAAAGATCTCAAAAGCAAGTTTTTCTCCAGAGCTGCCCTCCAGATAGGACATCAAAGATGACACTTTGATTCTGGCTTTAGGAGATCCCAAGCAAAGAACTCAACTGAGTCTACCTGGGCCTCTGATCTATAGAACTGCTAGCTAACAAATGAGTGTTGTTTAAAGTCATTATGCTTAAGGTTATTTGTTTTGCAGTGACAGAAAACTAAAACACTGGATCAATCAAATTAGTGACTCTCGGCTTCTCTGAAGAGAGATATGGGATCAAAAGGGAACCTGGGATGAGAAGAGGTGAGTAGCAGTCTCCTTCCTCCCAAAATATAGAAGGGCAAAGCTCTCATTGCTTAATAAAGAAAATCAAACACTATATCATTTTATATAAATTTTTCTTAGCATCAAACTACAAATACCACATGAAAATTTATAAGTAAGGGATATTGTACAAAATAATAGAGAATGACCTCAGTACAGTTTACAAAGATATTCAGAAGCTTTATGTACACATTGTATATATTATCTCTTGATTAAAAGTCAGGGGCAAAAAAAAAATCGAGTATGATTCTTTGAAGGTGCTAAAGTTGTTTCTCAAACTTGACTGCAAAATGGAAACTAGAGACAGAGAGCAATGGAAGTCAATATGTTGAAGAGACAGAAGGTGAGGTGCTCCACCCTGCTGTACTACGGTGGTGGCCAAGTCCAATTAGGGGGACAGCTAGGATTCAGTGGAAATACAACTAAGGTAAAGAAATCATTCTTTAACTTTAAAGGGAGGAAATATCTCTTGAATCCCTAGGAAGTGAGAAACTATGACTTAAGGTTACTCTTGTGAGTAAGAAAATATTTTTCAGGTGTGAATTAGGAAAGTTCTGTCCCTGTAACTGATAAAGGTTAAAAAGAAAAATCTGGAGGAGCCAAGATGGTGGACGAGAAAAGCCGCCAGTCAGAGTGTCTCTGCAAAAAAGACAAATTTTAGAAGAAAGAGAAAAAAATAAACTAGCAGAGAAACATAGATCAGGTGAGATTCAGAAGGAAGGGTGTCTGAAACTACAGGAGACTCCACAGGAAGACATTGCGGAGGAGAACTGGAAGGAGAAAGGTCCCGAGAG
>NW_012149729.1:13212951-13236800 GCF_000956105.1 Propithecus coquereli | reverse complement strand
ACTTGCTGTTGGGATGAAATAAAAAATGACAGTACACCAAAACTTTCGTACACTTTCAGAACACAAATCAATGGAAAACTTTTAAACACAAAAGAGACAAACAAAAAAGGATCATTTAAGTACCTAAGAATCTGTGAAGGGAAATGTTAAGTTTTATTGAACATTAAAAAGAAAGAGATCTAGAATAAGGAAAAAAGCACACTCCACACTACTACTAGCTGTGATTAGAATCAAAAATCTAATCATTAGTTTTCACTCTTTCTAGAAATAAAGTTTTAATAGCCATATTTTTATATTTGACTCCTAAGTAAATTTACCATCCAAATAAACAATGCTTTTGAGAACGTCCTTTTTAATTTTTTGTTTTCAGTTGCTTCTGCTGACTCATGACTACAAGAGGTAAATGATGGCTTTCTAGAGGCACTATTTCATCCAAGAGACTCGCCGGCCTACCTGGGTTGGTATAAAGCTGGCTTTCCACAGTTTTGCCGATGCACTGCAGTTTAATGGCCTGCAGGGAGTCGTCCACGTGCATGATGGTCGGCAGACTACCCAGAGTGTCCTGTACCAAGTTGGCCACTTCCCGGACATCAAAGAGCTTCAACAGTTCTGAGTACACGGCTGGGAAAGAACTCAGAAACACAGCCTTAAAAAGAAGGAGAAATTTAAATCAACTTCCAGATACGCCATAACAAATAAGCTGTACAATGTCAGTGAGTTTTTAAGGACTGTGGCAAGTATTTTTGAATGGTACGAAAATGAATGTAAAATATTTCTGTTACCTAAAGCTAAGAGGACAAAATTAAAAAAAAAAAAAAAGAAAGTGCAGTAGAATGGGACAGTTTTTGAAAGGTACAAAGGAACAACATAACAAAAACTGGGAAATTCTGGAAAATCACTGACATTAGCAAGAGGATTGGCAAAAACCCCACAGAATCAGCAAAATGCATCCTGATTCAACAGAAAGAATGCTCAACCCGGACCTGGATTGTTGTCATTTATATTTCATTACCCTTTGAAAGAGCTTTCTGAAATGCTCATTTAAATCTTGTTTATCTTTAAAAATCCAAACTCATTAATTCCCTAGAGCATTCAATTCATGATTTAAGAAAAAAACACAGGATGGCGCATCAGAAGATCTAGGTTATATATAGTACTAGCTTTGCTTCTAATCAACTCTATGACCTTGGAGAGTTATTTTAGCACCCTTTAGTTTCATCATTTAGGCTTTAGTTTCATCACTTGTAAAATGAAAAGATCATTAGAACAACCCCCCGGGTTGCTTCAAGATCTATTTTAAACCAAGGACTGTGTGTACAGACTAAGAACAATATTTTTTACATGAATAAAAAGACCTGATAATCGTTTTTTGTGGGGAAAAAAAGATGCAAACATCAAATCCCAAGGGGCATACTTAAAAAACTGGGCTAGGATTGTACATCAAAACAAACAAACAAACTCAGCCTTTTGAAATTCCATAGAAGGAGGGCACTGGAAGGAAGCGTTGACTTAGCCTCAACTGTACCCGGTGGGAGAAGGAGGCACTTGTTTTTAATATACTAAGATCCAAGTGCTGGCTGGCTTACCAATGAGAACTGACACCACCGGGAAGTAGGCTCCATCTACACGTGCTGATGATTCAAACACAGAATCAAATTCAAATTCAAGGATTTTAGTATTTATTTAAATAGCAGCAGCAAAATTATTGAGAAGAGTCAAGATTTGCATTTGATGCTAGCACCGTTAAAATGCTTAAGGTGCTGTAATCAACAGCTATGCCCTTTGACTCTTAAAAATTATGGATTTACTTGAACATATTTAAAATTAATAACTTGATATTCTCTGTTAAAGACTATATTTATGTAACCTTCATTTCACTCTGCAAAGAGCTGAGTCATACAGATCTAAGTTAAATTAAAAAAAATAAAATAAAGTGAGCCCAGCTTTCTGATTACTGAAGACAACTAAGTTGATTTTCCTCAGGTACCCCTTAATTTATCCATTATTTCTTTATCTATATCTCTTGACTTTAAAAGAACTATGTGAATGTGCCTTCAGTGTAAGATACATATTGAACAGGACTATTAAAAAGGATAAAAGAACAAGGACCTTGTGATGAGGGCAGGACGGTTGTACCAGGACAAGCTAAGTGTTTTCACTGCAAGTAAAAATAAAGACACAATTTAGTTTTAACCTTCCTGGTAGCCAAGACAAATAAGGAAAGGCAATTATTAGGAATTTGCAGCAGGGTGTTGGGCCTCTACTCCTTCTGTCATTACTCTTCTCCTGGGGATCCTGGGGTGTGGGTCTGTCCATGGAATGGAAAACCAAGAGCTACTGCTACACCAGCTGAGTTGGCCCTTAGTCCTCCCAGGACAGGGCTACCAAGGACAGCATCATTAGCAACCAGGATGGATAGCCAGCCATTGATTCAAACTGAACTGCTGGGATGGCTGTTCCACCTCCAGGAGACAGGATTTGCCCTCAGTTGTAGCAAACAACAAAGCAAAATGGAGCAAGGAAACTGGGTTTCTGTCTGTAAAGCAACCTGATAGTGAAATTCAGACCAATGGTAACCCTGGCTCTGGTTGTGGTAGGCAGAATTCTAAGATGATTCCCATGACCTTTGTCTCCTGGTGTTGTTTCTGTGATTACCTTAAAATATGGAGATTATCCGAGTGGGTCTCACCTAAACACATGAGCCCTTAAAGCAGAATTTTCTCTGGCTGGTAGCAGGAGCAGAAGTCACAGAGATTCAATGGATGAGAAGGATTTGACCCACTGTTGCTGGCTTTGAAGATGGAATAGCCAAATACAAAGAAATGCAGGCGGCCTCTGGAAGATAAAAGTACATCCCTCTACCCGCCTCCTCCCAATCCCACCCTGGCTGACAGCCACCAAGGAAACAGGAACCTTAATCTTACAAATGCAAAGAAATGTACTTCTGCCAATAGCATAAAAGATCTCAAAAGCAAGTTTTTCTCCAGAGCTGCCCTCCAGATAGGACATCAAAGATGACACTTTGATTCTGGCTTTAGGAGATCCCAAGCAAAGAACTCAACTGAGCCTACCTGGGCCTCTGATCTATAGAACTGCTAGCTAACAAATGAGTGTTGTTTAAAGTCATTATGCTTAAGGTTATTTGTTTTGCAGTGACAGAAAACTAAAACACTGGATCAATCAAATTAGTGACTCTCGGTTTCTCTGAAGAGAGATATGGGATCAAAAGGGAACCTGGGATGAGAAGAGGTGAGTAGCAGTCTCCTTCCTCCCAAAATATAGAAGGGCAAAGCTCTCATTGCTTAATAAAGAAAATCAAACACTATATCATTTTATATAAATTTTTCTTAGCATCAAACTACAAATACCACATGAAAATTTATAAGTAAGGGATATTGTACAAAATAATAGAGAATGACCTCAGTACAGTTTACAAAGATATTCAGAAGCTTTATGTACACATTGTATATATTATCTCTTGATTAAAAGTCAGGGGCAAAAAAAAAATCGAGTATGATTCTTTGAAGGTGCTAAAGTTGTTTCTCAAACTTGACTGCAAAATGGAAACTAGAGACAGAGAGCAATGGAAGTCAATATGTTGAAGAGACAGAAGGTGAGGTGCTCCACCCTGCTGTACTACGGTGGTGGCCAAGTCCAATTAGGGGGACAGCTAGGATTCAGTGGAAATACAACTAAGGTAAAGAAATCATTCTTTAACTTTAAAGGGAGGAAATATCTCTTGAATCCCTAGGAAGTGAGAAACTATGACTTAAGGTTACTCTTGTGAGTAAGAAAATATTTTTCAGGTGTGAATTAGGAAAGTTCTGTCCCTGTAACTGATAAAGGTTAAAAAGAAAAATCTGGAGGAGCCAAGATGGTGGACGAGAAAAGCCGCCAGTCAGAGTGTCTCTGCAAAAAAGACAAATTTTAGAAGAAAGAGAAAAAAATAAACTAGCAGAGAAACATAGATCAGGTGAGATTCAGAAGGAAGGGTGTCTGAAACTACAGGAGACTCCACAGGAAGACATTGCGGAGGAGAACTGGAAGGAGAAAGGTCCCGAGA
This sequence comes from Propithecus coquereli, assembly GCF_000956105.1. NCBI lineage: Eukaryota > Metazoa > Chordata > Mammalia > Primates > Indriidae > Propithecus > Propithecus coquereli. The sequence goes on along the minus strand of NW_012149729.1, from coordinate 13,232,737 downwards.
GGCTTGGAGACCAGCGACAAGGGTAGGTGGAGCGGTTAACTCCCCCCTCCCTTGCATCTCGGACTGCTGGTGGCTCCTGAGGGGCTGGAGAGACCTGCCGACACCAGCCCAGAGATGGCTGCCGCCAGTAAGCAGTGGCCTCTTGCGGACTCAGCGCCGGGCTCCCAGCCCCCTCGGGGCACCTCCCCAGGTGCAGACTCGAGCCTATCGGCAGAGGCCATAGTGCTCCATTGTCTCCTTCCCCCTCCCTACCCGTGGGTGCCCAGAGAGACAATTTAGCCATCAAACGGAGGCATCTCCAAGGAAGGGGACCTTTCCTTTTGGGGCCCTACAGCAGACTGGTGGGGAGGATGGAGGGGGAAGGAGGGGATGTGTATATGCATACACAAAGAGTGCAATGCGCACCATCCAAGGGATGGACACGCTTGAAATTCGGACTGGGGGTGGGGGGCGGGGCGGCAAGGGCAACATATGTAACCTAAACATCTGTACCTCCATAATATGCTGAAATAAAAAAAAAAAAAAAAAAGAAAAATCTCAGGATGAAACTCAAATTTTGAATCCCTTTTATAGAGGTAGTAAACTTCTATGAACTTGGATCTAATGGAATACATGGTTAGGCTATTGGATTATCCTTTTCAAACATCAACTGCTGTAAGTAGGCTTTGGCTAGTGGGCAATTTGATATTGAGGTCTCTGGCAAATTCCTAAAGTGCAGTGATTATACTGTTGACTATAAAAGCCAAGCTGACATTTAAAAAGTCTGAACTGTATCTTTGTCCAGAAGGAAGATGAGTCTACCTCCGCAATGGAGGGAGTCACATGAATAGCCCCCTAAACAAACAGAAAAAGCACAGCAATATTGTTGGAGTGTCAGTGTATTTCTCGTGTTTTGCCATTATATATTATGCCTTCTGAATGTCGCATGGCACCAAATTATAACAACAATGCTGAAGATCTAGTTTTGTCTTCTAATCTCCCATTTTATGTCCTAGTTATCAATGAGCATAACTCTCTAGTCTCCAGGGTATGGTAAGAGGCTGCTTCTCCTTCTAATAGATTTTTTAACCAAGTCATTAGAATTAAAAGTATACAAAAAAGAATTAAGAAAGTATAGAGAAAGACATTCAGAATTATCTCATGGAACATGTTCCAGGCCATGCTATTTGGAAAGTAGGTGGATCCTGTACTTAAAAATCATGTAGGGCTACCCTCGGTAATAGAATTTGGCAGCAGCTCAGCACTGATCTTATAAGATCAGTCCCAGGATAATTAGAGTCAAGTTAAATAAAACAAAACAGCATGCAATTTAGCTGAGTCCAATACAATGATTCTCAAGTTGATAGATGGCTAGGCACAGTGGCTCACGCCTGTAATCCTCGCACTCTGGGAGGCTGAGGCGGGAGGATCGCTTGAGGTCAGAAGTTCAAGACCAGCCTGAGCAAGAGTGAAACCCCGTCTCTACTAAAAATAGAAAAATTAGCCAGGTGTGGTGGTGCACACCTGTAGTCCTAGCTACTCAGGAGGCTCAGGCAGGAGGATTGCTTGAGCCCAGGAGTTTAAGGTTGCTGTGAGCTATGATGACATCCCTGCATCCTAGAAATTCCTTCCCCAAAGCCGATGGGACAGCACATGGGATCAGCAGTACACATTCTGGTAACCGGCAAGGAGGCTGATACAAACAAACCAACTCTCTAGGCAGAGAGGAGAGTGTGAGGAAAGGCAATCTACTTCTGCTCGGCTGGTACTCAGAAGCTGGGGGATTTTTAAAATTCTACTCATAAAGTTGGTTAATAAGCTACAAATATAAACTGGAGCTACGGATTCCTGATGTAGGAAACATTCAATTATGCTGCTGTGTAAAAATAAATAAACTGCACTCATATTTCTCTTCTATTCAGCAGAGATGAAAAAAAATTACCTGTGACTGAGATAGAGCTCTAGATCCTTTGCTCTCTTGTGAAAGGAAGAAACGGACCGACATAAGGAGCTCCTGAATGCAGCAGCGGAATTCCTCTTCGTTTTGCCCACCCGTGGCAAGGGAAAACAGCCTTCGAGACTGAACTATATACTTAAAAATGTATTCTTGTGCCTTAAAAAGAAAATTTTAAAGTTACTTTCAAAGGAGACCAAGAGTATTTATTTAACGACAAGGCAACATAAAAACCACTGTATAGCATTAGACTTTTAAATTATTGATTTAAACAGAAAGGCCCTGTGAGATTTTTGAACAGTATTTACTTGTAGGGGGGAGAGCCATTTTTTCTCTGATGCCTAATGAGAGATATGTATAGAAAATTGAAAAATACTTTCTAGTTCTGAAGCGTTATGAACACTAAATGTTTTTGATCCTCATATTTTTTTTAATTTAGTCAAAAAAGAGATAATTGTTTTTCCAAAAATAATTTTGCTTTGGTAGGTAGTCGTGCCACTTAGCAGTTTACCTTCAATCAGACAAAAACGATAAAGTTATAATTAACAAAATGCTGTTTTATAATATACATACCTTATTCTATTCCTATCTACTAACACCAAATAGAATGGTACTTAACAATAGGAATCAGAAGACTACCGGGGCTGTTACTGGAAAATCCCTTTGATAATTTGTATTATTTTTGAACAGGTTTGCAAGCAAGGCATTAGCATCCCTGTAGACAACTGAGCATATAGGGCCCAGAGATGTGGGCCGTGTTAAACCAAGAGACCCAGTAACACCTCAGGTTTCCTTGTTATGATCCCTGTTAAGCCATCCCATTTGCTCTTAAAATTTAACATAAATGGTTCTCAGATGGTCTCTGTTAGGTTGGTAGAGGTAATAGCCAGGAACTTAAGCTTCACTGCCCATCTGTAGTCTCCTCTCATAAGCCCTCCCTCTGTCCTGCTAATCCTAGATTCCACTTCAAGTGTTCTGGAGTCTGGAGGAGCAAGGATGCAATCCCGACCAGGTTCCAGTGGACAAGCCTGGCAAAGTCCCTTTCAAATTTCATCAGCCCTGGAGCAGCCATAAACTGCTTAAAATCCTTGAATTGGAACGTCAGTAATACATCATGACCAATTACTGTCTGTGTAGAGGAAGCCAATTAGCTCAAGCATCAGTATGCAACAGCTTTGTTAGACTACGCTGTCTGTTATCAACAGCATGTCATCACCTTCAGCACCTCCTGGATATGCTCTTGCCGCTCTGCTTCTGTGATCCTGTCCACATACCACTTGAGCACTTTGATGAGATCTCTAAAAAAAACCAGGGAGAAATGTGCAGAGTGTAGAACTGGTCTAAATCTCAATTAAATGCCAACAAATCCAACACTTATTTTTATCATAAAGTAGCTTCTTTTCCCATCAGTTCTGGTATTTTCCTGTCAAACTGCTACATAATAATTTTACTAAACTTGCAGATCAACATCGCTGCCCCTGTTGAAGCTCAAGAGAGAAGGAACACTCAGTCTGGACACATTCCATTGCCCTGCTATTCCTGGCAGTGCTCCCAAAGGGGCAAACATAAATATCTGAGAAAAGCACTCTGGCCAAGCAAGTACCTGGAAGTATGACTGTCATGGTCAGTCGTGGACAACTGCCAATTGGGATTTCTTTCTCGGTGACCATGTAAACAGCTGAGTGAAATATGCAGCTGGAGGCAAAAAAAGGGGTGTGGGAAGGGATGAAGGCAACACCTCCCCCACTCCAAGTCACACCCCATGGATTTATCAAGCCAATTCCCTGACCTGTGAGAAGAGCAAGGCTTACTGTCAAAGTGTGCCTTAGAAGGAGAATTTCTAGAAAAGTCAAGGTTTTTTGTTTGTTTGTTTGTTTAAAGAAACAAAAATCAAAACCAACAATAATAACCCACAACCCTCAGAATTACAGTTTTGCCACCTTAAACTTCAGTCAGTTCTTAGTTTCTAGGACACAGTTCACACAGCAATTCTCTTGGTCACGGAATGAGGCTTGGATGTGCCGGTAGGTAGATGCTTCTGGGAGCACTATTTTTAAGATAATATGTCAGTTTCTGACCACCCACCATCTGAGAGGATTCCGCAGGCCTTATTTATCTTTTAGGAGTGATGATCCTGCTTTCCTGGCCAATCTGAAGTGTTAGAAATCACACTCTTGTTCTCTAGCCTTCAGTGACGATTTCAGTTGCAAGCAGTGACCACTTCACGCTAGGACTCAAATTGTGAGGCCAAGCGGGCCAACATTTCAAAACTATTCCTGTTGTCGCATTTCCCTTGGCAAAAAAGCATGTTGATGGAGTGTCTAGGCTTACAAAAATACCTTCATTTAGTCTTAACATGCCATGGTCAGGAATACCCAAGTTAACATGATCAAATGCTTATTTGATTAGCTATTATCCTTTATATATCACATAGATGGGGGAAAAGGGGTTAAAAATAAACCTGATTCCTACTCTTTTAACTCACCTCTGGGAACAGATGGTCTTGCACATGCACAGGTGCTTACAGTATAAGGTAGAAATGAAGGAGAACAGCAGTGACAGCATTGGCCCAGAAAGATAGAACACTGGGGGACATTCTAGGGCTATTTAAGCAGGGCAAAGACTGGGAAGGAGAGAAGCTATTGCCTTCTGGCGGTTACCAACTGGGCTGTGTGGAGGCAGGCACTAGCTAAAGCATGACATTTATTCACTCCCTCTCAGCCTCACTTGCACCATCTGAGCTGGTCGGAAAGGAGCAGCAGTTAAAACGGAAGCTCCCATCAAAGGGTCTAATGACGGGATTGCTTGAGGCCAGGGACCAGGTCTTCACATTATCAGCACAAAGTATAGCACCTGGCACGCAGCAGGACCTCACTAAATCTTAACAGATGAATGAATGAATGACTTTCAACAGGTATGAAGACAATTTGTATTTCTTTCTTAAAGACATCTAGAATTGTCAAGGAGTGCAGTGATTAAATGGGGATATTGATAGCCAAAGTGAAGTAACCAGACATTTTAGACCAAGTGAAACAGAAACAAGAAAAAACTTTATATTTTAGGTCTCAGGAATAGAATTCAGCAAGTTCTTTTTTCCTCTTTTTAATCGAAATAAGTTCTAGCCACTATAAAAGGATGTGTGAGGAGAGAAGAGATTGTCTCAAGAGACACTTCAGTTGTTGTGCTTCATTTCTTCCTACACTCCCTTTTAAATTTTCCCATATAGCTGCTCTGCTGAGAAAAAGCTCAAAAGGAACCGCTTCTAAAGCAATTACAAGATAAAGGGCCTTACCTGTATGCAAGTGCCCCAGCAAAATGACTCTCAATGTAAGTGTCCATTACGGGTTTAAAATGATGAAATTTGCTATCTTGCAGCAAATTTATTATGTGAACCTAAAAAAGAAAATTGAGCTTTATAAAACCAAATGCAAACCAAGAATTTTTGGTGTGTTCTTTTAAAAATGAACTCTTACATTATTAAGAGCCTATTTCTGAAACAGCCTCACGAAAGTCAAGATTGAGAGACAAATTATTAAAACATAATTAAGTGAATTTGAACTTACCAAAGAATCAAACACTTTAGACCCATATTTTTGTGAATTTTCATCTAAAATTCCAAATAAGGTATCCAGGGTATCCTGCAGAAACTGTTAAAGAAGTGGTAAATGAATGAATGAAATACTATTTGTCCTTCCCCTCCAAATGCTCTTTATCCTATAAATTTCCGGGAGGAAAACAGTAGCAAAATAGTATATACCTTTACTATCTCTGAGCCATCGATTTCTTTTAATTTAGAGAGACAGCCAGTGATCTTGTCTGGGTGGGTTCTCCATTTCAAAAGATCAAGCATATCACCTTTCCAAACAGAAAGGAAGATTAATTGCCTTAATAGAGAACAGTCCCAACATGAAAGTGTTCTACTGGTAAAAGCTGAATTCTTAACCATGTGGCTCACCCCTCCTAGATACTCCAGTTGCAGGCTCCCACAGAGTACGACCAGTCCTCTCTGGGATGGCGTGTATTCCAGTACCTTCTAATGATTTCCTCCCTCCCATTGCTCTTGACTTATATAAACTCCTAGTTATTCTTTAGTTCTCAGGTTAGGTGTTGCTTTATCTGAGAAGCCTTTCCCGAAGTCCTGAGCTAACTGTCCTTTCTATGTGCTCATACATCACAGTAGCGCTTATCTTACCATTACAGCTGTTTGTGTATTTGTCTATGCCCCAACTAGACTGTAAACTCCAAGAGAAAAAAAACCATGCCCAGCTTGGCACTATTGAATTTCTAGCACCAAGAACAAAGTAGGCAGTTGACAAATATTTGTTGAATAATTTTCTGCCTCCTCCTGGTACAGTATGATGAGACTTTCTGGAAGGCTAGGAACCTGCTTTATCCACGTTCGGACTCCCAGCACACAGTATTCTGCCTAGCAACCAATCGCACCCAGCAACAAAGGTCTTCACAAAGATTTTCTTGACAAAGAGACCCAAACTTGGCAGACTGAAAGGTCCCTGCCCAGTGATGACAAGCTCAGTGATTTGTCAGATCATCTAAGGAGCTCTGGGACCTGAGAGTGGCAGTTGCTGGACTCCAATGGCCATCTTCCATCCCAGATTCTGGGCAAGCTCTTCATTTTCCTCCCTTTCCTAAACTGATATAAGGACTCTTGAGTCCAACAGGTCCTCTGAGAACCTCTTCACCTGGGGAAGGAATAAATTCTTCCTTGATCTTTCTTGGGCAGAAGTTGGAAAGGCTCTGGAAGACGGTGTCCAAGCTTCATTAGTCTCCAAAGCTAGCAGGGAGACTCGGCATCCTGAGGCCAATGAGAGCAGTGAGAAGTGACAAGGTTCATGCAAGCAGGGCATGCACAGGGCCGTGGGACCCGCTAGCACTGGCCTCAGGGCTCACGGGGCTGACAGACTAGAATGGCCAATTGAGAAGCCAGGATGAATTTTCCAGGTGGAATAGCGAGAAATGTACTTCAAAGCACGTGTTTCAGGAGAAATCTGAATGGGACTTGCTGAGAAACAGACAAACCAACAAGGAAACAGAAAACCTGAGAAATCAAGGAAGTAGTTAAGATGAGAAAGAAAATAGGACACAGTGAACAGAAATGAAAAAAAGCAGAAGAATCCAAGAGGAAAGAGAAGCGAGCTCCACCAAAGCCAGATTCAAGAGAAAAACTTCACAAAGGACTTAGTAAGAAATTAAATGCTAAATAGGAATGTTTATCTACAACAAACAAGGATAACAGGAGGAGGAGGAGGAGGACGTAGAATGAAAAATACGAAGGAATTTTTAAAATACTGACTTTGAAAGAGGGATTTATGATGTTTTCATAACCAAAAATCCCTGAAAGTATTTAATATTCATATGTAACTCAGCCATCCTGGGGGTATGATTGAAACCTTTTAAAAACGGATTGGTTATATTTGGCATATCAGATATTTCCACAGAGTGGGCCTGGTGGGACCAAGGCAGGGCTCTATTGTTCTCTCCCCGTTTGCTGCCTCCCTCCCACCTACTTCCTGCTTCTTGCATCTAACTTCAGGAGGCTCCCCTCCCTGGCATCTTCTCTTTTATAATCCCCCAGTGCATTTTCAACCCTGCCATTCACTCTCACCTCCTACTCCGCCCCCATCCCAGCTCTCACTTCTTGCTCTCTTCCTCTGCCTTTAAAGTGAAGCAGTTGCAGGGGCGTTCAAGGCCCTGCTCAATATAAGGAGTGGGGTGGGCCAGGGAGGGGCTCTGCTGGCCCCAAAGTGGCAGCACCAGAGGCAGCAGTGGGGAACCGGGACCAGGGCCCACACGAGCACAGCTGGAGAATAATTACAGTGGTCCAGTCAATCAGATCAGGATGAGACTATCCATCTTTCCTGCAAGAAGGCTGATGAATCTCTAGACTGCTCATAATGGAGCACATAGAAGAGTAAAGCAGTTATGTGTGTCTGGATGTAATTAGTCATGTATGCAAAGTACTCAGAGTTAAGACAAAACTGCCATCTCCTAAGTCTCTGTTTCAGCCATTTGAAGATTTAGTTGCAAATTAGAAGCCATGACCAACCACTGAAAATATGGATTTTCTATATTCCATTTAACAAGCATTTATTAAGTGTATTTTATGTGCCCAATCTATCAAGAGCTATAAAATAGGAGGATGACATGACCCCTACCACTAAGAAGCTTAAAATCTCTACTTGATTCAGCAGTCAGAGATGTCTAGCACAGTGCTCTGGCCTGGGTACACTATCCATGAACAATGTAGAGTAACAGAGTGTGCAGACAGACACACTTTGGGAATCCTGCAATGCAAATCTGCTCTAGGAAACTATTCCTAGAGACCATATAACTTACTAAATGCTCAGTTGTAGTGGAAATAGGATTTGTATATTTTCCAAGTCAAGTAAAACGAACACATAGCAATTTAATTCCAATTTGGAACTGGATTACTTCTACACAGAGATGTGTCTAGCATGTAAATTTCAGAAAGATCAACTAACTTCCTTCCTCCTTCCCGTCTCTTGAAACATGCTATTCATTTCCTAGCTCATTTTGAGTAGTCTTACAATGACAAGGTTAATCAGAGACAAAATGATAATTAAGCACTCATCAGTCTCCAAAAATGAGCCAGACATCACATGGAATTCTGATCCCACCTTCCATATAGTGAGATGTGTAGTATAATGATTTCATGAATAGTTTATATACCCATATTTACCTAAAAATGTTCTCTGCCTTTAAAAGGTAGCAACTTCTAGTTTTTAGGATTTGGTTTTCTCCATCTTATGCTCATAATTCTAACACCTTAAACCCTAGAACTAAACAAATTCAGGATGCAGGACCAAATGTTTTGATGGGAACGAATCTACTGTGAGGTTTATAAGTGTGGTAGGCAGAATAATGCCCTCAAAGATGTCCACATATCTTTGGAACCTGTGAATACATTTACCTTACATGGAAAAAGAGATTTTACAGATCTGATTAAATTGAGAACAGGGGGATTATACTGGATTATCTAGCCCAATGTAATCACAAGGATCCTTAAAAGACAGAAGGAGATCAGAGCCAGAGAGATTTGAAGATGCTATGCTGCTGGCTTTGAAGATGGAGCAAGGGGCTGTAGAAAAGGTAAGAGAAAAGATTCTGCCCAGAGCATCCAGAAGGAATGAAACCCTGCTAATGCCTTGATTTTAGCCCAGTGAACTCATTTTGGACTTCTGACCCCAGAACTGTATGATAATAAATCCATGTTGTTTTAATCCAATAAGTGTGCGGTAATTGTTACAGCAGTAATAGATAACTAATACAGTCCTAAAATATTCTACAGGGGACATTCAGTTAAACATGGTTGTAAACTCTATAACAGATATACAACTAATCCACACAGGATGAATGAAAATTCTAAGGGAGTCAATAACAGGTTGATTTTATTATCTTCATAACTTCCATGGGGGTAGACTGGCCCCATAAAAATACCTGAGGTTTAGTAAATGCTTTATAATCATTTAGAGTTATGTCAATGGAGGTTTTATTTAAGTAAAATCATTAACCACCAAATACAGATAAAGTCTGGTATAACCTGACATATCTTAACTTGGTGTCCTATATAAATAGAGCAGCATTTCATGTTGAAATTGAGAGGTATTTTAAAAGTGGTCAGTAGTGTAAATGCTACATTTTGCTGCTTTTCTGATACTACAGTGGAGGAGAAGAAATATGTTTCCCTCTATAGATGCTGTTCTCTGACACAGAAGGAGGAACTAAGAAAGAACTAATAACTAATAACTGTACATGTTTGGGCATAGGAGGTTTTTATGAGACAGAATACCTTATTATGAAGTGATTCTCTTCAACATACTGAATCTAACTTGTTAATACAGCATTCAGGATGCTAGCCAAAAGCCTTATACCACAACCATGAAGAACTCAAAAATGTTTAATTTACTTCCTTCATTATAGATGATGTTTTCATAGCAATTTGCCAAGGAGAAGAGCTTACTTTATTAATCATAACTTGCTAACAATCACTGACATAAAAAGTAATGCTAGAACAGAAAAGCAATATGCATCTAATTAAACAAAAAACAGCCTTTATTCTAAAGCCTGCAATTAGCGCTGTTTATGGAGCTATAAAACAAGAGATTAAGGGGTTGGTATTTCTCTCTCTCTCTCTCTCTCTCTCTCTCTCTCTCTCTTTTTTTAAAGCAGCTGGGTTTTGATGGTTTATTTGGAGAGTTGTGTACTTGGTTCCCAACACTGGGATAATTTTGAAATCTTTCTTAAATTACATGCATTCAACAGAGCATTGGGTCAGAGTTGTTTCCATTTTATTGGAAATCACAAACAGAAGGATTAATAATTTTTTCCTGTAAAGTTCTTAAATATAACTTTGGTGTTTACTAAATGTGCTTACCAAAATTCACACAAGTACTCAGGTATAAGGGCTTTCAAGTAAAACAGTATTTATACGTTACCATTTTGTGTGAGTTTTGTGGAACAGAGAAAAGATGTTATCCAAAAAGACTCCTTTGTGGCCTTCATGGCTTGATTATTATTCCCAAGGAAAATGCCCTTGGAAAAGGGAAGTTTGAGGTAGCGGGTAGTATCCTGAAGGTTTGTGTTTTCTTCACACTGTCAAAAATATTTAAAAAAACAAAAAGGAAGAGGGAAGAGACCTCATAAGAATTATTAAGCATAATTTCCATTTCTAGTGTTTATGAACTGGGAAATATTCCAAACAGCAAGCATTACAAATAGAATTTGGCTTTTAAATAAAATGCAGCAAAAATTTATAAAAAGAATTAAACATGAATTTTTGGACTCAGAGCAATTTGAGTTTGAATCCTAGCTCTGTCACTTCCCATGTGAGTGACTGTGTCAAGTTATTTCACCACTTGGGGTTCCTGCTGTCTTTCTCCAAAACCTCATTGTGTCATTACAGGAATTAAATTACATAAAACCTTTAACACAATACTTTGGAAATGCTCAAGAGATTATGTTTGCAGTGACCATAGCAGTTTATCTGTGTACTGCCTTTGTAATGATAAAGGTGGTTTTAAATTAAAATTTTGAGAAAAAATTATATATCTATAACATACACAGCTGGTATAGCTTAGATTATTTTAAGCATAAATTTGAAAATTCATATAAAGCATTTTTTGAAAAACATAATTTCTTCCAACATTTCATCTGAAGCAGCTGTTAAACAGTTTTTTACTTTGAAAACTGGCGATTAAAGGAAATGGTATTTCAGGTAATCTAATAGTCCCACTATATGAAGGAAATCTCTGCTTCACAGAAAATCCCAAATAATAAATGTAAAAGGAATTACAGATTTAGAAAACACAATTTCATAGCCCTACTGTAATTATTTCAGTCAAGCATTGTCACTGAGTGCTAAAACCAGCAGGATTGTTGATGAGGAATTCGATGTTCACATGACGCCAACGTAGCAACTCACAGATTACTTCCTAATTGTAAGACGACAAAAGCAACTGCAAGTGAGGGGGGATCAGGTTGTCATCACACCAGTGCAGAGTGATGCAAAGACATCATCACTTACAATGTGTTCTCACCAAAGATGTGGACCCTGACTCCATCACATCTAGATTTCAACTTCCACATTGTAGGAAACACAAGACATTGAGCAACATGTTGAACAACACCTCAGGGAAGCAACCATACAAATCCAAAAGATGGGGCTTTCTGCAGGATGCCTGGCCTTGTCTCTTCAAGTCAGTGTTGTCAAAATAGGGATTGTTCTAGATTAAACAACATTTAAAACATAGATAGCCAGATGCAACACATGGTCCTGATGATTGGTCCAATTTTTTTTTTTAAATTTGTACATTGAGTAGGTTCTAGACGAGACAAAAATTTAGTGATTGGAAAATCATTACCTAAAAAAAGACACACTAAAAATAAATACATATTATGTGGTATCATTTGGGTTAAAAAAAAATCCATACAGAACATCTGGAAGGATATACACTAAGGAGCTAATAGTTATCATCATCTGGGGTAATGAGAATATGATGTTTTTATTTTATTTTGGTTTATCTGTATACTGCTTTTGTAATGACAAATTATAAATCTTCAGAAAAGACCTCTCTAACAAGTTTAGAGAAACAGAATCAGAATTTTATAAGATGTTCTTACTACCACGCCTGCCTTGTAACAGAAATACCAATATAAACACCATAAATAGCCTTCATAATTCTCTAACAACTCCAAATGATTTCTTTTATTACTGTGAAATTTTTTTTTTTTTTTGAGACAGAGTCTCACTGGGTTGCCCTGGCTAGATTGCCGTGGCGTCATCCTAGCTCACAGCAACCTCAAACTCCTGGGCTCAAGCGATCCTCCTGCCTCAGCCTCCCGAGTAGCTGGGACTACAGGCATGCGTCACCATGCTCGGCTAATTTTTTCTATGTATTTTTAGTTGTCCGATTAATTTCTTTCTATTTTTAGTAGAGACGGGGTCTTGCTCTTGCTCAGGCTGGTTTCGAACTCCTGAGCTCAAACAATCCGCCCACCTCGGCCTCCCAGAGTGCTAGGATTACAGGCATGAGCCACTGCGTCCAGCCTGTGAAATATTTTGAATAGACAGAAGAGTGTATAAGACACACATATACGGTTTAAAGAATAATTATAAAGTGAACCTCTCAAATGCTTTCTTCAGAGAAAGTGCTTAGGCAAAGTAGTGTTCTGGAACCCTGGATCACAGCCCCCTCCCCTTCGTCTTGTCCCTGGCATGTCAAAGCATGAGTCACAGCACCCCAGATTCACCCTATCCCCTGCCTGGATCTGGTGTATGGGGTTAGGAACATGCTCTGGTCTTCCATGCTGTCCTGACTTGTGCTCCATACGTCTAACCACCACTTCCTATAGTGACTAAAGTCTCATGCCAAACTCAGCCCCGACACTCTGTCCAGCTATTCCAGCCCTCCTCCCCAGAAGCCGAAGCCTGCCTTGGTCTGGTATGATCCATCTGTTCACAGAAATTCTGCCCCTACAAATATATCTCTTATCACCTCTCCTCCCAACCGACTAACCGCCTGGCTCTTGAGCATTTGTGGCGGCCTCTTGGAATTCCTGCTTGATATTCTCATCTAGCTCTACTGGTTGCCATGGGACTGACCACCTCTGTGAGTGAGGATGTGACGGCTGTGTCGTGTCCTTAGGGGCTCTGTGAATAGAAGACTTGGCTGCTTTCTCCTGGGCCAGGTCAGTTCTCCCAACACTGGTTTCATTTCTTCCCCAGCCTGAGCATCTGAGTCTGTCTGGGGCATGACAACTTGACAGCTTCTCACAGCTAAACTCTATCACCCTCACTCAAGTATAAAATATAATAATTACTACAACAATACTCTGGACACAACAGTTATTTCAAGACCTTCCACCAAGAACACTGGGGTGAGTGTGTGTGTGTGTGTGTGTGTGTGTGTGTGTGTGTGAGAGAGAGAGAGAGAGAGAGAGAGAGAGAGAGAAGGAAGGGGAGGGGGAGGGGAGAAAGAATTCCGTCTATCAATTCAGTAAAGAAAAGCATGCCACTACTCTTTGGTCTCTATGAATCCTTTAATATAATATTTACCAGGGGTTCAAAACTGATTTTTGTCCAGTAGGATTATGCTAGGTATGAAGTCAGAGTTAGAAGTTTTAATCTATTCTTGAAAAAATTAAGAAATTGCACAGAAAATCTTATAGCATATCTTTTATAGTTCTTTGAGGTTTTCAGCATGTATCCTTAGCATATCACAGGAACACTGGAGATTTTAAAAGCAATCCAAGCAACTACCACTTATGAAGACTTACTATATGTTAGGCACTGCTAAGCACTTTGCATGCATTTTCTTCTCATAACAACCCTATGAGGTGGGGGTGGGATATTGTAACCTAAGGAGCTTATGTGATTTGCCTAATGTCACAATATTAGTAAGTGTCAGAGTCAGGGTTTGAACCAAAGTTTGTATTCACAACTACTATAGAGCATTGCCTCCCTCTACTGTCGTTTTAACCAAGTTTTGAATTTTGCTGTAATGAATTTAAAATGTATTGATTTGTAGATAAAATATTGACTAGTAGGTATGGCTAAGAAAGGCCAAAAAAAGTTCACTTTTCAAAACAAAGGTATGTTTGTAGGAGACACCCTGGGAGAGGGCTCGGAGTGGTGTGTGAAGCTAAAATAATTTCAAATGAAATAAGCTTATGAGTCTCACAGCAAAATGGCTAGTTTATGTTCTCAAACCACACAGGGAGCAAAAGAGACCATGAGACCTGGATGCAGTGGGGAGGAGGGCAGGTAGGAGCAGGTGAGGCACGACCTAGGAGCTTAGAAATGCACACATGAGCTAGAGAGCAGCTGTTCTTTCATTTGATGAGAGAGATCTATACAAGAGACATGGGATTCAAGAGCAGTGAAGCATAGAAGTGGGGTTCCAGAAGGCAGCCCTCCAAGGCAGGAGCAGTTGTCAGCTAGAGTTTAAGCCAAAAACATCAAGCAGCCTCCTAATACTAGCAGAAGGCAGGGAGTGAGGGAGAATCAGCGGTAAATTCCCCAGGCATTCTTCAGCCAGGTGGGAGAAGGGTCTATAATGGGAGTGAGATTCTGAACCAGAGTGTGGACTACAGAAAACAAATGGGAATGAACAGTCTCCCTGCTAGGTGAAGGGCTTAGAGTCAATGAAGCCACAGAAATGAGGCTGGGAAAGTGTGGTTTGGCACTGCTTGTGCTTTAAATGGAAATATCAAGTGTAACAGAGTAGTGGTTGAGTGTTTGAAGGCCTGCGAATCTGAGTGGTATAGGCTTAGTAGCACCAAACTGCAGCTGTGAGATTCTTCCACTGTGTTTGGCTTTGTCATCATGGTAAAATCCAGTTATAGCCCTAACCTGGATGGGGTGGTTAAATATGGATCACTTGCATTCTGAGGAACACCTGTAAAACAACTCTTTTGGCTTTGGCATAGAGAATATTTTTCCATCAAACCCAATGTAGGCATGGACCAACGCATTATGGATATGAGAATAAGAAGACACTGCCGTCCCCACTAGAGAACTCATCTCTTGTGGGAGACACAAACACAGCTGAAGTGTTACGGTACATGCATAATGGCAGATCGATGAGGAAAGGATTAGTGAAGCTGTTCTTTCTAGGAGCAACAAGGCAACGTGACTGCAGCCTCTTGAGGCTGCTGCTGGCTTGGGGGACCAAAGTATATCATTGTCATAGCAAAAGACAGTTCTCTGTGTTTGCTTTGATGGGTTGGGATCTGTGAAAGTCATCTTAAAATGGCATGGAGTTAACTGACTACAAATTAGAGAGAAGAAACATGAGAACCAACCCCCTGTTTTACTATATGGGGTTGTGAAATCAGTTCTGACCAGAGAGATGTGTTCCCTCAGACTCTCACGCAAGTACTAAAAATGCAGGCTTTGCCGTGGCAGCAGTAGTCTCCATCTTCTTTGAGATCATGTAGCTTGGCTCATGGTCTACTTCTTTCCCCAGAACAAAAATCAGTTGGTACAGCAATTAATGGTGCATTATGTCCTTGACTACTTTTTGACCACTGTCTTAGACATGTGAAAGAACTACAGTGGTCAGTCATGAGCCGTGTTCCAGAAATGTGATATTTGCAATTACATGTGATATATGATTGAGAGATCCACATCTACAATTCATTATGAAAAAAACTGGCACAGAAATTCACGGTATTATTAATCAAATTAGGGGTTCTATGATTTGTGAGAAGTTGAGAATTAAATTTTTAAAAATGCAGTAAGGTAGACAATTCACTTAGAACTCTATTATTACCAGTTAATAAAAACCAGATTTCAATAGTTTTTGGAGGCAAAATATCTTTCTTTTAGGAACTTTTTCAATATGACTAGTCATCCTTAATGTCACAATTAAACATTTATCAAATTCCTACTATTTGCCAGTCCTTCGATTCAGTGTTAAGAATGTAACAAGGAAATGAACACCATCCCTGTCCTTGAGGGCATTACATGTCTGACCTGGGCACTCTGTTAACAAGCCTGTTAATAGTGATTACACAGTTGTGATAAAGACCACTGGATACCAGCTCTGCTGGGGAAGGGAAGAAAGACCTTATGGGAAAGGGCTGTGTGACCACAGTTGCAAAGAATAAGAAGGTCACCAAGCAGGCAAGAGAGGAAAAGAGAGGGAAGGCACGCTACACTTAAAAGAACTTGTGGAATGAAAGCACATGTATAAGACAGTGGGGATATGACAATTAAATGTAATATGGGATCCTGGAATGGATCCTGGAACAGAAAAATGACATTCGTGGAAAACTTATTGTGAGATCCAAATAAATTTTGTGTTAACAGTATCACACCAAGATTAATTTAGTTTTGATAAATGTGCTATAGCTTATGTAAGAGGTTAACATAAGGAGAAGTTGGATGAAGGGTATATGGGAATTTCCTGTACTATTTTTGCAACTCTTCTGTAAGTCTAAAATATCTTTAAAATAACTGTTTAAAAAAATGCAGGCATATTCAGACAACCCCGTGTAGTTTAGTATGGCTGGAGCATGGGATTTTTCAACACAAAAAAAGCTTTGGGACTACCCCAGATTTCTTAAATAAGAAAAATTCCAGGTGATTCTAATATTCACCTCTGGTTTAAATTCCCTGGATTAAAGTATTTTCAAGGAGGTGGAAGTGACCAGTCGTGCAACCAACTATTTAGATGTGGAGGGTGAGTGTGACAAGTCAAGAAAAACTTGAAGGTTTCTGTTCATGACAGGAAGGGATGCAGGTGAGATAAAAAACTCAGTTTGGGACATACTGAGTGTAAGGTGTCTCTGGGAAAACCAACTGAAGATGTTCAGTAGGCTGGTAAAAATTCAGACTAGAAAAACGGATCTGGCAGTCATGGGCACAAAGATGCAGTGAGTTAACCTTATTGAAGTGGATGAGACGGACCTAGAAAGCATGAGACATAGATGGTAGCCAAGGCTTAAATTCATGATAACACCAATATTTATGGTGTAGATAAAGAGAGATGAGTCCTCCAAGAGGAAAAAAGATGAAACCCAGGAGAACATTGTCAGATGAAGAAAGGAATGTGGGACTTTTCAAGACGCAGCGTAATGTGACAGTGCTATGTGCTACAGGGAAGTCAAATAAAGAAAGATTTTTAAAGTGTCTAGTGGCTTTAGCTCCTGGGTGGGCCCTAGTGACCTGAACGGGAGATACTTCACTTGAGTGGCGGAGACAGAGGCAACCTGGGGAACAAATGGGATGTGAGCAAGTAGAGACAGTGAGTGAAAAGTGGCTTTCCATGTAGGCTGGCTGTCATGATGGGAGGGGAAGAGGAAGCATGGTAGCTATTTAAAAAAAATTTTTTTTTTAAAGAAAAAGGCTTGAGCATGTTTATAATCTGAGTGAATACTGCCAGAAGACAGGAAATAGTTGTAGATACAGGAGGAAGGGAGAGGACATTGGGAGGACCAGGGTCCCAGAGGAATCAAGAGGGAGAAAGATCTTGAGGGAAGTAGTTGGAAGAATTAGCCTTGGAGAGAAGGGAGTCTTGCCCCATCCCCTGAGACAGGAAGCCAGAAGGAAAGGAAGGATGCAGATAAGTTTGCAGGTGGCAGGGACAGAGCACAGGAAGCTAAGGAAGTTCCTATCATCTGTTTTCTCTGTTAAGTAGCTGGGAAGTGGTGGGGTAGGGATAATGGTAAAATCTTATAAAGAGCTCTCATGGGGACTGAGGGAGAAAGGGAGCTGATTAGTTTGCCTGCAGTGATGATGGCTCAGCACCCATACTCATGCTGATTCTAACCCACAACAACTGTATGACTTCTTCTAGCAACACCCAACTGCCCAGGCATAAAAGGGGGCAATGCTGATGGATGGATCCAGGACTGGTTTTTACTTCTCATGCAGGCACAGCAGAACTAAGGATTAAGAGATACCTTGGATAAGGAGAAGAAAATAGTCAGAAGGGGTCTATTAGAGGAGAGAAAGACTGAAAAATAGATATAGCTAGAAAATTGGAAGGTTGTGGTCAGGATATTGGGAGTTTAAGATTTTTGATATAAAGTAGTCCTGGATGATTTCATCCAGCCAGCCACCCACCCATCTAGCTAGTCAATGGGAGATCCCACTGGGTGGGGATGTAACAAGGCCCAGAGTGTGGCCAGAGTGAAGCAGAAAACCAGTGAAGCTGGCTGGAGTTTAAGTAGCAAGAGGACAGGAAACTGGACGTGTCAACCAGAAGGAAAAGACTTTGTACTAGAGGCTGGGCTGACTGTGGGAAAGTAAACAGACACCAACACCCCTATCTTCCACCTCTCCCTCACTGGCCCTCAAAATACAAGTTGGTAGAAGACAGTAATTAGGAAGAAAGTTGCAGCACCATATGGAATGAGCCTTATGGAGGGTAGGGGAACTCTTCACAAAATGGTGGAGAACCAGTATCTTTGAAAGGCACTGGGGCATTTGGAGACAGCTGACTTCCAGACACTGGACATGAGGCTTCAGAAGACAAGTCTCTACTCCAGCAGGTACAAAGAAAGCCCCTTCGGCAGGAGAGAGTCAGGTTTCATTTAAGGCAGAGCATTTTGGGAAGACTAAAGATGTGGCAGCATTATTAGTTTGCACAAAAGGGGCCTTCTGCATGTCACATGAATAGCTCTAGGTTCTAGGATCAAGTCCACCTATTAAGATATCTTAGCTTTTTTTCCCCTGTTTCAGCTTCTGTGTTCAGCTTGATATGGTTTTATGTTAAACTTATCAGGTTATTTATGTTACAAAAATTTTTTTGCAGGTGTTTGTTTTTTAATTTCTCTCACAGTGTGTAACGAAACATAAGTTAAGTGATCAATCCTTCTACACCCAAGCCTGGGGTGGGCAGATATATTTCTGGCTTGTCTAACAGTTGTTGATTATGGTTACAGGGGAAATCTCTTTCAGAAAAGTTGAAGTAGCATGTGGAGTTCTCTGAACAGCAAACTAGATAGCAAACCTATCAGCCTATCAAAATTTCCAGACTCCCCTCATCTTTTTGTTTTACTTATAAATGCAAACATACTATAGGCAAAGTGTACACTAAAGTTCAAAGTAAGTGGAAAGCAATACTTTCCAGTTGAATCTGAGGAGTCCATCACAAAGTGTCCGGTGAAGTGGCTATGCTGGACCACTATGGACCAAGTTGGGAACTAGGATATAGTATAAGAATCTGAAAACTTCTAGGGAAAAAATATGGGACACAAAGGGTTTATGGACCAACTTTTAGATAGCAAAGGTGAAATAAATTAATCTGCAACAGACTTTTGCAGTCTAGGTCATCATATTAAATTAATCTCTCTCAAACCAGGAAACAGCATCATCTTCTATTTGGCTGACTTTGTACCTGGCCCTTTTCCTTGGATTAGAAAGCCAGTAAATCCCACTATAGGAAGCAGATCCTCTACTTGGAAGCAAATTTCTATCTTGGTGGAATTGGGCCGCGTTAGCCATGATGGTGTTTGATAATCAACAACGATGAATTTATAAAACCCCAATTTCTCAAAGGCAGACTGTATTACTGTATTTTTGTACTGGACTTGAGGGTGTTTTAGAATGTACTTCCAGTGATTAACAACTCTCCACTAGAATGAGTGGGAATGGAGACTTGAATGCACAGCTATTGTCTTCCTATCCCCCTTTTTTGGATTCTCATATCGTTCTCCTTAAGAGACTTGACTTTTGAAAAATGAAAGTGTTTCTGCTCATTACTTCGTTCTCTTTTCTTAACTTGCCTTCCAGCAGGTAGCTGAAAAACGGTAGCCAAAAATACCCTTACAAAGTTAAGGAAGACACCAATTCTAACAGAATGCAGT
>NW_012149729.1:13184565-13212901 GCF_000956105.1 Propithecus coquereli | reverse complement strand
TTGTGTAAGGGCTTTGACTGATTCAAAGCCCTGTTTTGGAGGAAAGTTTTGGCCAGGGCACAAGGACAAGCCTCTGCCAGGGAATCAATACCAGCCTGAAAAACGGTAGCCAAAAATACCCTTACAAAGTTAAGGAAGACACCAATTCTAACAGAATGCAGTGAATAACAAAACTTAAGACTAAATATTATTGTTAGCAAATTAGCAATTCCAAAGGTAAGTTTTAAACTTACCCACCAGCCATTTGGGGATATTAATGATGTTCTGAGAGCTGTCAAAGGGGCTCTGGAAGGACAAAATCTCTAATGATGACTAATCAAACTATTTCACTTGCCCTTCTAGAGCTCTGACATCCAGATTTTTGTAGATTTCTGAGTTTATTTCCATTGGAAACCACTCCAAACAGGTAATCAATCAAGTAAAGTTGAAAATGTCCTTGAAAGAAGTCCTTGCCCTTAGGATGCATTTAACCCTTCCCTAAAGGATGAGTCCAGGTCCTTGACAGAGTATTTACTGTAACACCTCTGTAAGAACAGTTTCCTTAGAACATGTCCAGAAGTGGAGTCCAGCCATTGCTATAAAGGCAAACTCTCTGTCTCTTTCACAAATTTTAGGCCTAAATTAGGTTACTGAATAGACTTCAACACAGTAGATTTCTTCTTAGCTCACTGTAGGAGTGAGTCTTTTAAACTAATACCTTATGTGAGGAGCAAGTAGGTTTTGACCCTAAATACTACAGACCATAGCTCTTCTCTGTATATCCTCAAGACAGAAATGCAGATACATTTTTAGAGCATTTTTTCATCTCTCATCAACTTTTGATATCACAGATAGCACTTGTCAATGAATGACATGAAATATGGTCTACAAAGATCTCAGACAATTAATGTTTCTTCAAAACCTTACCATAAACATGACTGTCATGATTATATGACAGAAGAGAAGTCCTTAGTTAGATAAAAGTCCAGAATTAAATAATATAAAACAAGGCTAATCCTAACTTTTGTCTCTTCCCACTTTTATCTTTTCAAAATGAAAAAAGATTATTAATGTTATAATACTTGTCCACTAACAAAAAAGTTAAGCGATGTGAAAATAAAAATAGTCATTGCTAATATTTTGAGATCACTTTCCAAGCATCTCTCTATGCACATATATACATATGGACATGTAGTTAAACAATTTTATAAAAATGGTATCCTACTAAATATATACTTCTATAAAGTATTATCAATATATCATAAGCATTTTTCTATGTACCTAAAATTATCCTTTAAACATCATTTCAATAAATATAAATAAATATATAGTATTTCATTCACTGTATAGGTATAACTCATTTATTTAATCAGACCTATGTTACTGGCAATAACCACTTCCATGTTTTCCATATTTTAAGGAAGCTGCAATGATCATCCTTGAATCATCTTTGCTCATCTTATCTGATTATTTTTTCTCAATAAACACCAAGAAGTGTGGACTGGCTGAGTCAAAGGATATACACACTTAAAACTTATCTATGTATTGCTAAACTGCTCTTCAGAAACACACTAACATTCACATTTCTTCTATAAATGCAAGAGACTGTTCATATTCCCCTTAACCTTACTCTTCCATCCTGGGCTTTAAAAGTCTTTACCAATGTGATAGGCAAAAAAAAACCTTCCCCATTCTTTTTTTTTTTTTTTTTTGAGGCAGGGTCTTGCTGTGTCACCTGGGCTAGAGTACAATGGTCTCATCATAGCTCATTGCAACCTCAAATTCCTGAGCCCAGGTGATCCTCCCGCCTCAGCCTCCCAAGTAGCTGGGACTACAGATGCACACTACCATGCTTGGCTAATTTTTCTATTTTTTTGTAGAGACAGGGTATTGCTCTTACTCTCGAGCAATCCTCCCACCCCAGTCTCCCAAAGGGTTTCCCCTTCTTTAACTTACATATCTTTACTTATTCATGTATTTATTTCACACATTTACATTTATAATTTTTAAATAGACGATTTGTAGCATTTATCAATTTCTCTTTTTCCTACTGATCTGTGATAACTCTTGGTAAATGGAGAATAGTAACCTTTTATAAGCTGTGTTGCAACCATATTTCAGTTTGGCATAAGTTTTTAGCCTAGATTATGATTATTTCATTAATAAAAAAGTTTTAAATTTTATGTAGCCTAATTTATAAATTTTTTATACTTGATTTCTAACATTTAAGACATCCTTAGAAAATCCCTCCTTACCTGCAGATTACAAAAATGTTCACCCACATTTTTAAGGCTCTGACAGCAGTTTTCTTTCTTACATTCAGTCTGGAGTGTGTTTTAGTATAAGGCGTCAGGTAGGAATCCAATTCTCCCTACACCCCAGTACCCATCCCTGTCCTCTCAACACCACTTATTAAATGCGCTGGATTTTTAGCCAATGATTTGAAATCCACTTCTCTCCCCATCTTTCTTTCTTTCTTTTTAAATAATAAGTTCAAGTATGCAATTGTTAGCAGGCTGTGTGCCTTCCTGCCATGGCAGAAGAAGGATACGCATTATGCTGGAAATATGGTTTTATAATCATAAACTACAAGTGCCTGTAAGCTGAAACTGAACTTGTTGGACCAGTACTATGAGAAAGAAAACCATAGCATCAACCAGACTAAAAATAAAAGTTGTTTTACTTGGCAAGTAGTTCACAACTCTTTAAATAAGCAACACTAAATAACTCTATTCATAAGAAAACACAGATAGTTGGGGGTTTTCTGTAGAGCTAATGCTTCCCGATGGGTCCATACAATGTAGGTCTGCCCCAAATTAGACAACCTACACACACCATACTGAGCCTCCCTTGTGGTCGAGGACAAATTTTTCAAGCTCCAGTAAATTTTTTCTTCATGGATTAGAATTCTGGGTACTAAGTCAAACTTTGTGTAAGGGCTTTGACTGATTCAAAGCCCTGTTTTGGAGGAAAGTTTTGGCCAGGGCACAAGGACAAGCCTCTGCCAGGGAATCAATACCAGCTGGACTTCTAAATGCTCATATGGAGAAGGGAGCACTGCTATCTGGCCTCTGGCATTTTAAGCATATGGATCTCTCTAATCAGCAACCGAGAATCTTGCTATTATTCACTCATTTAGAGGCGTCTCCCAGTAGTTGACTGGAAACCTAGCACTTGCCAAAGAAGCACTCTCTGACCCGTAGGTGAGAGAGTCCACATGTGATATATTGTATAGAAGTGATTCACTCTTCTATATATTGTTAGGAAACTGGGAGCCCAGTTTTAATTGTCTCAGCACTGTCTTTTCTGAGCCAAGATTTAATGTCATGCAGACATCTATACGAAGTACCATTTATGCTTTTTTGGAAAACCGTAGCTGGAGACAGTGCCTGTCATGTTATTTATCTCTAATAAGGGAGACTCAGATCTAATGGTGAGATAAATAGATCATCCCCAGTTTCTAGTACTTTTAGTTCCTCTGTTTGCTTTACTGGTTACTATTTTTTCAAACAGTTTTTTCTTTGCATTTCAACATTGTTAGCTCCTTTAGGTCATTTTCTGAAGTAGAGAGGATATAAGTGCCAGAAATGGAGAGATTTGACTGTTTGCCACTATTTTCCTAGCACCAGAGCAGTGCCTGGCTGTAGTTTGTGGTCAATACATGTGTTGAGCCAATAATGAGAAAATGAATGATTAAAGAAATAGACACCTAAATACACATTGCATCAAAACAGAAAATACTGGGTGTGTTGTGTATTGCGACTCATTTTATTAGCAGTAATCCGAAGGTAAAGAAAGTTTTTGTTTGTAATCTCATTCATTCATTCAATAAACCTTCACTGCACATCTACCTCCTGCCAGAATCCCTCCGACACAGCTGCTGTTCTCGAGGCGCTCATAAATTTACGGGGGTAAGCCGAGGGATCATCAGATAATTCTGGCACAGTGTGATGAGAACAATGGTAAGAGACGTGTGCAGATGCCCAGGGAGCTCAGGAGAGGGCACTTGGCCAGCTGGGAATATAGGGAGTTGGGCTGGGAAACGGGACAGTTCTTGAGGCTGTGGCCAGGGTGAGCCTCAGGGGATGAGCAGAAGGTAGTTGAGGGAGAGGCAGGGGAAGGCATGACTCCAGGAGTCCCAAGAGCAGAGCAGAGCAGAGTAAACTGAGCCACCGGGCAGGGGTAAGGAACTAGAAAAGAGCTGGATGTGGTTGCACCACTGAGTAAGAGGCAGGAAGTGGTGAGAAGTCAAACAGGAGGGAGGTGGAAGCCTGGCACACTGTGAGAAGCCTGAGATTTATTCTTTCAGCAATGGGAGCTTTTAAATGGGTCTTAAACTGGGAAATGACCTGGTTGGATCTGCATCTTAGCTGGGTGGCCCTAAAGTCTGGGTGGAACCTAGATCCAGGCTGACAGGACCAGTTAGCATAAGTGAGAGTTAATAAGGGCCGGGTCATCACAAGGTTACAGAAATGGAGAAATGCAAAGAAGGAATATTTTGGAGCAAATTGCCTATGTAATTTGAAAATATATTTTTATTCTATACTTCATTAGCACTAGTATTCTCAGAGAATTTCTATGGGATTCTTGCTTTGTGAATTTTCTTTTTGTTGCCTACTACAGTATACTTTGTTCCGCATGTTCTTATGACGATTCCTGATTTAAAAGAACAACTGCTAAAGTCATCATGACAAAGTGCAGCCTCTTCTCTGCTTGCTTAGTAAGAACAGCAGACCAAAAAAAAAATGTAATGCTGACCTTGCTAAATTTACCTCCGGGGATATAAAGATCTAAATAAGTAAGAGTGTATTGCATGTAGTATTTAAAAAGTTATTTGTAAGGTTTATTTAATCCTATCACAGCAACAGAAAGGATTTAAGAGCAACATACAGAATTACCCAAATATCTACCCCTAAATTAAGATGAAAAAGTGAATCATCTCTAAAATATGTTTTAGAATATGACATAGGATGTAGAAACAATATTTTCAAAAAGATGCTCTCCCTGCAAACAACTGTACAAGAGTATTCTTTTCATTCATTTTTTTTTCTCTTTTCCAAAGTGATAAAATGGTGAGTTAATAATTCAGCCCGTTTTTCCTGCCCATCACCGACACCTGACTGACGTTACCTTATGTATGATAAGCTCATGAGTGCCATCCGGAAGAGTCCTGCCATCTTCCTGCATCAGGGGCACAAAAGAGAAACCAAACAACTTCTTCTCTCCTTTCTCCTTTGCTGTGAAAGAGAGAAAAAAAAAAGAAGAATTACTCATTATTCAAGTGCATGCCTCCACATCCGTGTTCAGATACATAGTTTGTCAAGAAGCATGAGCATCAAGAAATGTCACCCCCATACCCTAGCTCCCTCCACACAGTGGAAAGTAGCTTTTATCATAGGTCATCTATCAAACTAGCCGCTCTCTAACCCCATATTCCTGCCCCCTAATCTGCAACTTACATTTCTTGCCTAATTTTCTTCATGGGACTCATTATCTGAAATTGTGTTTTTCAAAAATTTGTAGATTGTCTGTTTTTTCTCTTCACCCCAAGCACCACTGAGGGCAGGATTCTTCTCTGCTTTATTTTGTTGTCTCAAAAAGTGCCACAAACATAGTAGGTTTTGAAGAAATATATATGAAGTCAATGAATGAGTGCATGAATAAATGAGAAATGCAATGTTTTGCTAATTACCCACGGAAGGGGAACCTCTAAGCTCTATCTTGATCCCTGGCAGAACTCCCTTCCCTATTCCACACGTGTGAGGACAGTGAGCCCCGTGGAAGCTACCTACTTGGAATCAGGCCCACTGAAAGACAATAGAAATTGCAAACTATAGTTTAATAAGGGCTCACTGTACTAGCACCAGAAGCTGGAAATGAGGCAATGAGGTTTTCAGATGCCTAATTAAGAATTACAATGGCTAGAGATGCCAAGGATCATTAGCCATTATTTATAGATAAGGAAATTGAGATCATGGATGTTAGGTAACTTGCTGTAGATCTCTTAAGTACCATTCCAGTTCTTTCCACCAAGCTTCTTTTTCCAAAAATGGAGAAGGCATTAACAGAACCTTGTTTGCTCGACTCTCCCCTTGTACTTAGATGGGCAGGGAGCAGTGCTCCAGGGCCGGCAGCCTGTTAAGCTGGATGGCTGTTCTTTCCCACACGAGTGTGGCAGTGGAGTGTTACACTTAAACAGAAAAGTTCAGCTTTGGGATGCAGTAAGAGCTGAGCTGGAAGAGTTAGATATGGTGACCCTGAAGACCAGTCAAGAGGTTTAGCAACACATCACTCCCTCACAATTCCTCCCGGCATTTAACCACAGGGAAGGAGAGCCTCACTCAGTAATTCTGGCTGGCTGGTGTTGGCCCCCAGCATGAGGAAAATGTGATTATACCAAAGGACTTTCTTTTAAAATCATTAATTTCAACCCAGAGAGAAACTGAGAAAATACTGATGTTTGTTAAAGTTAAGCAAAAATCCCAGAAAAGAGGTCTGGGAAGAGATTTTTCACATCGATGACAGTGCTGGATCTTATGATTTAGAGGAGAAGACTTATTTAGAAATAATTTCCTAAGTTTCTTTGACTATTTATCTTTTTGATGTGACTTGTGGTGTTCAATTCAGAAAGACAAAAAGAATAAAAATTCCAGAATGAATAAAATTAGCTAAGATAAGAAATAAAGCAATAGTTTCCCCAAATTTGCCTTGTGTT
The DNA here is from genome assembly GCF_000956105.1 of Propithecus coquereli. Lineage (NCBI taxonomy): Eukaryota > Metazoa > Chordata > Mammalia > Primates > Indriidae > Propithecus > Propithecus coquereli. The sequence goes on along the minus strand of NW_012149729.1, from coordinate 13,206,207 downwards.
ATAAAGTAAAAATAAATACTGAAGTTTAAAGTACATGACAATTTGTCCTGAGCTATTAGATCAGGATTAATAAGCTGATGGACTGCTATATACAATATGCACAGTATGATCCCTTTGTACTAACAAAAAGCCCTAAATTTATGGATTCTACCTCCTAACTTTCCAATTCATTCTAGTTGCCTACTCTTAGCAATTCTGCCTTCTGGAACCTACAATTCATCAACTTTCTTCTCTCTTGCTGCTTCCCATTTCTATGGATACTTCATTCTAGTCAATTCCTGGCAAATACCTTCAACCCCCTCACTCTTCCACACTTCCATTGTAACACTCCAACCTGGTTAAATCCATCTTTCAGTTTATTCCATGCCAAACTAGACTGATTTCACTTTAACTAATGCACATTAACTGCAAAGGGGTTCTGAGCTGGGCAATCTTTCTACATTTACCTAATCAACTCACTCTCCCACTTTTCTACATGATTCTTTCATTGGTTCTCCCCCCTTCTCAAGCTTCCAACACCTCGGCACCCTCCTTACTCTCAGATGTGTAGAGAGATCCCACATGCTCCCACACCCACCTGATAACCCACCTGCATCAGTGTCCTCCTGCAGTCTCCAGAACTGTCCTGAACTGTCCACGCTCCTACCTGAGGCCAACTCCTCCCTGTGCACTGCAGTCCAAGCTCCTTTCCCCCAAGGACATTGTTCCTAGAGTTGTCCCTTCTCTCTTCTACATCATGGTCTTTCCTCTCCTCTGAATCTCTTCCACCAAATAAACATGCTTCAAAAGCTCCATTGTATAAAAAAAAAAATCTCACATCACCCAATGTTCTACTATGGCTACTATCCCATTTCTCAGCTCTCCTATATGCTTCTTCTATTTTTAAATAGCCTTTATTTTTTAGAGCAGTTTCAGGCTCACAGCAAAATTGAGAGGAAAGTACAGAGATTTTCCCTATAACCCCGACCCGCCCCCCATGGACAACTTCTCCCACCGTCAGCATCCCCCGCTAGAGTGGTATATTTTTTACAACTGATGAAACTACGTTGACACATCATGATCACCCAAAGTCCACAGTTTACATTAAGGTTCACTCTTGGTGCTGTGCATTCTATGGGTTTGGACCAATGTATAGTAACAGGTATCCACCATTATAGTTTCACTACACTAAAAATCCTCTGTGTACTATGTCAACCACTCATCTTTTTACTGTCTCTATAGCTTTGCCTTTTCCAGAATGTCATCTAGTTGGTACAGTACGTAGCTCACATTGGCTTCTTTCACTTTGTAATATGCATTTAAGGTTCCTCCATGTCTTTTCATGGATTGATTACTCATTTCTTTTTAGTGATAAGTAATATCCCATTGTCTGGATATACTACAGTTTAATTTTCCATTCACCTACCGAAGGGCATGTTGGTTGTTTCCAAATTTTGGCAATTATTATAAAGCTGCTATAAACGTCCATGTGCAGGTTTTTGTGCAGACATAAGTTTTCAGCTCCTTTGGGTAAATATCAGGAAGCATGATTACTGAATCACATGGTAAGGGCATGTTTAGTTTTATAAGAAATCACCACACTGTCTGCCAAAGTGGCTGTACCATTTTGCATTCCCATGAGCAATGAATGAGAGTTCCTTTTGCTGCACATTCTCGCCAGCATTTGGTGCTGTCAGTGTTCTGCATTTTGGCCATTCTAATAGGTGGGTGGTAGTATCCTGTTCTTGTTTTCCCTGACATGTGATAAGTGATAGGATGCATCTCTTCATAAGCTTTTTTTATATCTGTATATCTTCTTTGGTGCAGTATCTGTTAAGGTCTTTGGCCCATATTTTAATCAAGTTCATTTTCTTGTTATTGAATTTTAAGAGTTGTTTGTATATTTTGCATAACAGTCCTTTATCAGATATGTCTTTTGTAAATATTTTCTCCCAATCTGTGGCTTATCTTCTCATTCTTTGACAGTGCTTTTCACAGACCAGAAAATTTTTAATTTTAATGTAGTTCAGCTTATTAATTCTTTCCTTCATGAATCATGCCTTTGGTGTTGTATTGCCAAATCCAAAGTGAACAAAATTTTCTCCTAGGTTATCTTCTAGGGGTTTTATAGTTTTGCATTTTACATTTAGTTTCATGATCCATTGGAGTTAATTTTTGTGAAGAATGTAAGGTCCATTTCTAGCTTCATTTTTTTGCAAATGAATGTCTAGCAAATAAATGTCAGCACCATTTGTCTAAAAGACTGCCTTCCTCCATTGTATTGTCTTTGCTCCTTCGTCAAATATCGGTTGACTGACTATATTTAAGTGGGTCTATTTCTGGTCTCTCTATTCTGTTCCATGGATCTATTTGTCTGTTGTTTCCCAAGACCATGCTATCTCAATTACTGTAGCTTTATAGTAAGTCTTGAAGTTGAGTAATGTTAGATCTCCATCTTTGTTCTTCTCCTTCAATATTGTGTTGACTATTCTGGGTCTTCTGCTTTTCCATATGAACTTTAGGATCAGTTTTTTGATATTCCCAAAAATTCCTTGCTGGAATTTTGATTAGGATCACACTGAATCTATAGATCCAGTTAAGAACTGACATCTTAACAATACTGAGTCTTCCTATGCATCAACACAGCTCTTGCATTGTTCATAGCAAAACTTCCCCAAAGATTTGTCTCTACTCACTGCTTCACCTTCCCTTCCTCCATCTCACTCTTGAACTCATGTTCATCACCACAAATTCACTAAAACTGCTTGTCAGATCCAGTGGCTTTCATGATGACAAATCAAATGACAATTTCTCTGTCGTCATCTATTTGATTTATCTCTGGCACCTGACACATCTGATCGATCAATCCCCTCTTGAAAAACTGCCTTCATTTAGCCTCTTGGATTCTGTTCTTCCTTGACTGTCCTTCAGTCTACTGGCTCTTCCTTCTTATTATCCCTTAATGGCTCCTTCTCCTTATCCCAGCTCTAAATGTGGTGATGCCCTACAAATCCAACCTTGGACTTCCCTTTGCTATCGAAACTTACTATCTAGGAATCTCATCTAGTCTCAGGCTTCAAAAACCATTAAAATCAGTGATGTGCTGGAGCTGGATCATATGGGCTCATAGAGCTTAGAGGGCACATCTTTCCCAAACTCTGCATTCAGTGATGTTGTGTTGGTAGCCTGAAATTGGCCACGGTGGGAGTATTTACACTATGGAAATCAGCAAATGCTATAGTTCAAAGCCACCCCTATCCAAGTGCTGGTTATTAAATATTTACAGCAGACCAACTACTGAATTATACCTTCTCATTCTCAAGTTTAAGTGTCGAACCTGGACCTCACACAATTGCATATTTGATATCTTGCCTAATAAACATCTCAAATTTAATGCATTTAAAATGGAATGTTTAATATTTACTCCCCAAACAGATTCTTCCTATTGACTTTCTTGATTCATTAGATGACCACTTCATTCTCAGGCCTAAATCTTTGGGTCATCCTTTACTTTTCTCCTTCATTCACTTCTGATCTGTCAATATTCTATAAAAAAAAGAATCGAGCCTCTACCATTCTATAGCAGACCTCTTTAATCTCTCATTTGGAGGACTGAAAATACCTCCCAATGGTCTTACTGTTTCCAACTGGCCTACCTGCAATCTATTACTCATACAGCAGCCAGATTTATCTTCAGCTCAAATCCTCTAAAGGCTCTCCTCATGCCAAATAAAATCCATAGTCCTCACTGTGATGCCAAAGACAATATGAGATCTGCCTCCCCTGCTACCTTTCTGGCTTGCTTGCTATTCCTTGAAAATGCCAAGCATGTTTCGACCTCATGTCCTTTGTACTGTTCTCTCTGTCTGAAATAATTCTCTCCCCAGACACCCCAATGGCTCAGGACTTCACTTCTTTAGTCTCCTTATTGGAGAGGTCTTTCCTGACTGCCTTGTATAGAAAAGCAACACATCACCATCACTTTCTATCCCCTAACCCCAATTTAAGTCTTCTTCATCACACTTACCCCTCACTACCTGATATATTATGTATTTATTTGCTCATTTGCTGTCTGCCTTCCCTCTCTGGAATGAAAGCTCTGTGAGAGGAGCTATTTTGCTGTGTTTGGAAACCTCTCTCTAGTACCCAATAATAAAGTGCTTGGCACATAGTGAGTATTCAAGAAATATTTGCTTCATGAATGATGTTTTTGAATTAATATACGTACACAGAGAAATATTAGGAAGCCCATGTGATAAAATGATTACATTGGTTATTTGTAGTTTGTGGTATTATGGGGATATTTTTCTTCTTTACACTTTGTTGTTTCTTCTCAATTTTAGTAATGAACATTAAAAAAAACTCCAAACCTGTGAACAGTGTTTGAAGTACAAGGATGAGAGGGAGAGTTCTAACAGATTTTATTGAAAATAGCCTTTATTCTGCTTTCCAAGTTCTGAATTATAATAATTTTCTCCAAATGCTTTCTCCCTTTCTCCACTGTTTCACCTTTATTTTCCTCCATCTTTTTCTTACCTTAAAGTTCAAAGCTCATACTAGGCCCAAGTGAGAATTTATAACAAGGATTGGTGGAAGGAATAGTATGGCCCCATTCCAAGTCCTTTATGTTTTCCTACTTCAAGCCCTTTACATGAAACTCTTCTGGGAATGTGGAAGAATCATAAGGCTTTGCTAGCCATCTTCCTGCATTCTGAAACATCCACAAAAGCAAAATTTATGGAGCTCCCTGAGCCAAATCTGAAATATGCCATAGTTCCAGTAATGAACAAAGTCCTCCTCCGCCTGAATCTTGGGTGAATTACAACATCATTCAGGTGAAGTCGCCATATATCTCTTGGCAAAATATTATTCCTTCCAGACCGGAGAGGAGCCTGCTGCTTCTGCAATAATGTGATTCTCTTGGAGCTCTCACTTGCTATACTGTTCCCAAAGCAAGATTCACCAGACACATGTGCACTGTGAGGCAGTGTCTCAGACACAGTCGGTGACACAGGGAATAGCGGAAGATCCCTGGGCTGGGATTGACAGGGGGAGGGAGTGGGGGCTTCAGGAGGTGGTAATGAGTACAAAAGAATTAAAATAGAGACATCAAGAAATCACAACTTTATGGATAGCAATGTCCACACGGACAAATCCTATATCACGTCTATGCCTTGGGTTGTTTAAATCTGTAAAATGAGGCAATGACTTCATATCTCTAAGTCCTTTTCTGGCTGACATTATTTAATCCTCATTCGAATACTGTCTGAGTCTGTACAGTGACGTAGATACATGATATAAATCCGAGCTTACCAAAGGCTTTTCTAGGGGCTTCACATGCCCAGAAAAGCCCTGATCTGTCTGATCAGCTCCTGGAGATGTCAGACTGGTTAGTGTTGCCTAAGACCACCAGAACCAGTCCAGGTTTTAATGCTGTGTCTTCCCTTTCTGTAAGTGACAAATTGATTCAATCTATTTAAGGAAAACCTAAATTTCCTGTATATTTATTTTTCTCCTTCCTCTATGTTTCTACATAGGTTACTGGCTCTTAAATGAGTCCACGTACCTCTTGGGACCCCCTTACCGTCGTGTCTCTCACCTGGACGTCTCTCATTTGTCACACACTCTCTGCACATCAGCCCATATCGTCATCACACCTTAGTAGGGAGATTATCCCAAGACAACAAAAACACACCAGCAAACACTTACTGGAACAATGCCGAAACTCGAAGCGGATGTGTGCGCCCCGGAATTTATCCACGGGAATAGGAAGTTTCAGCAGTTCAGACCACCGGGGACTGTTGTTGTGGTAAAGCACAAAGGAGTGGTACTCACTAGCTGGTGGCTCTCCAGAGCCGAAGGAGATAAAATCCTAACAAAGGAAGCACGGTGGTTAAAGACAGCTTCATTGAAAGCTTCTTTTGAAAGAGGCAGAGCAGTCACTTTGCTCTATCTGCCTGCTCCCCACGTAGCACTTCATGTGAAATTACCTCCCTGGTTCTTTGCCGCGCCGTTTCTCTACTTGCTCTTGCCTAGCAGGGTATGTCTGTCTGTTTAATTCTGACGCTGCTCTCCCAGGGTTTACCGTGCCAAGGGTGGGCTGGGGCAACATGTGGGAGATGGGCAATTGCACGTTCCATTCGGAGCTCAACTCTGTGGCAAAGTTGCCAACCTGCTGCAGTCAAAAGCCTGTTCTGTGCCTCAGTGGTGACTTACTAAGCCCCAGGGCCAACCGTCTTATTTGAATAGGCAATTGTTACTTCTCTACAAAGAAGGGGCTCACAAAAAATACTTTCTCCATAAAGGAACCTGCTATTATCACCCCAATTAGTAAGTAGTACTCCAGTCTTCATGCCCTGTTTTGGTCAGAATGAAAATACATAGGAATAAATGTGATAGTTTGTTTTTTTTTTTTTAAAAAACAGTTGCCAACGAAAAAGCATTCATCTCTAAAACTATGACAGATGAAAGGGAAACAAATGAAAAAATACTGCATTTAAAGAATAGCTGCTATAAGAAAATTGTTGATGTAATTAATTAAACAAAATGTAAAAGCCTTTTTGTTTTTCTTCTTTCTTTTCTGAGAGGCATTTTAATGAATTAATAAAAAAAGAAAACTACACAGGAGTGGAGAAGAAAAATATGATAGAAAAAAACTGCAAATCAGAAATTAACTGATCACATTAAAGATGAAACCAAAGCAACTATTTAGACTTGTTTTACCAAAAATATCCAGTATTAACGTACCTTCAAGGGCAGGCCACTACTGTCTACAATAAACATTGTAACTTCCACATTTCTGGCCACGCTCTTTCCTCCTTTTTCAAATTCTCCCCTTTCTATGGTGATATATAAATCATTCCTCATTTCACCTATTAGGAAAGAAAACCATGTTATATATATACATATATATTAAGAAATTTAATAAAGTGTTCTATCAAGAAAAAATTATGTACTTTTATATTTATACTTTCATATGTAATTGTACTTTCATATGTATAACAGTATTTTTTTAAATACTCTAATTGTACTTTTATAAAAGGGTCTTTGCCCTCACCGCCAATATCTGGAAGAATCAAAGCCAGCCTCTGCCAGTCTGAATTAGCAATACTGCATCTAGGAGGGGAGTACTGGGGACTGAGTAGAAGGTGTTGTCAAATCTCACCATTTTCCAATATTTCCCTCATTTCATTTATGAGGTGTGATACAAAATGACAGCCTACAAGGGGTGGCTCGTGGAAACCAGTCTCATTACTTTACAGCAATTTAGAATAGAAGAAATGCCTTAATGGAATAAAATAATAGGACTGCAAAGGGTACAATTACAATTTAAATCTTTTCCAAAATTCATGGACAAAATGATCTCACTGCTGGAAGAATCCAGATTAGCATTTTATGAACACAGATGTAGAATAATTCAGTCATACAAACTCAGCTTACTATTTCATACCATTGAGCAATAAAACAAATGAGAAAGGCCCTAGATTCAAACGGATACATTCTGTACATAAATATACCATCTATTTTTTTCTCTTTTGGTGATTTCTACAACTTTAATGCTTTTTATTCTTATTCCTTTCTTATTTTGCAAGAAGAAAAAAAGGGAGAAATTTGATGCCAACTATAATAGCAAACTTAGGCAAATGTACTAACAGCATGCTTTTACCTTTCCTGTAAAAATTAATTTGAGAGAAGTAGTGAGTGGATAGGTAAGTGAGAAATAAGTCAACAAAGTTCTACTAGAAAGTTTTTGAAGGTAAATGTTGGTGAGATGGCAAGGTTGAATTTTCTTTTACTCAACAGAGCTTTCAAACATTTGAAAAATCAAAAGTAATACTCTTTGTTTTCTAATAAAAAACTTCCCCATAAGAAAGCAAATCACTAGAAGGAAAAATAACCATACAATTATGTCTACAATTGGGAGATTTATAAAACTTCCTGACCAAAGTATGTACAAGAAAGTTTCCTAGTTGTTCAATAGCATGGGGGAATATCAAATGCCTAATCATTTTCCTCCATAAAGACCAACTTTTTTATGATGGCATCATTTATAAATGACCTAGGCTACAAGGGAACAGATGGGCCCCAAAACAGAGAAATTGAGTAAGTACTGAAAAAAATTAAATCTTAATCACCCTTTACAAAGAATATATAAAACACACATTAGAGGAAACAATTGCTACAGAGGTCTCTGACTTATGAATTTCTGGTACTCTTATACAGTTCATGCAAACCAACTTGGGAAGGCAATGAACCAAGAAGTTCAGGAGAAAAGCAACATATTTCAACACATTTATAATTATATTTATATTTTTGAAAGTTTATTTCAACTATTTTCACTTTGTGAAAAATTTTTAGGGAATGGCTCAGTCAATTTTTATAAGTTTGCTAGATTTTTATAGCCCATTTCACTTTATTACTGTATATATTTTTTACTACTCACACTCCCTTAATGCTATTTATTTTAACAATTCCATTACAGAATGAACAGCAAGCTCACAAACTTTGTCCTCTGATTCAACCAACTTCAACAAACAACAAATGGAACTGGTACGCTAATGGAGTGCACACATGCTAGCTCAACAAGAGGTCTGGGAGGAAATTCTTGACAATGCTTTTCCCACCAGCAGATTTGGCAGGAGAAAAATAGACGCTCAAATCAAGGTACTTTAGAGCAAAAGATGCTAGCTAACAACAGCAAAATTCCTTTGCTTCTTGGAGCAGGTGACACATGATAAGTAGCTCTGTTTACAAATAAACTATCAAATATGCACTGATTAATGTGAAGCATAGCTACAGGGGATTTTACTTTGGGAACTTCTTATAATAAGTAATTACCCTGTCGAAGCCACGCAGGGATTAACTGTCCTGCAAAATGGAGAGGAAGTGTTTCTTGGGAGGGTGGTTTCCACTCTCATCTACTGGAAGGACATGGCCACTCAGACTCCAGTAAAAACAAGAGGGGATGAGACAGGTTTGGAAGGTGCTTGAAAGGAGGAAAAGTGGGGTGATGCACTGCCAGTACCACAACACTCTTTTTCCACGTACCTGTATTCATTCAACAAGTATTTCTTGAATGCCTACTATGTGTCAGATACTATTATTCTAGGCCAAGTAGATTCAGCAGTGAACAAATAAAAAAAAAAAAAAATTCTTTCCCCAGAGAGTCTAGATTCTAGTAGTGGTAGGTCTTTACTCAATAAGCAAAACATACAGTATGTTGAATGATAGTAAGTGCTGTGGATAAAACTAAGACAGAGAAGTAGGCTAGGGAGTATTAAGCAGGAATGGAGGGCAAGTTAAAATTTTCAGCAAGGTAATGAGAGAAGGCCTCATGAGAAGAGGAGAGATCTGAGTAAGCTATGGTTTGTTTGACAAAGGAGCAAGGTTAAAAAGGGAGTTAGCTTCTCAAGCCAATCCTCAAAGCCTGTTTAGCTCATAACTTAGCTGGATTCTTCTATCTCTTCCTTACAAAAGAGATTCTGAATTCAAATACACCTGAATGCTGTAGGGTCATAGGACAATCAGAATAAAGAGATCTAGGTTCTAACTAGAATCTAGAATCTGCTTCTGCTACTCTGTGTGCCATCAGTCTAGACAGGGCAAGAGAAACCTCTGGGTCTCAGGTTTCTGTGTTTTTAAAAAGGCAGATGGAGGGACAGGAGAGGTGGCAGGAGGGACAAGACTACTCTGTTATGTTTTGCTGTCCCTATGCCTTACAAAAGAACTTCTGGAATACAACACATACATACATTAAAACGCTTTAAACATATACTTTAATTTTCTGTTCTTTAACTGTCACTATCCCCAGAACCCTTTTTATCATTTGCAACTCTTTTAGACTAAAACAAGACTTCTTTGAAAAGAGAACACATGACGAGAACATTTCTCCTGGATGACATTCTACACATGCCTCTCCCCAGGAATTTTGCAGCTTGCTATGTTCCAATACTGCAAGGTGCCACATTTTGCTAAAATATGTAAAGGATAAAGTTGAAACAAGTGCTAATTAAATCAATACACTTGAGGTTGACTCTGGAGAAAACTAATAAGCCCAAATGGTGTTAAGCAAGCACCTTGGGTAATTAAGAGAGAAACCATAAAGTGAGTATGAAATGGAGTCATAGCACCAGTGTGAAAAGCTATTTTCCTGACAATGTTTATTAACACCTCACACCTCTCAAATTTATTACTCTGTAAATTTGATGTGCACAAAGCTTCCCTCTCTTTAGCAGGCCCACTGGTTGGGAAGCCTCTACACATGTGAAGGCTTTTCAAAATATCACTATAGACAAGATAAAGGCCACAACAGTGGGAACAAACTCAGAAGAGTTCGGTGATTGCAGTCAAATGAGTTGATTAAAGGCTAGACCTAAACAGGCAAGAGGTTTCCATCAGTAGCTTAAAACCTTGATCCTTGATTCTGTCGTATGAATGCCTTGGATAAAGGCATCAAGTGCATGATCCCCACATCCTATAAACCACTGTACACCGCCACAGGGGCCAGTCTAGTACTCTATCTGTATTGGATATTTGTTAAGATTTATGAAACTGAAAAAGAAAATTTCCTGTCCTCTAGTTAAAAAACCAAAGAAAATGTATAAGTGACATAGGGTTTTTGTGAACTTAGATCATTGATGATGATGATGATGATGACAACAGTAGTAGCGGTCTTAGCAGCAGCAGCAGGACGCTTTATTGAGTACCTGCTGTGTGTCAGGTACTTTGCAAAGTGCTAGAAGTAGAATGTCTCATTAAATTCCCATATCCACTTTATAAGAAGGCACTATCGTTTCCATTTTATAGATGAGGAAACTAAAATGTAGCGATTAAGAAAGGTTTCCTAGGTATTATCAGTAGCTCTACTTTACCCATGAAAAAACGTAATTCGACAGAGTGAGAATGGCCATCAGATAAGCTAATGCAATTGAGCCTTCATCACCATAAGTGACTTGAGCCAGGAAGGTCCTTCGCCGTTCCGCACTGGTCAGACCAGTCTGAAATACTGATTTCAGTTCTAGGGACCATATTTTCAGAACACAGCCAGACACAAATGGTATCATCCAGACCAAAATCCGTACGGAGAAAGGACTCAGAACACAGCATGAGAAGGAAGATAAGAGAGTTGATTGAATTTAAAAATGTTGATGTCCCAAGCAGAAAAACTCAAACCACTGGATAGGAGGTAGAGGGAGACTGGGCCAAAATGAAAGAAGTCCTTCCAAGAGATGATGTGATGATGTGTTCTTGGTCATTATAAATATTCAAGTATGAGCCAGAAAACCACCACCAGGGAACCTAGGAGGAAATTCACACAGGGAGGAAATTCACACAGGGATGCGTGCAGGAGGCAGAACAATGATACCCTGTCCCAAAGATGTCCTGGCCCTAATCCCTGGAATTTACGAATATGTTACCTTAATGGCAAAAGGGACTTTGATTAAATTAAGGATCTTGATATAGAGAGATTTTCTTGGATTATCAAAATGGGTCCAATATAACCACAGAGTCCTCAACAAAGGGAGGCAGAAGGGTCAGAACTAGAGAAGGGGATGTGATGAGGGAAGCAGAGGTTGGAGCGATTTGTGATCATGAGCCAGGGAGTATGGGCAGCTTCCACAAGCTGGAAAAGGTAAGGAAACAGATTCTCCCCTAGACCCATCAGAAGAAATGCAGCCCAGCTGACACCTTGATTTTAACCCAGTGAGACCTATGCAACGTCTGACCTCCAGAACTGTGATATAATAAATTTGTGTTGTTTTAAGCCACCTTGTCTGTGCTGATTTGTTACAGCACCCACAGGAAACTAATACAAGGTGCCCTCCACACCCAAGCTTCTGTCACCTCATGACACCTTCAAGGAGGAGGTAAGGGATGGGGAGAAGATTCACAGATACCTGGAGATCAAAGCGGACCACAGCAGGGGAAATACATGCATGGGTTGAAAAATTAACTAATACTACACTTTGGATTTTTCACACAGAGGACATTTCAGTAAAATCCATCCGTGTTTTCTCTATTTTCTGTTGTTCTCATTTTTGCTTTGCTCTGTTCTTCGAAGAGTTTTATGAAATACTGAACTCTTTTGAGGGGCAGCTGTTTATGTTTTGCTTATGACAATCAAGCAAGGGCAAATGATACAAAAGCATCTATGACAGGTTTTCCAAAACAGTTTTGCACAGATGCAGGGGTGGGGATGGGCTGTGGGTCCCTGTTGCCCGTCCCACTAAGGGGCGCCACGTGGAGATCTGAGAGAGCCAGTTGGGGAAAGTCCTACACCTCTGAGTGGCTGAGGCTGTAAACTTCATAATTTGGGAGGCATGAGCCCCTCCCCCAGTCTGATCTGGGGCTGGGATACAACCTCAGGGTGACATGATAAAACCTTAACCTCCACCTCTCTCCAGTTACTGTGCCATCATTCATTGGTTGAAAGACCACCATCTCTTCGCATGACCAGGGGTTCAGGTATAAGCTAAGTGGTTGTACCCACATGGTATGGAGGCCTAGTGACTTGGATTGGAGAGTGGTGAGTTTTGGTTAGATTTAGGATATATTTTTAAGGAAGAATCAAATCGTATCTTACTAGCTCCCACCTACTTTCTCCCAAAGTAGGATTACTGCTAGTTCAATTACATCTGTTGATGTATACTTCTCCATCAGTAAGTAGTAAAGAATAATATTTATATTTGAAAGAACGAAACTGCTTACTTTCTTAAACATAAAGCAAACATGTCTATAATACTCTTTTTACTCCAGGCCTGTAAATCATTATCCAGTCAACTCTGACCAAATAGAAATGTGACTTAACTGAACTATGGCCTTAAGACCAAAGAAAAGGGAGGCTTTATCTGAATAATACTTGTAAAATACATAAATCTTGAGGTTACTATCAAAACTCAATCCTTTCCTCCCCCATCACTCACCATTTTAAAAAAATTCTAATAAATTTAGGAAGTACCAGTACAGTTTTGGTTACACTGATTTATTGCCTAGTGGTGAAATCTGTGCTTTCAGTGTACCCATCACCTGTATAGTGTATATTGTATCCAACAGGTGGTTCTTCATCCCTCACCCCCCTCCAACCCTCCCACCTTTTGGAGTCTCCAATGTCTGTTATTCCACTCTGTATGTCTATGCATACCCACTATTTAGCTCCCACTTACAAGTGAGAACATGAAGTATTTGACTTTCTGTTTCTGACACTCCACTATTTTTGCTTACTTCTTTTTAGAATTAGAAGCTTCAAAGATCTATTCAAAGTGAATGCACCGGAAGGTATCAACGATGGGTTCCCTAACAAAGAGTGACAGTTTAACCCATTGATGTGTAGAAACAAGACTCCAGGGAAATAGGGTACAGGCGTGGAAGATACAGTAGGGAGATCATGACGGAGGCAAAGGAACTTTTGCCCAGAAAGAATCACAAACTTAGAGTAAGAATGGACGTTCAGGGTGGGGGGAGGGCAGGCAGACCTTGCATGATGTTCCTGACACATTAGCCAGCTTTGTTCCTGAACGTCTGAAGCATGGAAATTCAGACCCTCCTGAAACCCAGCAATGGCCCAGGCCCCACTGCACACACAGTCTGTTAAGATGTTTAAAGCTGGGCTGTCCAACAGGGTAACTGCTGCGACTTGTGGCAATTGAGCACTTGAAATATGACTTGGCTGAAAAGAGAAGTGCTATAAATTGTACAAGACTCACCAGTTTTCAAAGAAGTTGAATAACTGAGCAGGAGTTTTTGAATATGGATCACCTATTGAAACGATAATATTTTGGAAGCATTGGCTTAAATAACATATATTGTTCAACTTAATTTCACCACTTTTTCCTACTTTTTTAGAAGTGGCTATTAGAAAATTCAAAATGACAATTGTGGCTTGCATTATATTTCTATTGGAGAGCACTGATTTAAGTATTTTTGCTGCTCTCCTCCCTCTCACAGACTCAGAGACCAGACCATGAAATACCCCTCAAAGTTATTTGGCTTGCGGATCGCAGTGGTGGAGCTTCCCAGAAAATGACTTTTCTTAGGTGGAAATCAGATACTCTAAGAAATAAAGTGCTAAATGACAAACCCCCACCCCAGGTAAGAGTCCAGAGGACCTCCTGATGGGTTGAAAGCACATGGACAGGTCTCTTCCTTACATGAGGTGACAACTTAGAGATCTGTCTGCACAATAGCAAGATGAGCAGAGAATGTCTGTTTCTAAGTTTGTCCCATTTCAAGAAGAGTTTGGCATTGATTACATTCTGTGACCCTCAAAAAGAGCTCTGTGTATGTCCTTGTCAGGACCACAGATAATCCATTCTGCAGACAGGCGGAGATTGTGTTGACGAACTCAGTCCTGTTGGTATAAACACGTGCCTCACCTGTTCCGACCCCTGTCAGAACACTAAAGATGCAAATGAACTCTGAAGGACAGGTCTAGACAATGAAAAAAAAGCATTCTTACAGACTGTCAGTATAACATTAGGATTAGAAATGTTGCTCACATATAGTTTCTCATTGAAGAATTCAGCTCAAGTTTTCATTATAGCCACTGGGGAGAATTAATTGACAAGTCTGAAAATAACAAAGGAAAACGAAACAATGACTGCATGTTTCCCAGTGTAAAATACTCTAGTGAATTTTAAAGTTGCTTTCAGCTGTTTAAGGAAATATATATATATCTATCTCTCCCTTCTCCTTCTAATTTGGAAGATTAAAAAGCCAAAGAAGAAAAAGAGAAGAGAAGGAGAAAGAAGTGCTTTTAAAAAATCTTTCTTGTAGTCCCCGACACTGCAGACCCGTCTCTGGAAGGACGATTTCCCTGGCCAGTGTGAATCGTGCATTACAACGTGGTGCCAGAAGGCACAGAAGCGAGCATCCTTCCACAGAAAGTTCGTTTCCATCATTAAAGCCAGACAAAAGCTGCATGAGCACACTGCATCCCGGACAATTATTCAGCCAGTGAAGTGTCATCGTGCTTTATATTTTTCCATTTCTCAATGATACTACCCAGAGACCAAGCTGAGGAATTCTTCTAACGGCTGGCTGCATTCTGCTCTAAAATATGTTTTCTATATTAGATTTGCCCATCAATTTGCTTCCCAGTGGGATGAATCTTTTTTTTCTTTTTTGTTGAAGAGGAAATACCAGTTATTTATAGCAACTGAAGGAAATAATGAACGGTTGCATGCCACCAAGTAAACAGTTCTATAAACAGTCATTTTCAACAACAGTAGCATGAGATGCTCAGGCAGACTGGGACCCTAAGCTAGGTCAGGTCATCTCGGGAAAACTTATAGGCGATTCTCTCAGTCTTGCCTGCACGAAGGAATTTCAATCAAGAGACCACAAAATGGTGCAATGGGCGATGCCGGTCATTTTAGGTCTTTCTTCAGAGCAATCCTATTGTTGGGTCTCAGCTGTGCCAGGCGCCTTGTCAGACACAACTCCTTTTGCTTGCATTTACACATAGGACTTAAACAGTGGTTTAGAGGATCTCATTTTAAAAACACTATCAAGAATTTAAGACTATTTTATTTAGTCTTTCTATTTTTTCTCTCTTTTCTTGGTTGTGGAGGGTGAGGCATAGAGCACTGAGAAATACTACTACTTAATATGCTATTTGTCATCTTCTAACATGTGACAAAAGGTTGGAAGCTCTTTGTTCCTACAGAACATCAAACACACGTGAGGACTTTTTATAATAAAATTCAGTGACTAGTAAAAATTCATTCCTTGCTTTGTAAAACAAGGACAGGACAGGTCAAAAAATTTTAAAAAATGTATGCCACAATAACCTGTGTAGCTTAGGCCTATTCTGAGGTAAAAAATTTTTTATTTTTAATCTTTAATTTTAAAGATAAAAAAAGAAAATAGTAAGAAGATTAAGATCAAGACAGAAAGGAAAAGAGAAGGAAAATGAGAAGTCTGGACACACACAAAGGGATAGACAGGCATAGACAGAACCAAAGCTTGGTGAAGACAATCCTACCTAGTCACAGCCCTCTGTTCCCAGGGATACTGTGA
Source organism: Propithecus coquereli (assembly GCF_000956105.1). Taxonomy (NCBI): domain Eukaryota; kingdom Metazoa; phylum Chordata; class Mammalia; order Primates; family Indriidae; genus Propithecus; species Propithecus coquereli. The sequence continues at coordinate 13,190,211 of NW_012149729.1, read as the reverse complement.
AATTTCTAGAACTCTAGCACCTTGAATTCATTACTAAATGGCAATTAGACCGTTTTGGGTTTGTTTTTTGCTTTTAAATGTCAAAAGTTTTTAAAAGGCTATTCTCTCATAAAATTCTGAGTTTCACAGAATTTTAAAAGTTAGAAATTTTCAGAACTTAGAAATTTCCTCTTCACATTGGAGGTGGAGCTTTGTTAGCTGGACTGTACAGTCTTTCAATATGAAAGAGTGCTTGCTGTTAGCACAGTGGTGCACAATGACGGGAGATGTGGGCCTAGAATCCTTAGTGCTGAAGACTCTGCTCGGGTGTCAGTCTTAGTAAGATCCCTCCAGTAGGAGGGGGATTCTACACCTCCTCTGTGCTCTCTGTGTGCCTCTACTTCCAGATTACAGGGAATCTCTTCCTGGAGACTGTAACCCTCTCAAGGGCGTGAGCACGTTTTATTCTCACCGTCTCCACTGCTAACACCTTGCTTTAAGCCATGATCACCATCATCTGTATTATCTCAAAAAACCTCCAAACTGGTCTCCCTCATTCCATCCCTCCTCTCACATTCCCCCCAAGTATAATCTCCACACAGCAACCAGTGAGCCTGTGGCAGTGTGAACCGGTTTGCTGCCCCTCTGCTCAAACCTTTCTAGTTGCTTCCTTCCTCATTCTGAATAAAAGCCAAAGTGCTTGGTGTGACCTACAAGGCCCCACATGATTTTCTCTCTCCCGAGCCCTCCACTCCCACCCCTATGACTCTATTCTGGCCAAACTGGCCTTCACGCAGTCCCTCAAGCATGCCAGCCATTCGACTGCCTCAGGACTTTGCACCTTCGTTCCTCTGCCTGGAATGCTCTTACCTATGTGGCTTCCTTACTTCCTTTAGGTCTCTATTCTCACATCACATCATTTTCTCACCCAAATTTCTTACCTACCTAAAATTTCAATCCCTCAACCCACTACCACCTAGACATTCCCTAGTCCTCTACCTACCTTGGTTTTCACCTTAGGATTTATCGTCTCTGAACATGTATATTTTACTTACACATTTACTGTAATTTTCCTTATTAGGAAGTAAGCTTTATGAGGGAAAGGATTTTCCTCTGTCGTGTTCAGTATCATTTCCCCAGTACATGGAAGAATGCCTTTGCATGTAGAAAGTGCTCAACAAATATTTGCAGAATGAATGAACTAATCCTTTAATTTCTGGCCCCTGGTACAAAGTTGATACTCAATCAATGCCTGTTGACCTGAACTAAACTAAGTTTTGCTAAATATACAGTATTCCTCATCAGCAAGTATAGCAAGTATACTACTCCTGTCTAACTCACCAGGTTGTATATGAAAACACTCAGAAAAGCCATGAGAGTGTAAAGGGATGTGCTTTTTAAAACTTATTTATTTTGGTTCAGTGATTAGGACTGACTCACTCCAAAATGCATCAGTTGCAATGACCTTGGCATTTATTTTACAGTGTAAAGCTCCTTAACCCCCATCTTTTCTACTTTTTGGGAGTCTTTTTTGGGTGCCAATATAGATGTGAATCATAAAACACTACATCGAGAAAAGGTGCAGATGCATTATCAAAGGAAGTAATTAAAAAAAAAGGTGTAGAAATACAGTATTTCCATATGGCTGCTTATTTACATATACATATATATACATCCATGATGGAAAAATCCTTCAAGAAATGCTAACTATTGATCAGTAACTGTTTTTAATCAAAACCCATAAGGATATCCTCTAAATTTGTGGTCCCCAACCGCCAGGCCGAGAACTGATACTGGACTGCGGCCAGGCCACATAGCAGAAGGTGAGCGGCTGCAAGCTAGCAAAGCTTCATCTGTATTTACAGCCACTCCCCATTGCTCTCATCACCACCTGAGCTCTGCCTCCAGTCAGATCAGCGGTGGCATTGGTTGCAGAAAACCAAGCTCAGGGCTCCCGCTGATTTTGCATTATGGTGAGTTGTAAAACTATTTCATTATATATTATAATGTAATAATAGTAGAAATAAAGTGCACAATAAATGTAATGTTGTTGAATCATCCCGAAACCATCCCTGCCCGCCTCCACCATTCCGTGGAAAAATTGTCTTCCATGAAACTGGTCCCTGGTGCCAAAGAGGTTGAGGACTGCTGCAAATGACTTCACCAACATTGTCCACACCAAGGGGTAAAATATTTTCTGGACAAGATCCACTATCCAATATCCACTATCTCAGTTTTCCTTCTCATCCTGGTCATAATGAAACACAGCCATGGCCCCTACAAGTCACCCACTTGAACATCATCAGAATTTTATTTTGGAAAAAATTTTGCTTATTTACTATTAAATACCTCGTTTTGTTCTGCAGCATGGCCCATGTGAACTCTTCTTTGAAGTTAACAATTTAAAAAATTTCTCAAATGTGAAAAATAGACAATACATCCATATTTCATCATTTTGGTGCATCCCAAGTCACCTACCAGGCATGATAATATTAGAAAATCCCAACTTCCTTGTTATGGATACTCCATGAGAAAATACTGATGAGTATTCTCTTCTGATTTGTTCAATGTCTCCGTGTAACAGCTGTAGAGAAACTGCTAAACCTAAAACAAAAGAGAGATACTCAAGTTAAAAACAGAAGAATAGAAATAGCATAAATGAAACCAAAGTGCTTCAACAAGCCCATGTTTATAGTATCATTGTTCTAAAACTAAGGGTTAACATTCAGACAAAAAATTCAATAGAATCTATAGGAATAATTATCTGGATAACACTTTTCGACTTAACACTTCAATGTTCCCATTTATTAGGAGGTTCATAGCAACTAGAGAAAACTTGAGCAGGACACTAAGGAGAGGTAGCCTGGCTTCCAGCCCCCAAACCCTGCCCTATGGCCCCCATCAAGTAGAGCACATCCCAGCACCAACATTCATTCCATCAATAGGTGAAGGCTCCGAGGCCCTAAAAGATATTGATATCAAAACTGGAGTTTTTTCTAACTCCATAAAGCCTATGAATAATTACTTATCAAATATCAAAAGCATAAACAGAAATCTGAAGACATAATAATTTAAACTTTGAGAATATCAATAGAGATGTTCTTGAAATACAAGTAACAAAGGGGATTCTAATGAAGCCAAGATTATATTCATAATATGTACAGTAGAAACTCATGATGGCATTATTTTCTACTAAGGAGAATCTAGCAGGTTGCAGGACACTTTTACAAACAAAAGGGAATTTATTCAGTAAAACAGGAAAATTATCTTTTTTTTAATCTCAATTATAGTGACATTACCACAGTGGGATATATAGAAGATGTTTGACACTTTTTTTCACACATTATTTTCCCAATACTCAGGCAAAAACTACAAAAAGGAAATTAATGCCATATCTTTGTGAATATGTTCATATGTATATTTCAAAGATGCTACTTCCCTTTTAGTGTTTTCATTTCTTCTTCCTTTCTTCTTCTATTGTTTTAAAAGAAAAAAGACAAAAAAGTCCCTGACCTATATCAGTGGCAGAAAATGAAACCACTCAAAAGCAACTTATTCTAAAACACTATCAGTTATCATTAACCCAAACGCAATTTAAAGATGAATTTGGATGGCAGAGTCCAGAAGATGACAAGTCTGTTCCTCAGAGATCTCAAACTGTATCATCGCTTAACCACCCCCTTTCCCTCAATAAAGCAGAGATCACGTGTGAGTCGTCACTCCCATTCATAATTTACAGCATTACAATGCTGTCTGGAAACAAAGGCGTAAGAATGACAGCAACCACACCGCAATGAAAAAGAAATGCAAAACTTACTTTGCCACACATCTAAATGAGGAGCTTCCTTTTTACTCTCCTTCAATATCAGAGCAAAGAAACGATAACAACAAAAGCAATGTTTTGTTGGATTATTTGCTTGCTTTTCAGTAGAGTGGTTAAAACATCAGGACAATTTGTCAAAAAAAAAAGCTGTAGGCTCAGAGAGAAACTGGAGCCTCTCCTGAGGTTCAAATCTGGCTAGACGAAGCACGCTGAGGGACGGTAAACATAGAAAAAACCAGAAAAGGAGGACAGGGTACACGATTGTGTCCTCACACCTTCTAGCATGTGCATCTAACAGAATGTCTCAGAGAGTTATTCTGAGAATGATACGAAGTCTGGCAGGTTCTCAGAACTTGAAATCTGCATCCCATTTCTACCTAACTACCCCAATCTCCTCCACCACCCTCACTCCATCCACTTTGGGTTGGGTGACTGATGGCAATAGAAAGGAGAGGTGTCTGTCCTTCCATGGCCACATGAAATGAAATAGGGGAGAATAAGCTGTCTGGATGATCTGATGGAGACAATTAACAGTGTAGCTTTCAGACTCTTCATGTAGTACTATTGGTTTCTTTTAATACCCAGAGGCAAGAGAATTAAGACAGATTAATATGTGTTCTAATGCATCTTTCCCAGCAGTTATTTCTTCCTGACTCATGCTTTCCCACTATCCCCATCTCATCACTGATGTCTCTGTTCTCCTCCCACTTCTGTCCTTTTGCCTTCAAAATACTCACCCACACCATCACCATCATCATTAGCAAAATCAAGCAGCTGGTATTTGTAGAATACCAGTGTGTGCCAGACACTGTACATAATAGTATCTTCCTGCTGGTGTATACCACATAAGCAAATCCAGGTGTATACCATATAAGCAATGCTTTCCAAGAGAGAGTAAGACGGGTTTAACAAAATTCTTAAGATCCTGTGATGTTTGCAAGTGAAGACCATTTTACTGGGACTTCTCCTTGAAGGATCTCATCAGAGACACTAGCTACATTATGTGGTATGTACAAAGGAAAAAGAGAAAAGAACTCACTGTAATGAAAAAAACCAAAGAGACCATGCTATTCAGGGTAGGGGGTTGGAGATAGGAACATTGACCAGGATTCTTGTTTTGTCCTAGGAGCCAACATTCATTTAATCAGCAGTGACTTTTTTTTTTTAACATAAGCTGAATACTGTAATTTACAGAGGATAAGATAATGAGAAAAGAAAAAAACAAACAACAACAACAACAATAAAAACCAGTTGGTCAGAGACAACATGAATCCCAAAGAAAATTAAAGAAGATAGGAAAGAAAGAAAAAATATGTTTTAGGGAAAGACACAGAAGGAGGGAGAGTAATAATGAACAGAGAAATACATCAGTATTCTGTAGACAACAAGAGCCACAGAAATGAGAAGAGTGCAAAGGACAGAGAGGACCCATTTAGGAGACAGCCGAGAGGGGCTGGCTGTGGACAGGGGAAGGGAATGGAGGAGCGACGGGAAAAACAGACAAAACAGTGTGGGGGAAAGGAAAAGTAGGCATTTGGGAGTTGGATACATACTAAAATTTTTGATAGATATGGTAGTTTTCAACCTGAATGAAGGTTTAGAGAAATATAGATTAGAGCCCTAAGCGTAATTATTACATTTGTCTAGCTACATGGTAATAATTTGAGGGTGGGGATGACTCAGTTTCTCCAGAATGAAGAAGCCACAGTCAAGAACTGGAAAGGTCAACTGGACGGAGGGCTTCACCACATGCATGTATGTGGTTTTGCCCAAATCATCAATTCTTTCCATAAAGAAACCACAATATTTAGCTAAGCAACATCAACGAATGGGTGTACTTTCAA
>NW_012149729.1:13177798-13183501 GCF_000956105.1 Propithecus coquereli | reverse complement strand
TAAATTTTTAATTTCACAAAATATATAAATAATGTTTCACAACCACTTTTTCTGGCCCTTAATATAAGTGCTGAAAGTAAAATTGCTATGGGAGAAATATTGCCTTTATTATAATAGAAGAAACATAATCATTAAACTCAATTTTCACATTCAGCCTAGATGTTTAAGCCCCAATTGTAAAGACTTGACATTTATTTTAAACAAAGGCATAGTCATTAATTAATCTGGAGTCTGTCACAGAACAACATATTGTTCATGATTAAGCTCCGCTTACAGAGCAGTCGCACAGGAAGTAAAGGCTTGGTATCTGTTAAACCAAATGTGGTTGATTATTTGGTAACTCTAATTTTATGGGAATTGAAGCTAACTCACTCTATAAGATGGCTCCTTTTAAATTCATGAAATTATGCAATTTTATATTAAAAATGGCAAGCACAGCATGATTTACAAGTAGCAGCCAAAATTAATTTTAGACTACATCAGCCCTTTTGCCACTAATGAACCAAATAACATGTAGCTGTGAACGTATAGCAAAGCAAAAATGGGAAATCGTGACAAATACATTTGAGAAATACATGATGTTAGTGAGTGTGCTGTTTAAGAAATAAATCATACGACTGCATGATCCTGTCTCAATATTAACTTCTCTGTGCTTTGTTTTCTACATTTGTAAAATAAAAATGATACCAGTTCCATAAAATACTTTAGGTGATGCTTTGCACCAAGGAAGTGCTCAAAAATTCAAGCACTGCTGGTGCTACAACTACCACTGCCTCTGCTAGTATTCTACCATGCCACTGTTTGTGTTCTTATTCCCCCCTACCATGGATATCAACAAATTAGCCTTCATCAAAAAATGGCCAAGGTCCCCTAAGTGTTATATACAAAGAAAATATTCCTTTTATTAGGCATGCCCACTTATCACTAGATTAAGCCAAGCATTTAGATTAAGTTCTATAGGGGCTCCAAAGGAAAATCTGTCTACATTTCAGGAACAATAATAGGGGAGATTTAACAACGATGTAAGTGATGGACACAAGCAGGCAATGTGCATAATTAAACACGTGAAGATGGTGAAACTCCTAACGATGTAGGAAGTCTTGTATTGTCTCCAGATACCAATAAGCCAAAGCTCTGAACAAGTGACAAATTCTGAAATACCCTTGAGAAGATATTTAGCTTATAATTTGAAGAGAAGAGGTTATTCTATTATTTTATTTTGTATTTTTCAATTATCATGATTTTTCTTTGTTTCTTGTTTTGTTTTTTCCTTCTTTATTTCTATCCTCTAATGGATTGGGTTTTCTTATTTCCCCTATTTCTCTCTCTACAATTCTGGAAATTATATATTCTATTTCTATGCTTTAAATATGTAACATAAATAATTGACTTAAAGACAAAATTTAATCAATAGCTCTACTCTCTCCCTAAACAAGTTCTAGAAGCTGAATCTAACTCTGATGATGATATATTTTTAACCTGTTGCTGTTTATAGTCAATGCTTACGTAGATTTATCCTCACATTTCCTGTTCTCTTTGCACACTCTGGCTTCTTACATTTCTTTCCTTCTTGGGTTCAGTTCTTTACTCCTGACGATCATCTCTATTTGTTTCAGTGAATGTTAGTGGTAAAGTCTCGTAAGTCTTTATCTGAAATTTTCTTTATTTAATTCCCACTCTTAAATACAGTACACCCTCTGTATCTGCGGGTTCTGTGTTTGTGGATTTAATCAACTGCAGATCAAAAATATTTGGCTGAGTCATATATTTTATGAAAAAAATTGAAAATAAAAGCCAATAAAATAATACTACAACAAAAATAATACAAATTAAAAAATACAGCATAGCAACTACATAGCACTTACACTGAACTAGGTATTATACTTAATCTAGAGGTGATTTAAAGTATATGAAAGGATGTAGGTAGGTTATATGTAAATACTACGCCATTTTATATAAGAAACTTGAGCATATGCATATTTTGGTATCCACAGGGGAGTCCTGGAACCAATATCCAGGGATATCAAGGGATAAATGTAATAGTTTTGCAAGTACAGAACTCTTGGAACCAATATCCCACAGATATCAAGGGATGAATGTAATAGTTTTGCCAAGTACAGAATTCAAAGTTGGCCATTTACCCCTGGTAATTTTAAGATATTATATCATGATGTTCCAGTCTCTATAAATGCTGCTAAGACTATCATTTCTTTTTAGTTTATCAGTATTTTCTCTCTAGTTTCTAGTTTTGTCTTTGGTGTTCTGTAATTTCACTGCAATTTACCTAAATAAAACTATAATTTTTATTCACCTTGCTTACAACTTTTGCTTCTTTTATCTGGGCACTTTTATCCTCTGCAAAAGTTCTACAAATTCTCAACCTTTTCAAGTATCACAGTTTTTACATGTACTTTATTTGTTCCTTCTGGAACTCCTACGAGATGCATGCTGGTCTTTTTCATTAAATCCTTTATAGCTCTTAAGTGTTTATTCGGGTTTTTTCTTATTTTTCCTTTGGGTAGTATTCTGGCTAGTATTTCAAGCTATAATTTTAGTTTACGGATTCTTTTTTCAACTGTGCTCATTTGCTATGTAAGCAGTCCACTGATTTTTTTTTTTTATTTCAATGACATTTTATTAAGAATTTTAGAAGTTCTGTTTACTTCTATCTACTAGGATTTAAGCACCAAGAGAACAAGTATTTTTATTTGCTCTGTCAAACACTGTATACTAGTGTATACTGTTCAAAAGCCCTGCACCTAGAAAGAGCTTGGGGTGACAGAAACTAGAAGGTGGCCAGTGTGTCTGAAGCCAGCGCAGTCAAGTGTGGACAGAGGTGAGGCTGGAAAGACAGGCAACAGTTATGGAGGTCGTGATCAGTCACTAGCCCCCAACCTCTCAGCCAGGTTAGCCACCAACTTAGCCCCTGCAACTCAGAGCTTGGTGGTGGTGGGGTGTGGTGATGAAAAATGCTGGCAGCCTGCCCCCTCCTGGCAAGATATTATATCCCTTGACTGGGAGCTGAGGAGAGAGGGATCGCTCCATCTTCCCCATCTTCTTGGCCACATCTGCCTGGAGTGAAACTTTCATCATGCTGAGCTGGCGCAGGTGACAGGGAGAAATGAGCTGTGACATAAGTGTCACTGACTCTCTCAATTCTTATCAGGATTTAGCAGTTATTCTTGAATAAGTGTTTCTTCATTTGCTCTATACTCAGGAAAATTTCCAGACTTTAGTGCTGTTTTAAAATACAATTTTCACCTGTTATGGTTGTTCCAATTTGGAGCAAGTTAGTGCAGTGAATTCTAAAAACACCATTTCCTGACAGTACTTGCATGGTTTGTATGTGTTTGGGAGCTAAGAGCAAAACACAATTGGTAGGATTTCTAAACTTGTACAGCAAAATTACTAACATCATGAGGTGTTAGCAAAACTTCCTAAAGATATTACTAGATTCTTTCAGAAAATCACCTTCAGTAAAATCTGTTCATTTCTGAAATACCTGGGACCTCAATATGATTAGAGTAAGATTTTTTACTTTTATTTCCTTGCTTGATTTACAAAATTAATCACCTAAGTTTTGCTTCAGGCATTAGAACATTAACGTGTTCTATCTATAAGGTAAGATAATTGACTTTTTCAGTCAATACGCTAGAAGCTATAAATCCTATTTGAGTCCAACTCAAAGACAGAGAGAACTTTCAGGAAGATATATCCTGGCTTCACCAAGCAGTAAAATCCTGGCTGGATGAGGTAAGGTGTTTACATTGGGAGGTTAGAGACAGGTTCTCAGCGTCTCTGAAGCACAGGAAAGAAAGAAAGGCAAATGTCTAGAGACTGTGGTGTCAAGTGAGACTCTCGTGGCAAATGAGTCAATGGAGCAAAAGCCAGAGCATTAGGAAGACTGGAGTGTAGAAATGAACCAGGTTAGATGGAGATAGCAAGATGGGAGCCATGAGCAGTCCTAGAGCCTACCTAATGATGTGTTAATTACCTGACGGAGGGAGCCTAGTTATTAATACTCAAAACCCCTACCTAGCAGGACCAGGCTACTCCATCACAACTGTCCTTTAACACTGTCATCTTGGAGAGCTAGACACTTACAGCATTAACGTTACCACTGCTCACATGTGGGGATACATATCTTCTTTCAGATGTACTTTGAAAGCCAATTTAAAATGAGAAGAAAGAAAGAAAAAAAGAATATAACTTTCCTTTTTAATAGTCACACCTTGATTTCTGACTTTCAGCCAGTATTATTCAATTTGTGAATATGCCTATTGCTGACTTTTCCCTTAAATTAACTCTTAAAGAATGAACTTCTCACATCACTGAGAATAACTCAAAGGGTATGACAATAAGATCACCTTCTGAAGATCATCTCCCTTAGATCTAAGAAGTAGGTAACCCAATCTACTGGGACACCCATCTTCTAACATGTAAAAGGTATGATAAGCATGAACAAATAATCTTGTGATCATATCTGCTAGCCCACAGATCTGCTACTTCTAGATTTCAAAGTTTTGGAAAGGCTTTTAGGTTTTCTCTAAAGAAGTGGTTAGCTCATGGCTAAGAGAAAATAAGACTGAAGCAATACATAATGTCACAGAATGTCAAACAAAGCAACATTCAAGACTTCTAAAATTATTTACTTTTGTTGAGTCTTAACCATAAAAGAAATTTGCTGACCAGAAATGAGAGCTGGAGAGGGGCCCATCCACATTTGGTAAAAGTTATGATTATAGGAGTAGATGAGACCATTCAAAGGGAATTTTTCACCTTAAAGTTTCCATCCTTATTCTGATTTAGGATAACAACATTTCAATGGTATACACTGAGGATTATGTCAAGGTTAAAAATGGTTTTTTGTTTGTTCATTTTTACTGTAACTATTATTACCTATTTGTATTCTTTTTTTTCATGGCACCTAGCACACAGGAATCCACTGGCTGAAAACCATTTTTTAAAAAATGTATATAGAGTATAGTGATGGGGTTCAGGACATGTTACCCTAAAACATGGCACCTTGGCACATTGAGTATTTTGAGAGACACCATGTGCAGGAAAGTCTCTCTGACCTTCCCTTCCCTTCTTGCCTGAAGCAGATCATATTAATAAAACCCTCATGTAAGAGATGCCCTCCCTATGCCCAGAGGAAAAGAATATCCTTCTCTCTGAAAATGAGGGGTTGCAGAGAAGAATCTGAACAACAGGTCTTGCTGAGTTTCCCCAGTTTATTACCATTAGATCATACCTTTTCTGCCCTACCACATATCCACGACTCCTGTTCTTCATCATACCTACTGTAAAAAACATTCTTTGTTTCATTAGATCTTTATTTCCTAATCAAGGGTCCCATGTCACATAAAACTTAAATACATTTGTATGCTTTTCTCTTATTAATCTGTCTTTTGTTATAGGGGCCTCAGCCATGAACCTAGAATGGGTAAAGAAAATATATTTTTTTTCCTTCCCTACAATAGCATCTAGGATTGTAGTTTAATATACGATTACTTTAATTTATTGAAATACTCACATATTTTTCCTATACAGCAAATCTTCCAAACAGTATTACATCTAATGATAATATCTAAGTCAGCAAAATTAACTAATTTAAAAAATAAAATTAAGCTCTAAGCACTATTTCCATTAACTTATAATTTGGGTTTAGATTTTTTTTAAGTACTGCATGACGCTTCAAAA
>NW_012149729.1:13159456-13176452 GCF_000956105.1 Propithecus coquereli | reverse complement strand
CCGTAGGATGGACATATTTGAAACTTGGACTTGGGGGGGGAGGAGGGGGCAAGGGCAACATACGTAACCTAAACATCTGTATCCCCATAATATGCTGAAATAAAAAAAAAAAAAAGATATGACAACTGCATGCAATACAGCCTGGGTATTCTTTTGTTATAAAGGAAATTGAAAAAAATTATCAAAACCTAAATAAGGTTTATAGGTTAGATAATAGTAACATATCGATGCTAGCTTCTTGATTTCAATAATTGTACTGTAGTAATGTTGCCATGTTCTGAAGGAAGTAGGGATAGACGGGTATCTTGTCTATAATTTGTTCTCAAGCAGTCCAGGAAAAGAAACGTATATATGTATCGATGATATGTATGGATGTGTATATGTATATATGTATGTATATACGCATACATGTGTATATTTGTGTATATATACACACACATATAAAATCAGGAGCACTGATGCAATCCTTAAACATTATAATAATTCAGTAATATTGAATTATATGTAATTCCACACATGGAGGGGGAATCTAAAGCAAATGTGGTAAAATGTTAACCATTGGGAAATTAGAAATTCTTTGTACTATTCTTGCAATTTTTCTGTAAGTAAAATTAGTTGAAAATAAAAAATAAAAAACCTTAAAAAAATTAAAAAGAGATCATGATTTAATGATTGGGAAATTCTAAAAGTAAGCCAAAAGGCCACATACTATATTTCTAGCCAATAGGTGGTGCCAAAAAGTACCACTTTTATTTTAATGATATAAGAAAGTAAATATAACATTAAAAAATCAGGGGCTCTGATAAAATCCTTAAGAACTATACCAATTTGGTAATATTGAATTAAATGACTACATTGGTAGGTGTGGATAGAACTCTCAGACACAAAAATGCAAACTAACACTCTCAGAAGCCTCCTTTCTCACCAGCATTTGTTGTAACCATGTTTGTACCCTCATAAGTAACACCCTGAAATAAAAAAAAAATAAAATAAAAAAATAAAATTTTCCATGTAATTTAAAAAAAGCAACCTCCTTTCATCCTAGCCAAATAAAGAACACTGTATACTTCCGGCACAGAGTTCAGCAGCTCTCTCTATATGTCGTGGGCTCCCTATAGGCAATTCCTTTTAACCTCCAGTGGGGGTTAAAAAGTACAGTTTGCAGGAATACAACCATGTACACTCACTTTACTAAGGCACAAAGAAGATTCTAGAAATTTACCTGATTAACAAACATGATTTCTTCTAGTTGTAAGCTACACATGCAAAACTATAGGAAATAATATTTCATAAATACATAGGTAATATGAAAAGATTTTGAAATTTCTCTTAGGAAATAATGAACCATAGCCAATAATTCTTACACATTTTGTTTCAAGTCTCAGAATTTAATTTGCCTTAGTAAATTACATTGGCTCAGTCTAATTTCACATTCCTGGAATTCAACTGCTGTCTCTATCAGAGGTGACATTTATAATAACCATTTGCTCAACAATCCTAAACCAGACTCACTTTAATGAATATTTTTGGAATTGCAAATTCTCACAACATTGCCTTCGGATCTTAAAATTCTCATACAGCACAACTTTGGAGATTTTGAATTATTCAACCTAACTAAATCTAACTGGTGAGATGTATTAGTTCACTTTTTTTTTTTAATCTTTAAAAGTTAAATGGATCGCATGTAATATTTTCCCAGTTTCTAAACTCAACAAAGATAGTGGTTAAGGTACCTTTGCAATGTAAGTCTTAGGTTAGAGGAAAAAAACCGAGTTAACTAGATGAATGCTTTTATCTATTAAATAGACAAGATTACAACTCCAAGAGCTAGAAGGACATCAATGAAGCATAAAGGGCCTGGAAATTAGCTGGTAGCATTTGTTTCCAAAACTAATTTCAAAGTTATTCTTTTTTTAGTACCAATGACCAAGGAAAAGCAGGGAAAAACAGTACTTTTTAGAGTGAACTCAATTCTCTTGAAAACGTTTGACTGCACTGCTTCCATTTAATCAACAATTCTGTGGTCAAAGGAGAAAACAGTGGAAGCCAACACATCTAACCATCATGATAGTTTAAACATTAGGCACCCCAATTTCCTACTTCACTTCTTGTATGCTTGCTTCTCCAACTACTTTTAAGTAAGTCATTAATGTGCTTCCCTTTCAATAATGAAGCCGAATGGCTCCTGAATGCCTATCTGCTGGCCACACAACTCCCTTTCCTCTAGAAGGGGAATAGATCAAGGTGACACAGAATGATGATCCACCAAGACTGAAGGGTAGAAATCTTGGTGGGAAAAGTATTTTTTTTTTTTAATTTTCTTAAATCTTCTGCTGGTGGGGCTGTAAACTAGTACAACCTATATGGAAAGTACAATAGTATGGAGATACCTCAAAGAACTAAAAGTAAAACTACCATTTGATCCGGCAATCCCACTACTAGGTATTTATGCAAAGGAGAAAAAGACATTCTAAAAAAAAGACATCTGTCCTTGAATGTTTATAGCAGCACAATTCACAATTGCAAAGATGTGGAAACGACCCAAGTGCTCATCAATACATGAGTGGATTAATAAAACGTGGTATATGTATACCATGGAGTACTATACAGCCATAAAAAATGGCAAACCCCTTGTATTAACCTGGATGGAACTGGAGACGATTTTTTAAGTGAAGTATCACAAGAATGGAAAAACAAACACCACATGTACTCACCATTAAATTGGAACTAATCAATCAACACTCACGGGCACATATGGAAATAACATTCATTGGAAATCCAGCAGGTAGGAGGGGGGAGGAGGGGATGGGTACATTCAGACATAACAGGTACATTGCACACTATCTGGGGGATGGGCACACTTATAACTTTGACTCAAGAGGTACAAAAGCAATTTATGTAATCAAAATGTTTGTACCCCTATAGTATTCTGAAATAAAAAAAAACAAAAACAAAAACAAAAAAACCTCCCCAGGCTCGCTCGCTCGCTCGCTCTCTCTCTCTCTCTCTCTCTCCCTCTCTCTCTCTCTCTCTCCGGAGCAGAATTTTAGAGTGATAAGGCTTAGGACTGGGTCTGCATCAACTTGAGAGCCAGAAGGGATAAGACAGAGACCAGAGTAGAAGGCAGACAGATGCTGGCTGCCTGGGCCTGCCTGGGACTCAGGTTTGGAGGGAGAAGGATGGAGAAGAGCCAGGTCATTAGGACAGGAGGGTGGACAGGACTTTGTAGCAGAAGCCAGGTGTAAACAGCATACATTTGGCTGCCTAGGAATGTAAGTTTCACAGTAGGCAGCAAAATGGGAAGGATCCTGCCAAAGGAAGAGGAAACCCTTTATAGGAGGCTCTACAGTACAATGATTTCTTTCATTCTTTGCAAGGTTGCAGCAGGCAGTTTTTTCATTTCAGTGTACTGGCTGTGAACAGGAAAGTTAAGACTCAGGGAACAGGGAAGCTTGGCCCTCACTTTCTGGGAGTCTCATTCAGGATTCCAGTAGGAATACGTAGTCAGTCAATAAAATTGACAAAGCACATGGAACATGTGAGCATATCTAAGCATCTGAGGAACCGTTTGAGGAAACAGAATGTGCTCCTCTTCCTTCCTGGAGTTAATACGTGTAATCAGAAGGACAACAATTAAATTAAAAGAACCCGGAAAGAGATATTAGCAATCAAATCAGCAGAGAGGAGATGGAAAAAACAAAGTGTAGGAAGGGTTGGTTCAATGACCCAACCTATCAATAATCCAATTGTATTATTCTAAAAGTCTTCATTAAGGAGATTAAATCAGGATCTATTTTGAAAAAGATGAAATAAGGCGACCTGACTTAAGAGGAAGAGGTAGAATATTTCAGACAATGGCTTCAAAGTGGGTAAACAATAATAATAGGTAACGTTAAATGCACATACTTATTATGTATCAAGTCCCGTGGTAAGTGCTTTGCATACATTTTTCTCTTTTGATCCTCCCAATAACCCTTAGAGGATGATACTCCTATTATCCCAGTGAAACCGTGATTCAAACCTGGGACATCCTGTTTGCAGAGGAAAAGCTCCTAAATACATGTTGTACTCTCGAATAGATGACTCCTGTCTGTAAGCAGAGAGAAATTTGTGGTTTGCTGTAACTGGAACCCTGGCCCCTGACAGAGGCTTTATAGGACACAGGATCTGTTATGTCAGGAATCTATCTGGAGATATAAAGCAAAGCCTATCACCAAGAACTTTACCATGATTCAAGAGGCAACCAGGTATCGCCTCAGAGTTTGGACAATGATATATTCAAACAATCCAACAACAGATGAACATTGTTTTGTGTGAGACATATTAGAAGGGGAAAGGCTTGGGAGATGACAAGGAGTGGGGAAAGAAGTGTACCCAGCAGTCCAACACACCCTGGTTAGTCAAGATGCATCCACGCTGGTGGGAGGGTCAGGGACTACATGGGCAAAGTCAGAAGGTCAGGGTTAGCTTTACACTTGTTTATTCACATAGATGGCAAATGCAAGCAAATTAATATAACAGGACTCTTGGGGAGAAAGAACAAGATACACAATGGTTACCAACTCCTCCATCCACAGTTAACAGGCAGAAAGGAAAAAGCAAAGTAAGGCATAAAGAATTTGTTTGTGAGGCATAAGAAGACTTCAAAAAAAAATGTTATCCTTTAAACTGAGTCTGGAGCAGGCTGAATCAGAAATACAATGTGAGTCATGAATGAAATCTAAGCCTTCCTAGTAGCAACATTAAAAAAGTAAAAAGAAACAAAATTAGTTTTAATGATATATTTTCTTTAGCCCACTATGTCTAAAATGTTATCATTTCAACATGTAATCAATATAAAAATTATTAATGGGACATTTTACATTCTTTTTATTGTACCAATCTTCAAAATCCAGCACGTACTTTAACTTTACAATTATAGCACATTTCAATTCTAGTGCTGTACCAGGCTCATGTCTAGTGCTCAATAGCCACATGTGACTAGTGCCTACTGAACTGGAAAGCACAGGTCTAGAGTGTATTTAATAATAAAATAATGGTCACCGGTATCAAGAAACACCAAAAGGTTTAGAACAGAACTACTGGATTTGGCTGGAAATCTACTAATGAATTTGGCAAGATAACGTTTAGAAAAGCAGCAGCTCCACTATCTTACTGAGGAAAAGTTGAAATTAAACTACTTGGTCCACATACCATCAGAAGAATTATAATTCTTATACAGAAAAAGAGAAGACAAGCATACATAGCAGTTCCATGTTGTGCTCCAGCTCTACTGTCTCCTCTGAGTCCTTGAGAGACTCTGCCCTCAATAGTTAAGTGCTCCAAGTATCTTGTTTATTTAGTGGTAGATGCAGGACTTTTTCCAAAGCAAATGACCATCCGCATCAAATAAAACCCAAGTTACCTCCCCAACTCTTGGGAGAGGGAGGAGAAAACTGACCTCACCATTCATTACAGCCTGAAGTGTTGCCACATGTGAGTTGTAGGTACTTACGGCTCTCAACGAACTGGCCCACAAAGCTTCTGTCTGCAGGTACTTTCTCTTTGTGGGTCAGTTCAGCCTAGCAAGGAGTACACAAGTCTGAAAAAAAGGTAGTCTGGATTTAAATTCCAGTTCTTCTAATTGCCAGGCAAGTTGGACTATAACACAAATATCTATACTGAAGGTGCTCTAGAAATCAATCTGAAAAAACACCATGTTAACCTCAAATAACAGCTTACTTAATTTGAAATTTCTTTATGTCAATAAAAGCATACAACTGCATACTTTATTTTGCTTCAATGTGGGCTTGAATGGCAGACAGAAAGCAAACCATATTTACCAAGTTTTTGTCCATTGACCAAACTTAAAGATGTCACTATATATGCTATATAATCTAAATATGCCATATAATGTACTATATATCCTATGTTACTAGTATAATAATACTATGTACCATACATTATATATAACTTACTGTGGTATATAGTATCTCAGCTCCCTCTGAACAAACATGCATACGTTTTTCTCTACATGCCACTGCAGTCAGCATCACTCTCATTCTTAGCCAACTTCAGTGTGTGAACCTGTATATTTGTTTATAATGTCGCCGCTTGCAGCCAGCCATAGGCAGTGAAGCATGTTTCTGCTGGATCTTACTGACGGACTGCTGCTTATCGAACCTATTTCCACACAACAGCTGTGAACCCAAGCATATTTGCCATTCAGTTTTATCCTTTGGCACCAACTTAGAGGTCTCAAGACTCGGTACCACCAAATTCAGATCCTTTGTTTTGTCCCAAACCAGACCAGAATATATGTTTTATAGAGTGTTATAGCTACAAGACTATCATAGCACAGGAAGATGTACCAGCATGTTGACTGATCATTGTTTAAAGTTAAAGAGTGAATAGAGAGAAAAACAAAGGACTAATCATTTCCTTCTCAAACAGACAAAAGAAAGGGCCTGAAATGAATAGGATAGGGAAAGTCAGCCAGCCCATATACTTACCTGCATTGGAGCCAGTCAAATTATAACGTGCATTCAGCTTTTTGATGATGTTTTCGTGGATTTGGTACCACTCACTCTCTGTGTTACACCTATGAAAACATTAACACTGTAAAGCTTTAATGATATGTTAAATATGCATTAATAACGACACATTGATAGTACACCTGCCTGTTTTATTGTGATCACTTCAATGTACTTCCCTAAACCTCCCTGGAATCACCAACAACCTGCTGCAATCAATCAGTTCTAGCATGGCTGTCCCAAGACAAGTAGGAATGACCATATCTGGGAATGCCTGGCCACCTGCCTCATGGCCGAAGCAGCTGGGATAAACAACTCACAGATTACAAGTGCCCCAAAAACAACAAAAAAAATAAATCTCAGAGAACAGTGCCTACAGTAGAAAGGCAGTGCAGACTAAGAGTTTGGCTCCCCAGATTCAAATTCTCATTACTAACTGAGCTGTGTTCTTTAGGTGAGTTATTTATACTTGCCCTGACTTCTCTACCTGTGAAACGGGTAATGTACCAGAACATTAAATAAGCACTGGCTTGGGATACTGCCTGGCATACAGTAAATGCTCAACAAATGTTATTCTCATTATTGAGTCTCTGCTTAGCGTAACATGACCAGGTTTGGCCAGCATCAAGATGCAACAAATTTGCAACAAATTAAGCAAAATGAAATCAATGTTAACACAGCTTACATTGACTAAGGCTGGCAGGATTTACCAAAGAATGATAAAGGTACTCTCTTCAGATCTTCCACATCTGGGAGCAATGGCATCTGTCCATCTTTTCACAGCTATCTGTACCTCTTCTCTTAACTCTTACCACTCACTAGCTCATCTCTGTTTACGTGGTGTAGTTCACCTAACTAGGCTGTTAATGTTCTCCAGGATTGGATCTAGGACTGGCTGATATCTGAGTCTCCTTCAGTACCGTGAATGTTGTGGATGCTTAAAAAACTTCAGTTGCATGAATAAACGGAAGGGTGGATGTCCCTCTGCCTGGTAACTCCTGATGATTCGTAAATATGTGGGTCTGCTCTTCATCTTTACTGCCCCTACTCCTCCAGTTAGGCTGGGAGAACATCCCTCATGTGGACGTGTTTGTAAATTCACTATTATCTTTTCTTTTATTTGCCATGAATGCTCCCTTCCAGGAGTCCTGAATATAAAGATTCTATTCACTATCATTCAAATCTGCCATAGAACAGATTCTTTTTCCTAGAGATCAAGTCCAAGGCGATAATTCACAACTATTTGCTTACATATTTATTTATTTTATCACTACAGGTTTTTCCAGGATGAACATGATGGAGATTATTTTCAAGCCAGTTAACAGTGGGATACCAAACTGAGCACTGACTCTTAGAAGGCCGGAAAATTAAGATGGAAAGAAACCATCCCACCTGCCCAGCTGTAAGACACCAAATTGCCATTTAGTACATTCTGCCTCCGGTTTTCTTATTTCAGCCCAGTGGGGAAGGAAGAAAGATGGCTTGCTTCCTATTAGATAGTTAAGTGACTCCAGAATTCATGCTTTTAGCCTACAAACCTCAAAAAACCAAAACAAACAAACAAAAAACAATAAAACCTCCTAAAGTATGTGACTGAAATATCTTGTA
Organism: Propithecus coquereli; assembly: GCF_000956105.1. Lineage (NCBI taxonomy): Eukaryota > Metazoa > Chordata > Mammalia > Primates > Indriidae > Propithecus > Propithecus coquereli. The sequence goes on along the minus strand of NW_012149729.1, from coordinate 13,168,332 downwards.
GGCTCACACATGTTATTTGTTATTGTTCTTATTTGAGTCCCAGATGGGCTAGGGATTCAGTCACCTTAACAAGGAGAAATTTCTTCTAAATTGTTTCTAACAGGCACTTTCTTAAAATGTTTTCCTAAATCCACAGTGACTGTTTTGATTGCTTAGTGTTCCTCTTGAAACACTAACCAATCTAATTCGCTGAACTGGCATTTTTAAGAGATTTCTCTTCCAACAAGAATTACCCAAAACCTTATTTGATATTTAAGAAAAAACAAATAATAAAAACCCCCCAAAGAGCAGAACAATTTATTTTTATGAGCGTGAGTGTATCCCATCGGCAGAGCTGGAATTGATGGGTCTTGTTCAGCTGACGGCATAATCCAGGGTGATGCGTGTGACTGTCGGTCCCCCCGTGTTCCCAGTGGCGGGATAAATCCAGCACTCGCTACCCTCACCCGGAACTGGAAAGACTACTCTAAGAAATGATGAGACTGTGAAGAATTTTACTTTTCTAAAAAAGCAATGCCACAGAACAGCGGCAGCATCACGTCACTAGGCAGCATTGTGAAAATACATCCAGGAAGATACAACCTCAGAGCTCAGGTTCTGGAGTCTGGACTTCAAATCTGGTTCCCTTTCTTATTAGCTAGGCGACTTTGGCTAGTTTTTTAACTCTCAGTTCGCTTATGTGTAAAACTGAGCTAAGAGCATCTGCTTGCTGGTTTTGTTCTGAAGATAAAGGGACATGACACAAAGTGCTTAACACAATTCCTTATACACAGTAAGCACACATTAAAGGGTGGCTATTATCAGTCATTAGTACTTCCAATAAATTATGTTTTATGACCAGCAGGAGAGTGTGGAAAGAAGATCATCATGGATTTAAGCCCAACCATTGAAATCGAGGGTTGCCATGTGATAAAAGGAGTAACAAGTTCTACCACCATTAGTTTCACCAGAACTTTTCAAGTTTAACACCAAGGACACAGGCTTCATCCCTCTTAAAAGGGATAAAGGGTCCTAAACCACAGACCAAAGATAAATCTTTGTCAACTAATTACTGAATGTGTTGCATAGGTTCCACTGGGTGGAGAGTAGATAAATCCATGAAACCCAGCAGCAGTGGTCAAAAAGCAATTTGAGTGTATGTCCCATAGGGAGTAGGCCAGTTGTGTTACTGCGACCTATGAAAAAACTATTGGCATATATTGGATACATCAGCACAGTCTCTGGAATGGAATAAAGCAAGCTCATTCACGGAGGTGGCCAGCAGCCTGGTCCTCAAACTGGGAACATGGAAAGCCAGTGCTCTGAGGTTGTTGCTGTGTGTCAGCTCTCAATGACAGACCTACAGGGAGGCAGTGATGGTGGGGTGACACAAACCCATGTACATTTTAAAAATCATTTCACTTAGGGTTTGGAATATATCGAGTGACTTTCTTAGTAGGGTATTTTGGATTAAACTCTGTCCCCCAACAAAGGTAATGTTGATGTTCTAACACCCAGTACCCTCAGAATGTGATTTTATTTGAAACGAAGGTCTTTAAACAGGTATTCAATTTACAGTGAGGTATTAGGGTGAGTCCCGACCTAATATGATTATATCCAAAAAGGGGGGGGGGTGGATTTGGGCCGAGAGACAGCCAAGAACACACACAGAATGCCACGTGAAGATGAAGGCAGAGATCAGAGTAATGTATCTATGACCCGTGGAACACGCAAGACTGCCAGGAAGCCACCAGGAGCGAGGAGACAGGCATGGAGCAGATTATCCTGCATGACCCTCAGAAGGGCCAACCCTGCTGACACCTTGATCTTGAACTTCTAGCCGCCAGAACAGTGAAGCAATACATTCCTGTGGTTTAAGCCACACAGTTTGCAGTACTTTGTTATGGCAGGCCCAGCAAACTTACACATAGAGCTAGAGGGAAATCATCTGAGCTTCCCCTTTCCCAATTCTAATTAATTTATATTAAAAAGTATTTTCACTTTCTAAGAACAAATTAACTGTCTGAAGGTAAAACATGCTCGGTTTATGAATTCAAAGGAGGCACTCTCCATGCCAGTCTATCTAATTGCTAAGCTGTCTGTATTGACTGGTTCTCAGTTTCGTAATTCCTCTGACTGGCAAATCACGTGTGGGCTCATCCTCAGCAAGCGTGCAGATTACTGAGGTTGTGAGGAATGGCTCATAAACCTAACTCAACCACTGCTCTTGTTACCCACGGAAAGTAGCACTCCCTCAAGTAGGATCCACATGCATCCCTGTGCCCACCCCAGCCCCTGCCAGAGGCACGTTTCTTACATGTACACTTTCAAGATGAGGTCGTCCTTTGTCTCTCCCGCTAGCAGGTCAGCGATGCTAAGGACCGCACAGCCAAAGGGTCGCCGGTACTGAACACTGCAGGCGTTCTTTTTTTCTCCTGCTCCCATTCGACCTGCCCAGGTAAAGAGCAAACACGACCCATGGAGCTATTTGATTAGATGCTTCTTAAATAGAGACACAGACAGCTACAAGATAGGCCATATGAAACATAACTGGATGATGAAAAGGACACAGGTTGGGGGGTAGCAGAAGATGTTGCTTTAGTGCTGGACTCTTCTCTCCAACCCCCTAACCGTGTGACCTTGGGTAAGCAACTTAAAGTCTGGACATCAGTTGCCATCTGTAGAACACAAAGACTGGGACTGATCCCATGTTTAGGAACCATCTCCCCTGCCCCTGGAAAGTTCTCCTAGGCATCCCAGGAAGCAGTAATCATGCCTATTTCATTTTCTCTGTTTAAAAAAATTCCATGTTCAAAAAACCACTTAAAAATGTTCACCTTTGGCCGGGCGCGGTGGCTCACGCCTGTAATCCTAGCACTCTGGGAGGCAGAGGCGGGCGGATCGCTCAAGGTCAGGAGTTCGAGACGGGCCTAAGCAAGAGTGAGACCTCGTCTCTACTAAAATTAGAAAGAAATTAATCGGACAACTAAAAATATATAGAAAAAATTAGCCAGGCATGGTGGCGCATGCCTGTTGTCCCAGCTACTTGGGAGGCTGAGGCAGAAGGATCGCTTGAGCCCAGGAGTTTGAGGTTGCTGTGAGTTAGGCTGACGCCACGGCACTCACTCTAGCCAGGGCAACAGAGTGAGACTCTGTCTCAAAAAAAAAAAAAAAAAAATGTTCACCTTTGAAAGGAAGAGGTTTGAGATTGCCTGAAGTATAGCAAGTAAGCACAGGTGATCCAAAGAGCGTGCTTCTGCCTTAGTGCTCAGGCTGTTTATAACTTGGTCGTTCACTGAAATTGTCTGGGATGGTTTTGACTATTATCAAGTTTTAACTTATTTAAATTGTCACATACTTTAAAATATGATATTGATATACTGTTTTAATTTATTATTAATTTATTATTGGTATTTAATTATCAATGGATTATTTTGAAGACAAAAAGCAAGAAGTACACCAAAGTTGAAATATAACAAGTTAATATGGAGAAAAATAATGAAAAAAATCTGCAAATTTGTCTCCAGATGCTTATCAAGAAATTGATAAACTGTTTCCATCTGAGCAAAATTCTCCTGTGACACATCAAGATGTCTCCGGCAGTTACCAAATTCATGTTAAATAGAAAAAAAAGGATAGCAATATCCAATTTGGCTTTTACTCCTCAGTAATAAAGGAAAACTACCTATGCAGTATGTCACTTTCAGGAAAATGCTTACAAATAACAGCCGGAAAGCCTCTTATCTGTTAGAATCAACACTTTTTTAAAATGGCCAAAATAAGTCAGTTGCGTTTAGATGTATAAAATGGTAAAAATTCAAAATATCAGGTTTTCATGACCTGATGCTACATATGTGGCTAAATTTCAAGCTACATAATTTTAATATACATTCTGCCCGTAAAGTGAATACTTTATGTCATATTAGAATTTAATTATCAATCCTCTTTTTACTTATAGAATTGATTTAAACAAATTTAAAACCTTGGTCACTTGTTAAATGGAAAAAAAAGACCCAGTTTATCTCTATTTTGAATATTATTACAGTACATACTAGAATGAAATACATACTTCAGTCTTTATCAATATCATGATTTTAAAATATAATTTTTCCCTCTTAATCATTTCCTTGTAAATACAAGACCACAAAGACAAAGTCATTAGAAGATTTCTGGGTGGAACACTTCAAAGTTATTTAACATAGGAAAAGAAGTTCATTAGTAAAATAAAGAAACTTAGGACAAAGTCCTAAGGACTTTGCTAGCTCTAAGTTCCTACAATTTATACAAAAGCATGGCACATATATCAGTCCTTTTTTTTCTTTTTAAATATCCCCTTCACTTAGAACTGCACTAAAAAAAATTGTGAAGGAGGGATTGGCAAAATAAGGGTGATAGGAGAAGAATTTTCTCAACCACTTGAGCAGACTCTCCAGAGAGGAGTCTGTCCCTCTCTCTCTGACGGCTGGGAAGCTGAACTCCCAAACCTCCGCAATACTCAAGTCCTCAAACATGCAAGTTTAAGTTTTCTTTCCTGGCTGTGTGGGTACCATGGCTTTGGTCAAATTACAATACTGAAAAGAAAATACGATGCCAGCCCTGGTGTTCCCAACTCTAGGATTAGCAAGAATTCACAGTTTGGTCAGATTTCTAGGAACGTTGTCTCAGCAGGAAGGAAGGTAGGAGGAATGTGAAAAGGTCAAAATATTGAGCAACCAATCAAAAGACAAAAGGGAGGCACAAAAGTTGAAAGAACTTAATAATTGGGTTGGCAAGGAAGATATAAAACTATTAATATCTCTTTTTTTCCTCCTCATCTTTCCAAAGATCTGGGCTTAAATTCCCAGAAGCGAGGTGCTATTATTGTTCTTGCTTTCTGCAGCCAGTGAAGGTCAGTGTGCCCTTTTCCTATTAAAACAAGTACAAGGGACAGTCTATAAAAAGTAGGAGAAGTATCTCTCTCTAATAGACAATGATCTTCCACTCTTTGATTTCACTGCAGCTGTGGAGCTGGCAGACTAAGTCTTAACCTTTCTTAGAGTGTCTTACCTTAATCTCATTTCTCCTCAATCTCAAAATGTTGAACCAGCAAATTTTTTTTGCAAGTATTTGTTGCAATGATTCCAGAGAGGTATTGATTTGACCAAAACTGGGGATAAGAGTGGGGAGATAATTTCTGATTCAACATTCATTCTGATGACTTAATGACTACAAAAGCCTTAATAAAAAATACAATCATGAATCAAACACTATTTATCTGAATGGCCACTCTGTGATGGCTAATACTACTGAGGTGGCTTCTCTGGCATAATGCTATGAGTGAAGGCCACAGGCCAGATGGGCACATACTCATTCTGCTGCATGGTTTTCTACCACCCCAAACCCATAGATATCTCTGAGAAAGTTCTGAAAGCAAAAGTGGTTTAGTTTTTCTCTCCATGCTATAGGAGATTATATTAAATTTTTGGCAATGTTTACATGAAGATATCCAATGCCAAATTTTACTTTAACAATTGATATTACAAATTTGGATTAAAAATACAAACACACAGAGAATTACATTACAAACAACACCCCTGCCATCCTGAGAATGGATAGCGGCTTTATCTCGTAAGGGAACAGCAGCATGGGTTCCAGCTTTTCCAGCGTTTTAAAGGGTTCCAAATTTTTTTCTCATATATTCATTTATAAAAAGAAAAATTAAAACAAAACCAAACACAGTTTACTTTTTAAATTTCTACTGTCCCTTAAATATAAAAGTAGCATAAAATGAAATTGGGTCTTCAGGACAGATTTTTATGAGAAAAAAATACATAGAAAATCGATGTTGTAATGAAAGCATGTTTTACAGTCTCTCTCAATGCACGATGTAGTTATCATGTCCATAAAATAAAAGCCTATAAAAAAAAATCTCTTTGCAGTATTGCATAGCAAAATATTTTTCTCCTGCAGAAGTATTCCCATGCAAGTAATATAGCATTGGTAGTGAAGAAGTGGGAACAAATTCCTAGTATCAACTGGTTAGCCGTAATGGAAAAATTGTACAGGCTACATCATTCCTCATTTTACCTATTTCCTGTGCTGTAAAATGCCTTCTTTTAGAGGGATTTTATGTGTAAAAATGAGGGAACATATTCTGGCTCCATTGAGCAAGTTCATCCCATAGAACATTAAAGTGTGTTCTGTAAGATGTTAATAAATGTACATTATATAAATGTTTTCATAGTTGTATCAAATGTGGGGAAAACTGAGGTCAACGAAGTTAGAGAGGCATATTTATTTTCCTTGTACGACTTGTCAGACCCTCTAATAAGCTGATAACATTATACAAGTTTAAAAAAATACACGGTATTCAGTGTTTCATAACCCTTTCCTTGTAGCACCTTCTGTAATAGTGTTCTACATTATTACTGCATTCTGCACTTCGGACAAAGCCAATTGGTATAAAGCTTTCATAAATCTGTAGAAAAATCAGCTCCTGGAAGTTTACTTTATGCTAACAGAAATTAGAACTTTAAAAGACAAACACAAAATTTTTGAATCAAGTATGTTTAGGAAGACCAATAGAACACAATGAAGCACAACAGACTTATCAATGACTCATATCACAAGAGACCAAAATCTATTTATGGTGGGTGAGGAGGTCATATGTGAAGTTGGGGAAGGCAGGGAACAATTCGCAACTTCTGTGATTCTTGGATTTAAATCTGGCTTTGACTTCTTTCTGATCCAGACAGCAAGCAAACCAAAACCCCACGCAGAGACCTCTTGGCATTTCTTCTCCCTGTTTCTTGCCCTATCACGCTGATAAGCGCTGTACCTACCGATTCGGATAATGTGCACAGTGATATAGATGTCCTTTCTTAGCTCGCTGCTACCCAAATCCTGCCAAAAAACAAAGTCTGGTTATTTTAGAATTCATAAGCAGCACTTAAAAGGCATAGAATATTATTTTCACAAATAAAAGAAGAAAGATGGAGATGAATATAGACATTCTTAATGAAATGTTTGCAGCAGAAGCCAATGATTCAAATACTGTTGTAAAAATACCACTAAAATCAACTTTAGGTCTACTTACGCCAAGAAATACTTAAAAAAAAAAAACTATTGTTGATTCAATTTCTTACTCACCCATTCTTTAAACATTTATTAAGCATATATCACACACTAAACCCTATCACTACTTTGTAGTACTTTGGTAATAGTATATCAGGATTAATAATACTCTAAAGCTGTGGCCCCCAAGTCCCCGGTACCAGGCCGTGGCCTGTTAGGACGGGGTTGCTGAGCCCCATGCCACTCCCACCCCCACCCCCAACCCCTGCCCTGTCTGTGGAAAAACTGTCTTCCATGAAACTGGGGACGGCGGGGAGGGGAGCAGCAGGAGGTGAGTGGTGGCAGCTTCTCTGCTACCTGTCACTCATATCACCTCCTGAGCTCCTTCTCCCCCCCACCGCCTGAGGAAAAGTTGTCTTCCATGAAACTGGTCCCTGGTATCAAAAAGGTTGGGGACCACTGGTCTAAAGGAATTAAAGTAGCCATGAATGGTGGTATTCAGAATTCTGGGCACTAATGTAATTTTGTGTTATTTATATGAAGTTTAAGCAAATTCACCATATTCTCTCACAATAATCTATTGCTCCTAAATAATATAAACCATAATGAGATGAATCTGCCACACAAAGAAAACAAGATCTACTCACCACGAAGAGAGAACAATGACGTTCTGGTTTATCTGGGGCTTTAGGAAGCCCATTTCTATTCAGCCTCAAGAAAAATCTCTCGCTACAAGAGAAAAAAAGTTTATCAATTTGAAAATTATTTAATGTTTAGAGATTTATCACTTTTCTTACTACTCTTCATCCTAATAGGTAAGCTCAACATTTAATAGGTCATTCATTTAACAGCAAAATTGCATATATTAATTAGGAGAGCTCCAATGACAACAAACATTTGCCTCACTTCTGATAAAACTGGCAAAGCAGCAACTGTAAAATCAGAAGACAAATATACATGCAAACAAAAATTAACTTTTGAAAGAATAGGTTTTCATATCAGTAACATCACTGTTATTAATCCAAAAAGTAGAAACAAATGTACTAAATGAGAAAATACAACCTAACATGCTTCCTGTATTTGTATCTAAGTAGATTTTTTTTCATGGTTTATGTCACATTATTTAATTAACATTAAGGACATTATTCTGAGTGTTATCCATTAGAAGGCTCACATTTTATATTCTTACAAGTCTATAATCCAAAACACAAATAGAGGTTCCAAGAAATGAAAGCTGAATTTTATTTGGTCTCCAAAGGAACAGAAGATCTCTAACTCCTCACCAAACTTGCATTTGAAAATACAGTGCCACCCAGATTTAATGCAAACACAAATGATGCTGTTGCTCAGTCACTAATTCAAGGCAATACATACTTGTGGACACTATTTATGCTCAAAAAATAAAATAAAATGAATACTCACCCAAGAAAAATTAATCTACCAGCTACCACGAGCTTCCAATCCTAATTGAATTTCAATATCCTAGTGCCCATGATAGAATCAACTGTCTGTCTGCCTCAGGCTGAGACCATACAACCACCATCCACAGAATGTGAAATCATCACATGATATGGCCTTGGTCAGTATAGCTTCAGCCCAAGGACCAACCAGGAAAACAGACGTTAGTAAAAGGCTCGGAACCTACCAATTCTCTCCGTGATTCATCACTAGATCCTTGCCTTAAATAATGGCTCTGTCATCCAAATATATACAAGGGGAGAAATGAGAACCATAAACACATCTCTGAGGAAGCATATGGATTTGAATTGATGGCTGTTTCGGAATACTTTTATTCTCTTTTGTGATCTAAACCTAGATAGATATGTTTAACAGATTCAACTTCC
>NW_012149729.1:13145412-13157321 GCF_000956105.1 Propithecus coquereli | reverse complement strand
GCATGATTATACCTCACTGTAAACATGAACTCCTGGGCTCAAGCAATCCTCCCAGCTCAGCCCCCTGGAGTAGCTGGGACTACAGGGACATGCCATCACACCTGGCTAATTTTTAAAGTTATTTTTATAGAGGGAGTCTTGCTATGTTGCCCAGGCTGGTCTTGAACCTCTGGCCTCCAGTGATCCTTGCACCTTGGCCTCCCAAAGTACTGGGATTACAAATGTGAGCCACCATGCCTGGTCCTAAGTCTGTTCTATTGCAACTCTAATCAGATGGCAAACCTATTACAAGATGTGCATACCTCCATTACATAATTTACACTTTTTTCCAAATCATAAGAGGTCTGTGTGTTTCTTTCCTATCACATTGTAAGCAACTAGAATACAGGCCCATGACTATTAACCTTTACATCTTCAGCTTCTAGTCAATATTTGGTATTTCTTGATGTTTTGGGAGACTAAACAAATACAATCTTTTAAGAAAAAATATAGCAATATCCAAAGAACTAGAAAGGTTTAATTCTCTCCCAACTTCCCTCGCTCCTCCATAATGTCCTTTACTTTACAGTAGGAAAATGTATGAGTCTCCAAAGAGATACTTCCATCAACGGTGCCTCACCACCAGACATGACATTCACCTAATTAACTTCATGGCACCTCCAGATTCTAGGTCATGACATTTAATGCTGTTGCCATGCACATTTTATGTCTTTATTACATTCAACATATAATAAAAAGTCTATAGTGAACTAATATGTTTTCAAATGAGGATACTGGCTTCCTCTTCTTCAAGAATGAATACTGAGATATGAGAGTTGATATTATTACCAGCAGAGAAAAATCATTTGACTTCCACATTCTGCTAAAGGAAATTTCACTGCAGGAGAAATTTAGTGTCCACCTGCATTCTGTGTGTGAGTCACTATAAATCATGATACCATAAATCAACAATGACTAATTCTTTGCAAATAACAAATCACAATTATATATTATTTATAACCTACCTTCCTCCAACAAGGATTTGAGGAAATCAAGATAATAAATAAGAACGTAAATAAGCATCCCTAGCATGGCCCTTGGGGAAAAATAATAGAGGCAAATATATAACCTGTGCCAGACCCTACAACTTACGCTTTTCATAGATCTTCTCATTTAATTCTTACAACCACCCTATGAGGTAAAAACCACTGTCATCCCCATCTGACACATGAGAAAGCTGGGACTTAGAGATATCAGGTAAGTTGGCCAAAGTTGCACGGTCAGGAAGGATGGAGCCAGGATTTTAAAATCCAGAGTTCAACTTGAAAGTCTTGGCTCTTAACCACAAGGCCACCCTGTCTTTGAAAGAACAGAGCACCTCAGAAATGGACTAAGAGAGCAAGCATGAACCAAGGGGTTTTTTTAGTCTGAATATTCTCAATAAAACTTAAAAAAATAATTAAAAAATGTCTAGGTATAGCGGCTTGTATTCCCAGCTACTTGGGAGGCTGAGGCAGAAGGATCATTTGAGCTCAAAAGTTCAAGTCCAGCCTGGGCAACATAACAAGACCCCATCTCCAAAAAAAAACAATAAATAAAAAACAAAAAACCTGCATGAAGCCACAAGTAAAAAATAAAGCCATAACATACCAGGGTTGAGGGCGTTTCTACCTATGACCACCTGCTCATCCAAACTATGACATTCTGATGTACTCAAAAAGATTGCTAATAATGAAGGGCGTGTTTCAACAGCATGGTCTGGAGGAAATGTCCTTACTGGTGACGTAAGTATTAATAATATGGGAGGCACAGTGGGGATCTGAAGATCCTGATGGCTTCTCTTTTTCTCAACAGGATGTTCATGGGCTCTGTCTATCGTCCTAAGCCACTCATAACAGGCCACACTTCTACTAGAAAGGCCAATGTCAAAGATTTTGATATTTTATATGAAATATATTTTTATATTGCAAAGATCTTTATATTTTATATAGAGATTTTTATGTTTCTCTGTATGGATTCCTGTTTATCATTTTTTGGCTCACCTCACATTACGAGTATTGAGTCACCAGACAGTGATTCAATACATATAAAGTTACACAACGTGTACTTTATCCAAAAACATATGACTCAGTAATATTTTCGGTTGAAACATGTTATATGAAAGATTAGGAAGCTGATCAATCTACAGTAAATTACAAAATATACTTCTAAAATCATTTTTAACAGTTAAATGTCATTGAAGTAGATTTATGGTCTCCCAAAGTAACAGTAACAAGAGAGAAAACATTTGGATGATCATGTTCTGGTAAACTAATTGGAAAAACAATTTAACTGTCATGTTCTTTAATGCCCATATGATGTGGTTTGGATGTTTGGTTCCTCCAAATCTCATGCTGAAATTTGATCCTCAGTTTTGAATGCGGGGCCTGGTAGGAGGTTTTTGGCTCATAGGGGTGGATCCCTCCCTGCAGTAATGAGTGGGTTCTCGCTTTATTATTAATAGTTGACGTGAGAGCTGGTTGTTCAAAGGACCCTGGTTCCACCTCCTCCCTCTCTTGCTCTTTCTCTCACCATGTGACACGTTGCTCCCCCTTCACCTTCTGCCTTGATTGGAAGCTCCCTGAAGCCCTCACCAGAAGCAAATGCTGGCACCATGTTTCTTGTGCAGCCTACAGAGCTGTAGGCCAAATAAACCTCTTTTCTTCATAAATTACCAGCCTCGGGTATTTTCTTTATAGCAAGGCAAATGGATTAATACACCATACAAACCAATTTTACAAACAAAACAAAATTCCAAGTGAAAAAGCAAAGCCACTTGTTTTAAATTTAACTATGCTGTGTGTGAGGATGACAATTCATAGCCCTGCTACCATGCGTAAGTATAAAGGGAGACACCCCAGAAGCCACGGGGGAAACAGTGGGAGCAGGGAGAAGGATGAAGGAACAATAAGAAGCGAGCGATAAGGGGATGGTTCAACAGTGCTCTCTCCAGAGCCTCTGCCTAAAAGGCAATAGAGCACAAAGGTAAGGTCATTTGAATCGCTTCTATTTCACTGCTTCTCCTGCATTTTCTCAAATGTTTTCTGATTGATTAACAGTGCAAGATGCTTCCAACAGTCTGTTATTCCAGAATATTCCACCACAAAATATGCCTCTTTGGCATAAGAATCGCTGAGCTAAAGGCAATTAAAAAGTAGATGTAGGAAATCTCTCCGCCCTCCCTTAACTGCCTAAATGCAAGACATCGATTTACAAAGATGAAAAGTATCCTGCTCTCTCTTTTACCAGGGAGAACAAGTTAACCACTGAAGACAACTTTAAACCCTTATGGGCCTGGAGATGGCACCAGAGGTATCTACATTAACACCCTTTACCAACCAGCCTTTGTCTGCCACTTATTTGCCTTCCCACAAGTTGCTGCCCTGGAGACTTGAAGTCCTTTTCCTTTGTCTTGTCACCTCACAAAAAATTTACTGTTCTTTCTTGAAGATGCTATCTACGCTGGAATTTAAAGCCACCTCTTTGGGAATTACTTATTTTCTAAGTATATACCATGTATATATGAAACACACATGTTGATAAACTTCTGTTTTATTTTTCTCTTTTTAATTTGTCTTTTGTTATAGGGGTCCATTCCAATTAAGAATTTATAAAGGTTGAAGAAAAATTATTTTTCTTCCCCCACACTATGAAGAGAGCTGATACCATGTGCTTTTCCTGGAATGAGTGGCAAAGGACAGCTCAAAATGGAAAAGCTCCAGCAGCACTATAAACTGCTCCTGGTGCCAACTGAGTCCAGGCGAGTCTCTGGGAAGTAGGTGGAAGGTGTGCTGGCAGCCCTGGAGCGGCCACTGGACCAAAGGCGCTGGTGCCTGCCATGGCAGGGATGAAGGATGAAGCGATGCCACGTGTGAAGGGAATGATCAGTGGTAAAGACACGGTACCCCTGGCCCTCTCAGCCAGCGGCTCCTAACCTGTCTGTGTACAGCTTTCTCCTGGGGACTTGTATAAAGCCCAGGCTCCACCCTGGAGATCCTGACTTACTAGGTCACAATGGATCTAGAAGCTTCCTGCATGTTTAAAAGCCCGGCCATGTTAAAGGACCACTGTTTTGACCTCAAAGCCCATGTCCTAACTAGTCAGAATTGCTGTCTTTTACACCAGTCATATATACCAGAAAACAGGCAATGTATGCCTGGGATCTTAGGGTCAAAGACTTTTTCCCCTTTTTCTCCCGACCACACAGACCGACACAATGACAGAATTTTTCCTTGGCAATAGATGAAAGCAACTCCTTAAACAAGTCTTCCTAGATAAGACTATTTATGTGCTTTCTAATTTTAAACCTAAAGCAACGTTAGGGTCATGAGCTCTCTTGATTAAAGGGAAATGGAAAGAGGAAGATCCCTGACACCATTGTTTCCACAGGAGTTTAACTAAAGAGGAGACAGACATTGCATTTTCTCTTGTTAATATTAATGTCCAAGCCCAGATTCACTTTACAAATATTTGAGTGTCGAGGCTTATATATAGGCAGAATGTCTTATGCTTACTCTTCTGGGAATTCACATAATTTGATCATTGTAAACACTGTAACTTTGACACTTCATGAGAAAAGAATCACTCTGACTTACTTAAAGTAATTATTTTGACCTTTCTAACAATGCCTCTTTGTTAAGAAAGTATGTGTAATAAGGAATGTTGACAGTAAAGTGAACCTGAGCTCTTTATAAATACTCTGGGTTGAGGCACGCAGTTTCTTGAAAAGGCAAAGAAGCCTTAAATGAAAACAGAATAATAAAAATTCATGTAATTCAAGCTCTGCAAAAATAATAAGTATAATAAATCTTTCATGCATTTATTACCTCATGAAGATGTTCTTTCTTAAAAAATGAAATTAAGTCAAAATCAAATTTCCCTTTCAACATTTTACTGATAGATTCTTTGTATTCATTACAACTTTAAAAAGTGAAAACTATCTAAATCATCATTAAATACTACTTATTAATTAGATGACACACTCAATTATACTTTTTAAATCACAAGTGCTTTTTTAACCAGGGAGCTACAAAGCCTCTGAACTGATAGGAATTTAAGGCCACCTCTTAATGTGTACGAGACTAGGTATTTTTATTTTCTGCTGCAGTCTATAGTTTAAAAGGATCCTTAGGCACTGAAAAGGCTTTAGACACCATAAGCACTTCTGTGAAATTAAAATTGCAATACTGGATACCATACAAAGGGATGGTATAGAAACTCTGACCTTAAAAATATTTTCAACTTAAAGTTTATTAATATTTTGAACATCAGCAGAATATAAGTTCCATGAAGGCAGGTGTCTTCCCCCATTTATTCACTGATGTGTCCCCAACAATGCCCAGATGAGTGTCAGCAACAATTGTTTGCTGAATGAATAAACAACGAACATTGGCAATTCCATAGGAATAGTGTAAAATTTATGATGCTTAATTGAAATAAAAAGAAGATGCAGTCTCTTTAACTTGTAGTCCCAAATCTCTAAATGGAAATACTTAGCGGAAGATGTTAAACATTTATCTGACCATTTTTATGTACTTTTAGCATGACAGTGTTTGCAAATGATGCTTCCCTAGAGACAGGTCTGAGAGCACAGTTCTGATTCACACAGCGTAACCTGAAACATTTCTGATGCGCTCAACACTTTGAGTTCTCTCTCTTATTAATAAGCACATCCCCACTGGAGTAGAAAGATGAGAGCAAAGATTAAGACAATAATGGCAGGATCTTTTAACGCTTTCCCTCAACAACAATGGAAGACTTGTAAGCTTCCTTTAACTACATCAGTCCCCACCCTGTGTCAAGCACTCTGCAAAGTGCTGGGAACATAAAGATGATGAGAGGGTAAAGTCTATCTTTGGAAAAGGAACCAACAAAGGCCATATCATTAATAATTTCTTTGTCAACGTTGAATTGTCTTACAACATAAATGGTATTGAATACCAAAGAAGTCCTTTCGGGGCGAGTTGCTATGTGTGACCTTAGCTTATTCTGTAGGGAACTTAAGAAAACTAAATTATTCTGAATTCCCTACAGGCAGCTGACACAGGGTAGAGGAAGAAAGACAGAGATGACCAGAATTCTAGTGAAAAAGAACATCAAACTGGCCATCTTTTAAAACCAGGAATGGGGCTAAAAGGGCCTTCTGGTCACTTTCTAAAATCCTGTACTATTTAAGTAAAAAGAGAGAAGTAGCCTAAACAGGTACTTAGAGCTAAAGGAAAAGAGTCAATTCTGAGTTCATTAACTCTAAGAGTTTTTGGTTGTCTGCAACTTTGAATTTCTAGCCACTTATTATTATAACAATGTAGCAATTTACAATTTCAAAAATATTAATATTTGGAATTGCATGGGTTAGTTCTACCCTTATTGTTCTAAGTATGAATAAAGCATTTATTTGCTGGTTTTGTTTTAATTTAGATTGTCCTCTTGGCTGATTTCTTATTTCAAATTTCTCCCATTAAGGACATCATCACATCTCTAAAGCAATTATTTGGTTTTTTATGGGACACAGAAGTGTGACCAAAAAGGGAGTAAACCGCAGATCTGATTAACTCCACAGTGACAACAATCCCAATTTTCATGCACCTGCTGGAACAATCAAATGATGGAGAAAAGGGAGGGCAGAAAGCAGGAGCGCCTTTCAGCAGGAGGCCCAAGGGAAGGTCGCCATGGGTCACTGACAGGCAGACACCCACAGAGAAATCTGTGCCAGCATGTCTAGACACAGCAGGAAATGCTCTGGGCTGTATGGAATAGTTGATATTGCTATTAATACAACCCAAGGAGGGTCTCTGAATGCCTTCTCCAGCTATTTTCATTCTCAAACAGTGTTGTGCTCCCTGCACATCTGGCCTGTCAGACTTTTTTCCTATATTGTTGTTTTGCTTTGGAGAGGTTACAATTTTGAATTTGCTTCATCATAAAAAACTATAAAAACAGACCTATGCCCACTATCCTTCAACATTCAAAACAATAAATGCTCCTAATTTATGTAAAAATATAGATGCTGAACTTGTGTGATCAGGCCATGATAAGTAGTAAATGATGTATGAAACAAGAAATGCTAGCACAGTACATGGAATTAAAAAAATCCTATCTGCGCTTTTAACTGTGTTATGTACTACCATATATACAAAAAAAAAAAATGGCATTTTTTTCCTAGTCTGGGACAAATAATGATTCTCCCTAATAACTCCCTCCTGCAAGCTCTAGAAAAATTTTACTAGTAACTGAGTCTTTTCAAAAGAAGCACAGTTCTTTCATTTCCTTTTAAAAATGAAAAGGCTATTAGATCATATCAGTCTCAGAAGAGAGCTGCTGGAAGCTATGGTTGTAATTTCTTGGATTCTCCTCATCGTTTCACAAATTCCCAATCTTCTCATTCTTTCCCACCTGTGATGTTTCATTCTCCAACACTGCCACCTGCATCTGATTCCTATTTCCTGAGATCCCCACCCCACAAATGCTAACTTGGGAGCCAGGATTCACTACCCATTTCAGATGTCTCCCATTGGCACGCCCCTTCCTGCACCCAGCAATTCTATTATCCATCACTAACTCACTTCCTATCATACTCTTTTTTTTTTACACCCAGTATTTATTTAACATTTATTTATTTTGAATTGACAGATGGAAATTATATGTATTTATCATGTAGAACATGTTGTTTTGAAATATGTATACACTGTGGAATGGCTAAATCAAGCTAATTAACATTTGCTTTACCTCACATGCTAATTATTTTGTGGTGAAAACATTTAAATCTACGGTTAGCAATTTTCAAGTATAGGATACATCGTTATTAACTACAGTCGCCATGTTGCACAGTAGATCTCTTGAACATATTCCTCCTGTCTAACTGAAATTTTGTACCCTTTGACCGCATCCCCAATCCCCTCCCCCAGCCTCTGATGACCACTTTTCTACTCTCTACATCAATGAGTTCAACTTTTTTGTACTCCACATGTAAGTGAGATCATGCAGTATTTATCTTTCAGTACCTGGCTTATGTCATTTAACATAATTTCTTCCAGGTTCATCCATATTGTCACAAGTGACAGGATTTCCCTCTTTAAGGCTGAGTAGTATTTCATTGTGTGTGTGTGTGTGTGTGTGTGTGTGTATCACATTTTCTTTATCCTTTCATCCACTGATGGACACTTACGTTGATTCCACATCTTGGCTACCGTGAACAGTGTGCAGTAGACATGGTCGTGCAAATATCTCTTTGACATGACAATTGCATTTCCTTTGGATACACACCCAGCAGTGGGGCTGCTGGATCTCAATCACACTCTTGCTCAAAGTCCGCCTACCCTCCTCCTGCAACTCACTTTCAGTCCTAAACTCCCTTCTGTTCTCTTTTTTGCTCTCCAATGGCAGCTGACCTTATTTCCCACATAAGGGAAATAGTATTTCCCTTATTTCTTACTTACAAAAGATCCAGGCCACAAACCCAAAATCTCTTCATTCCATCTCAGCATTTTATGCCCACTTTACTGCCCTCACCTCCCACATTAATAAAAGAAGTGTTCTTCCTCTTTTTTCAAAGTAGAGGCCTTCACTTGTGTCCTGAATCCCTTCTGCCGTTTGCCCAGGATTCACCTTTGGCTCTCAGTTGCGCTTTGTACTGCTGGCACACAACACCCACTCCTATGCACTGGCATAACGAGTGAATGAGCAAGCGAATGGTTAGAGGTAATACACCTTCTTACAACTGGAATGTCCTCACTCTTGGGAGGATAAACCTACACATATTTAGAGTTCCTAGGAAGGTGGTCCTTATATGGACACAGGATTCTGCTTAAGCATATAAGGTATTTTCTCTCACAGAATCTTTATTAATCTTCTAAAAGCTGCCTACTTTGCTTTATATGTGAGTCAAGCCTCATGCTTTAAAGGAATATTATTATCATGTATGTGTTATATGATACTGAATGTCCTAGACCATCAGGAAAACATTCCTCTTAAGTTTTGTCAAATATTTTAACAAAAATATAACTGTCAGTTCATATAAGCCCAAGTATATTGTTCTAGGCAGAACAGAACTCAGACCATCAAGTGGCTAGTGCTTAAACCAAACGAGTGTTCTTAAAAGAGATTGAAAAAGATGTCTGCCCTCATTGTTTTATGACCTGTATGCAGAAAACATTAATAAATTTTAAGCAGGTAATTCATTACTGGTACACTCCATATGTTAGAAGTTAAACCAAGAGCTCATAAACCTGTCACAGGGAATCCACAACCATTAAATTTGTCATTCTTTCTCCACCTATTCCTTTTTGCTTTCTCTTTCTCTTTTTTCCCCCCCATTGCTGAAGTATTTTAAAGCAAATCATACCTCTGATTCTATTTTACATGTTTACTAACAGGTATCTCTAAATCTTACATAATTATACTACCATATACCTAAAATTAAAAAAAAATCAACAATCTCTTGGAATATATGATTTCTTTAAGAACTCAAGAGCAACCACCACATATCATTTCTGGTTACGTCAAAGTATATTTTCTGTATTGGCTTTTTTTTTTTTTTTTAATCATCATCACTGTAACTAAGATTTACTGACCAATTACCAGGTGGTAATCATTACGCTAAGAATTTAATCCTCAAGTAATCCCACGGGGAAAGTACTGTTATTATCCTTGCTTAGCAGACAAGTTAACAGCCTTAAGAGACTTGAAGTAACTTGCCAAAGCTGATGTAGCTACTAAATGACAAAGCCAGAATTTGAACCCCAGCCATCTGACTCCAGGGTCTGGCCACGTAGATGCTGTATGTAACGAGGCACAAGATATAGGACAGGAAGGTATGTGTCTTGAGGTTGGACAGATATTCATATATATTTCAGAGTTCGGTATGAATCCATATAAAAAAAAATCTGTGCCTCACCAATTGTATTCGCTACCTATCTTTTCTTTAAATGATAGAATGATACACTGAATAGAAGGTAATCGTAGGCAACATAAAATTTATATGGAAATAAGGCATTTCATAGAAAATGGAGCGTTAACTGTATCATGGCAGAAAAAATACTAACATCAAAAAAGTATGTGAATAAGTTACCAGCGGAAAGTAAACCTCATCTGTATTTAACTACTAGGATGAGACTTTTTTTTTTTTTTTTTTTTTTTTTGAGGCAGTGTTGCCTGGGCTAGAGTGCCGTGGCGTCAGCCTAGCACACAGCACCTCAAATTCCTATGCTCAAGTGATCCTCCTGCCTCAGGCTCCCAAGAAGCTGGGACTACAGGTGCTTGCAACCATGCCAGCTAATTTTTTCCATTTTTAGTTGCCTGGCTAATTTTTCTTTTTTTCTATTTTTTTAGTAGAGATGGGGTCTCGCTCTTGCTCAGGCTGGTCTCAAACTGCTGACCTCAAGCAATCCTCCCGCCTCGACCTCCCAGAGTGCTGGGATTACAGGCATGAGCCACTGCGCCTGGCCTAGGATGAGACTTTTTGTATTTAATCATTAGGATGAGACTTTTTCCAGAAGTACTATCCTTTTGCTGTTTCCTCAAATAAAAGCCTGTGCCAGTAGCTTGCATGCATGGGTAGCCCTATACTAAACTGAGTACCAATTCGAGGCACTCAGGTCCTATTAAATATACTCTCTGATGAGAAGGAAATACAGTAATAGATTAGTCCCAAGACAAATTTACAACTTTAATTAACAAAGCTTAAAATACATCAGTAAACAAAGTAATGAAAGTTATAAGGGAGGCAGTCAACCACTGAACTGTGTCATTTGCACTGGTCCATATAATTTACAGTCTGTTGTAGATTAACTGACATGTATCAACACAGGAAAGAAAAGAATTAATATATACATCCATATCTGCACAGCCTATGGAAAGAATAAACACTATGACTATTTCTACCACCATATAATGCAACGGGCAATTTTAAATGCAAGCTAAAGGAGACACGGTAGCATATAATGCTAAGCAGTTTGGTTTCTTTATTTAACACAAACTCATATTCCCAAACCTATATGTTAGTTTATGTGCATCCACTCCCTTCTCCTTCCTTGCTCCGGCTTATAGTTAATCTCCCCAGCAGCAAACTCAAGTCTGTTTCCTGATGTCTCCTAAAGGGCCTTGATCCATCAATGGTTTTCCCTTCTCTCTCATTACTGGATCCTTCCTGTCAATTCTTAACAAGGTCAAGTCTCTCCCACTCTAGTTTCTTAAGAAAACAAATCCTCCACGGACCCTTTACTACACACTGGCGAGTAAAAAGTGGTTGAGAAAGAATAAAAGCATAGTTAATGAGAACGGGTGCAGAACAGTGATTAAGAATACCGATTCCTGCATGGACTGCCATGTAAATATACCAGCTCTACCACGTGTCAGCTGTACGACCTTGGGCAAGTTATTAATCACTGCGTGCCTCAGTTTCCCCATCTATAAAAATGGGAATATTAGTAGTACCTACCTCACAGAGTGTTAGAAGGAATGAGTAAGTTAATATTTTTTAAAGAGCTTAGAATATTAACTGGCACGTAATAAGCATTACGTAAGTGTTTGTTAAATGAATGCAATAAAATAAAATTACAGATGATAGGCAGAGAATTTATTCCCTGCTTTTCCCAGCTACACCCCTGTGGAATGAGGAAATCATAAACTTTCAACCAGATAAATACTCCCTAAAAACATTTAACTTGTGTAAAAGTTAATACAGCAAACTCATTTTTTATTTACTGATAATTATCTCTCAAAAAATTGTGTCAAGACTGTACAAACCTCAAATAAATAAAATGTGTTATTTTTCCTGATCCAATGTAGCTGTGCCTTCAGGGGGCTCTGGCTGGTGCCTGTCACATAAACAACAGAGGAAGGTAAACTGGAAAAGCACCCTGGGGTAGGGGTACGTGAACAGGATGCTGTCAGAA